>NC_092501.1:79409541-79714054 GCF_047511675.1 Marmota flaviventris | reverse complement strand
GCTAGCAGAAAATTTTCCATATGCTGAAAGAGCTATTTTTTTTTCATTGGATGTCTTGATACTTGGGAGGATTCACCCTTTCACTAAACACAATTTGTTCTTCAAGTTTGGTTCTCCTAGGTTCAATGGTTTGCAGATAGAAACAGTTTGAATTTTCAGTTTTCACTTTGTTTTGCACCATACCAGTAGATTAAAATAGAGCTGGAAATCAAACACAGTCTGTGCTCACTGCTTAAACTTGGCATACACAATCAGTTCTCATTGCTCACTCTGTGCTTTGTTCCTAGTGGATGTACTTCTAAGCATAAACATGCAGGAACATCTTATACTATCTCACTTTAGGAGTTAGCAGGAGAATCTGAATGTACTGAGAGCTACCACAATAGTTTCATTGGATTTCTTTGATACTCAGCAGGGTTGACCCTTTTTCTAAACATACTTTCTAACCCAAGTTTGAGACTCCTAGGTTCAAAGGTTTGCACACAGGAACAGTTTAAATTTTCAGGTTTCACTTTGCTTTTCACTCTAGAGTTGGGTGAAAATAGAGCTACAAATCAAACATAGTTTGTGCTAGGGGCTTGAAATTTCACACACAGAATCAGTTCTAAGTGTTTACTCTGTGGTTTCTCTCTGGTCAAAGAAGCTCTAAGCAGGAGCAGGCAGGAACAGCTTTCTCTATCAGTGCTTTAGGAGCTAGCAGGAAAATTCCTATGTACTGAAAGACTGCAACATGTTTTTGTTTCATTTCTTTTATACTCAGCTGGATTAATGGTTTCCTTAAACACACTTTGTTCTGCAAGTTAGGTTCTCTTAGGTTCAATGATTTGTAGACAGGACCTGTTTCCTCTATTGTTGCATAAAAATAAAGATGCAAATCAAACACTGTTTCTCCTAGCTACTTGAAACTTCTCATACACAATCAGTTCTCAGTGCTCTCTTTGTGGTTTGTTCCTCATGGAAGCACTTCTAAGCAGAAGCATGCAGGAACCATTTTTACTAACTTGCTTTAGGATCTAGCTGGAGAATCCCTTATGTACAGAAAGAGCTGCAACATTTTTTTCTCTTGGAGTTCTTTGATATTCAGAATGGTTCACCCATTCCCTATACCCACTTTGTACCCTCAGTTGGGGACTTCTATGTTCAACAGTTTGCCCACAGGAAGGGTTTGAATTGTTAGTTTACACTTTGTTTTACGCTAAAGAAATGGATAGTAATAGAGCTACAAATCAACCATGGTTTGTTCTACAAGTGTGAAATTTCACACACACAATCAGGTCTAAGTGGTCACTCTGTGGTTTGTTTTTGGTCAAAGTAGCTCTAAGTAGAGGCTCGCTTGAAAGCCTTCTCTGTCATTGCTTTAGGAGCTAGAAGGAAATTTTTCATGTACGGAAAGAGCTGCCAAACACTTTTCATTGGTTCGGTTTGATATGCGGCATGACTCGTCCTTTTGGTAAACTCACTTTGTTTTCCAAGTATATTTCTCCTAGATTCAATGGTATGCAAACAGGAATAGTTTGAATTTTCAGGTTTCCCTTCATTTTGCACTATAGAGATGGATGGAAATAGAGCTACAAATCAAACACAGTTTGTGCTAGATTCTTAAAACTTCACACACAATCAGTTCTAAGTTCACTCTGTGGTTTGTTCCTCATGAAAGATACCTATGGATTGAAATAAGCTACAAATCAGTTTTTGCTAGACTCTTGAAACTTCACACACAGAGAGAGTTGTAAGTGTTCTCTCTGTGGACTGTTTTTGGTAAAAGTAGCTCTAATCAGAGGCATGCAGAAATGGCTTTCTCTATCAGTGCTTTAGGAGCTACCAGAAAAATTCCTATGTACTAAAAGAACTGCAAAATTTTTTTCATTGGATTTCATTGATACTTGGCAAGATTCACGCTTTCACTAAACACACTTTGTTTTAGAAGTTAGGTTCTTTTTTGTTCAAAGTTTTGCAGACAGGAACAGTTTGAATTTTCAGGTTTCACTTTGTTTTTCACTAAACAGATGGATGGAAATACAGGTGCAAATCAAATACAGTTGGTGCTAGATGCTTGAATTTTCACTCACTCACTCAATCTGTTCTAAGTGTTCACTAAGTGGCTTTTTCCTGGTGGAAGTATCTCAAAGCAGAGGCACAGAAGAATGGCTTTCCCTATCAGCACTTTAGGATCTACCAGGACAACTCCCACGTATGAAAGAGCTGCAAAAATGTTGTCATTGAAATTGTTTGATGCTCGGCAGGATTCATCCTTTCATGAAACACACTTTGTTCTCCAAGTTTGATTCTCCTAGGTTCAATGGTTTGCAGACAGAAAGAGTTTAAATTTTCTGTTTTCACTTCTTTTGGCATTATACAGGTGGATGTAAATAGAGTTGCAAATCAAATATGGTTGGTGCTAGATGCGTGAAACTTCACACACCCAATCCATTCTAAGTGTTCACTCTGTGGTTTATTCCTGGTGAAAGTAGCTCTAGGAAGAGCCAA
Organism: Marmota flaviventris; assembly: GCF_047511675.1. NCBI lineage: Eukaryota > Metazoa > Chordata > Mammalia > Rodentia > Sciuridae > Marmota > Marmota flaviventris. Next base: position 79,711,567 of record NC_092501.1, on the reverse strand, counting down.
TAATAAATGGCTTTCTTTATCAGAACTTTAGGAGCTACCAGGAATATTCACATGTGCTAAAAATTCTCCAAAATTTTTTTCATTGGATTTCTTTTATACTCGGCAAGATTCATCCTTGCACTAAACACACTTTGTTCTCTGTATTTTTTTTACTTTCAATGGTTTGCAGACAGGAACAGTTTGAATTTTCAGATTTCACTTCATTTTGCACTATACAGGTGGATGGAAATACAGCTGCAAATCAAACACAGTTTGTGCTAGATTTTTGAAACTTCATACACCCAATTTGTTCTGTATTCACTCTGAGGTTTCTATTTGGTTGAAGTAACTCAAAGCAGAGGGATGTAGAAATGGCTTTCTTTGTCAGTGCATTAGGAGTTACCAGGACAATTCCCATGTACTGAAAGTGCTGCAAAAATTTTTTCATTGGATTTCCTTGATACTCAGCAGGATTCATCCTTTCAAGAAACACACTTTGTTCACCACGTTTGGTTCTCCTGGGGTCAATGGTCTGCAGACAGTACCAGTTTAAATCTCCAGATTTCACTTCATTTTGAACAATACGGGTGGATCAAAATAGAGCTGCAAATCAAACATGGTTTGTGCTAACTGCTTAAAAGTTGACATTCTAAATCAGTTCTCAGAGATCACTCTGTGGTTTATTCCTGGTTGAAGAAGTTCTAAGCAAAAGCATGCAGAAACATCTTTTACTAACACATTAGAAGCTAGCAGAAGAATTCCAATGTACTGAAAGAGCTGCAACAATTTATTCTTTGTATTTCTTTGATATTCAGCAAGGTTCATACTTTCACTATACTCACTTTGTACTCCAAGTTTGGGACTACTGGGTTCAATGATTTGCACACAGAAACATTTTGAATTTTCAGGTTTCACATTGTTTTGCACTATAGAGATGGATGGAAATAGAGCTACAAGTCACACACTTTGTTCTGGATTCTTGAAATTTCACACATACCATCAGTTCTAAGTGTTCACTCTGTGGTTTGTTCCAAGTAAAATTAGCTCTAAGCAGATGCATGATGGAACAGCTTTCATTATCAGTTCTTAAGTAGCTACCAGGAAATTTCCAATGTACTGAAAGAGCTGCAACAATTTTTCATTGGATTTCTTTGATACTCATCAAATTTCAGCATTTCACTAAACAAACTTTATTCTCTAAGTTTTGTTCTCCTAAGTTCAAGGGTTTGCAGACAAGTACAGTTTGAATTTTCAGGTTTCACTTCATTTTGTACTATACAGATGGATTAATATAGAGGTGCAAATCAAATACAGTTTGTGCTAGCTGCATGAAACTTCACATACACAATCAGGTTTAAGTGCTCTCTCTGTGGATTCTTCCTCATTAAAGTATTTCTAAGCAGAAACACACAAGGACAGATTTTACTACCATGCTTTAGGAGCTAGCAGGAGAATCACAATGTACTGAAAGAGCTGCAAAAATTTTCTCATTGCATTTCTTTAATCCTTGGCAGGGCTCACCCTTTCATTAAACCCATTTTGTAGCCCAAGTTTGGCACTCCTGGTTTCAACAGTTTGCACACAGGAACAGTTTGAATTTTCAGGTTTCACTTTGTTTTGCACTATATAGATGGATGGAAATAGAGCCACAAATCAAACATAGTTTATGCTAGATGACTGAAACTTCACACACATCATAAGTTCTCAGTGTCACTCTGTGGCTTTTTTCCTTGTCAAAGTAGCTCTAAACAATGGCACAAAGGAACAGCTTTCTCTATCATTGTTTAAGGAGCTAGAAGGTAAAATCCTATGTACTTAAAGAGCTGCAACATTTTTTTCACTGGATTTCTTTGATACTCAGCAGGATTTATCCTTTCACTAAACACACTTTGTTCTCCAAGTTTTGTTCTCCTAGGTTCCAGGGTTTGCAGAGGAGAACAGTTTGAATTCTCATGTTTCACTTCATTTTACACTGTACATGTGGATTAAAATAGACCTGCAAATCAAACACGGTTTGTGCTAACTGCTTGAAACTTGACATACACAATCAGTACTCAGTGCTCACTCTGTGGTTTGTTCCTGGTTGCTCGAGTTCTAAGAAAAAGTATGCAGAAACAGGTTTTACTAACTTGAATTAGAATCTAACAGGAGAATGCCAATGTACTGATAGAGCTGTGACAATTTTTGTTGGATTTCTTTGATATTCAGAAGGGTTCACACATTCACTAAATCCACTTTGTTCCCCAAGTTTGGGACTCATAGGTTCAATGATTTGCACATGGGAACAGTTTGAATTTTCAGGTTTCACTTTGTTTTGCTCTATAGAGATGGATGGGAAGAGATCTACAAATCAAACATGGTTTGTGCTAGATGCTTAAAATTTCACACACAACATCAGTTCTTAATGTTTACTCGGTGAATTGTTCCTGGTCAAAGTAGCTCTAATTAAAGGCACGCATGAACAGCTTTCTCTAACAGTGCTTAAAGACCTTTCAGGAAAATTCCCATGTATTGAAAGTGCTGCTATGATTTTTTTATTGGATATCTTGGACACTTGGTAGGATTCATGATTTCACTAAACATACTTTGTTTTCTTAGTTTGGTTCAGCTAGGTTCAAGGGTTTGCAGACAAGAACACTTTGAATTTTCAGGTTCCATTTTGTTTTGCACTATACAGATGGAAGAAAATTGTTCTACAAATCAAACAGGGTTTGTGCTAGCTGCTTGAAACTTCACATACACAATCACTTCCCAGTGCTCTTTCTGTTGTTTTTTCCTGGTTGAAGTATTTCTAAGCAGAAGCACTCAGCAACAGCTTTTACTAACTCACTTTTGGAGATAGCATTATAATTCCAATGTACTGAAAGAACTGCAACAAATTTCTCTTTGGATTTCTTTAATATTAGGAATGGTGCACCCTTTCACTAAACACACTTTGTACCCCAAGTTTGGAACTCATAGGTTCAACATTTTGCACACAAGATCAGTTTGAATTTTCAGGTTTCACTTTGTTTTGCACTACAGAGATGGATAGGAATAGAATAGAACTACAAATCAAACATGGTTTGTGCTAGATGCTTAAAATTTCACACACACTATCAGATCTTAATGGTCACTCGGTGCTTTGTTCCTGATCCAAGTACCTCTAAGCAAGGGCATGAAGGAACAGCTTTCTCTATCAGTGCTTTAGGAGCTATCATGAAAATTTCAATGTACTGAGAGGACTGAAAATATTTATTGTTGGGTTGCTCTGGTACTCGGCAGGATTCATTCTTTCACTAAACAAACTTATTTCTCCAAGTTTAGTTCTCCTATGTTCAAGGATTTCCAGACAGGAACAGTTTGAATTTTTTAAGTTTCACTTTGTTTACACTATACAGATGTATTAAAATAGAGCTACAAATCAACATGGTTTGTGCTAGGTGCTGTAAACTTGACATACACAATCAGTTCTCACTGTTTCTCTGTGTCTTGTTCCTGGTTAAAGTACTTCTAAGCAGAAGCACACAGGGAAAGCTTTTACTAACTCGCTTTTGGAGCTAGCAAGAGTATCACAAATTATTAAATGAGCTGCAACGATTTTTTTGTTTAATTTCTTTAATACTAGTCAGGGTTCAATAAACCAACTTTGTAGTCCAAGTTTGGGACTCCTAAGTTAAATGGTTTGTACTCCGGAATAGTTTAAATTTTCAAGTTTCATTTTGTTTAACACTATACAGATGGATGGTAATAGACTTACAAATCAAACATGGTTTTTACTAGATGCTTGAAAATTCAAACACACAATCAGTTTTCACTGCTCACTCTATGTTTTTTCCTGGTCAAAGTACCTCTAAACAGAGGCATGCAGGAAAAGCTTTGTCTATCAGTGCTTAAGGAGCTAGCAGAAAAATTTCCATATACTGAAAGATCTGCAACAGTTTTTCCATTGGATTTCTTTGATACTTGGCAGAATTCATCCTTTCACTAAACACATTTTCCTCTCCAAGTTTGGTTCACCTAAATTCTAGGGTTCCCAAACAGGAACAGTTTAAATTTTCAGGAATTACATTGTTTTGCACTATGCATATGGATGAAAATAGAACTGCAAATTAAACTTGGTTTGTGCTAGCTGCTTGAAACTTCACATACACAGTAAGTTCTCAGTGCTCTCTCTGTGGATTGTTCCTTGTTGAAGTACTTCTAAGCAGAAACACTCATGAACAGCTTTTACTCACTTGATTTCAAAACTAGCAGAAGAATCCCAGTGAACTGAAAGTGCTGCAACAGTTGTCTCATTGGATTTCTTTGATCCTTGGCAGGGTTCACCCTTTTACTAAACCCACTTTGTACCAAAGTTTGCAACTCCTAGTTTAAGTGGTTTGCCCACAGGAACAGTTTGAATGTTAGCTTTCACTTTGTTTTGCACTATATAGATGGAGGGAAATAGAGCTACAAATCAAATTGGTTTACACTAGATACTTGAAACTTCACACACACCATCACTCCTGTGTTCATTTGTTATTTTTTTCTGATAAAAGTAGTTCTAAGTAACAGCAAGCAGAAACAGCTTTCTCTATCATCTCTTAAGGTGCTAACAGTTAAATTTCCATCTACTGAAATCAAACTGGTTTACAAATAGGTTTCACTTTGTTTTGCACTATAGAGATGGATAGAAAAAATAGAGCTACAAATTAGGTATTTTCATCTAGATGCTAGATATTATGTAGCTAATGTAATCCAATCAGCTGTGTGCTCCAGGTTGCTTTTTGTGTTGTGGTTAATTGATGAGTGTAACATGCAGATAATCAAAAGATTTGTTACAATCAATATAAAGTATGTCTATCATTTCTCCTTGATCTACTGTATTAGATTAGCTTTAAAAGGATTTGGTTTTTAAGTAGAACACATTTGTCTATCCACTAAGTACCTTCTTGTCTTCAAGTTATTTGCAATTGATTGTATCAAGGTTTCTGCCAGTAGTTTCCTTTTTTTAAAGAGAGAGAGAGAGAGAATTTTTAATATTTATTTTTTAAGTTTTTCAGCAGGCACAATATCTTTGTTTTTTTGGTGGAGCTGAGGATCGAACCGGGGCTGCACACATGCCAGGCAAGCACGATACCACTTGAGCCACATCCCCAGCCCCAAGAGTTTCTTAAATATCCAAGTGAAGGTTACTTGTCTGCTCTGCTTTTTATATGAATTATGGCTTCATTTAGTCCTCTACTAGTGAAAGATTTCCCTGTTAACACCTCAAGATAAAATCTTTAGGGAACTGGGCATATGAACAAAAAGACTGAATTAAAATCAAGGTTGGTGGAGTTGTTTCTATTATTAGAGCTCCTACTATGATTTTCTGCCAGTATATTGAATGTACATTGAATAATTAAAAATATCACTGCCATTCTTCATTGTATATTTAATATCAGGTTTAGCAAGGAAGATTGTGAAAAACATTTTGCAACTATTAATATGGTGAAATACAGTTCTTTTAAGTGACCATGACCATTAAGGAATAAAAAGTTGAAAATTGTTAAATATTCCAAAGTTTTTCACCTTATATATGGTTTATATTGCATGTAACACAAGATCAATGTTATTTCATGAATTACGTGATTCATACACAAAAACATGTTCTGTTCTGGGTAAGTACCTGCATTTTAACATTTTAAAAAATTAAGTTAATTTTGTTATTGATATATTTGGAAGAATGTAAGGTGTAAAAATAAAGGAACAAGAATAGACTTAGGAGCCCACAGATCTCATTTGACTCTCACCTGCCCACCTACAAGCTAAGTGACCTTGGGTAAGTAACCTACATTCTTGGATCCAACATTCATCATCAGTAAGTTTGTCTATTTCACCAGTTTATAGTAGGCTTAAAGGTTATAGTATAATTGAGCTCAGCACAATTTCTAACACTTTGTAACTCATAAAGAAATACTAAGGTGCAAAGATTCATAGGTTTTCTGAGGATATGAGGGAAAATCTGCTAAGTCATTTGGAGGCAATTTTTTGCCCATTTTTATCAACACAGGGTCAATGAAATGCCTTCTGAATTATTATTACATGCACAATTTTTTATATATTTCTTTGATACTCAGAAGGATTCATCCTTTCACTAAACACACTTTGCTTTCCAAGTTTGTTTCTGCTAGGTTCAATGGTTCACAGACAGGAACAGTTTGAATTTTAATATTTCACTTCATTTTTCACTATACAAATGAATGAAACTAGAACTACATATCAAACATGGTTTGTGCTAGCTGCTGGAAACTTGACATACACAATCAAGTTCTCAGTGTCACTCAGTGTCACTCTGTGGTTTGTTCCAGGTTGAAGTACTTCTAAGCAGAAGCATGCAGGGGCATATTTTAATCACTCACTCTCAGAGCTAGCAGAATTATCCCAAAATATTTAAAGAGCTGCAAGAATTTTTTATTGGATTTCTTGATACTCAGCAGGATTCATCCATTCATTAAACACACTTTCTTCTACAAGTTTGGTTCTCCTAGGTTCAAGTGTTTGCAGACAGGAAAAGCTTGAATTTTCAGGCTTCACTTAATTTTGCACTGTACTGGTGGATGAAAATAGAGCTGAAAATCAAACACGGTTTGTGCTAGCTACTTGAAACTTGACATACACAATCAGTTCTCAGTTCTCTCTCTATGATTTTTTTCTGTTTGAAGTACTTCTGAACGGAAGCATGCAGGGACAGCTTTTACTAACTCAGATTTGGAGCTAGCAGGAGAATCCCAATATACTGAAAGAGCTGAAATAAATTTTTCTTTGGATTTCTTTGATACTCAGCAGGGTTCACCCTTTCACTAAACTCACTTTATACCCCAAGTTTTGAACTCCTAGGTTCCATGGTTTTCACACAGGAACAGTGTCAATTTTCAAGTTACACTTTGTATTGCACTATAGAGTGGGATGGAAAAAGAGCTACAAAACAAACAAGGTTTGTGCTAGATGCTTGAAACTTCACACACACACACACAATCAGTTCTAAGTGTTCACTGTTTGGTTTGTTCCTGGTCAAAATAGCTCTAAGCAGAGGCACACAAGAACAGCTATCTCTAACGGTGCTTAAAGAGCTAGCAGGAAAATTCTTATATACTGAAAGCAGTGCAACAATTTTTTTGTTGAATTTCTATGACACTTGGCAGGATTCATCCTTTCACTAAACACATTTTGTTGCCCTAGTTGGTTCTGCTAGGTTCAAGTGTTCACAGACAAGAGCAGTTTGAATTTTCAGGTTCACTTTGTTTTGCACTATACAGATGGATGAAAATAGAGCTGCAAATCAAACAGGGTTTGTGCTAACTGCTTGAAACTTCACTTACACAATCATTTCAATACTCTCTCTGTTGTTTAGTCCTGTTTAGTCCTTTTCTATGCAAAAGCACACAGAGACAGCTTTAACTAGCTGGCTTTTGGAGCCAGGATTAGAATCTCAATGTACTGAAAGAGCTGCAAAAATTTTCTCATTGGATTTCCTTGATTCTAGGCATGGTTCATCTATTAACTAAACCCACTTTGTACCTCAAGTTTGGAACTCCTAGGTTGAACGTTTTGCACACAAGAACAGTTTGAATTTTCAGGATTCACTTTGTTGTGCAATAAAGGGTTGGATGGAAATAGAGCTACAAATAAAACACAGTTTGTGCTACATGCTTGGAACATAGAAAACACACCATCAGATCTTAATGTTCACTCAGTGCTTTTTTCTGGTCCAAGTACCTCTAAACAAAGACACAAAGGAATAGCTTTCTCTATCAGTGCTTAAGGAGCTAACAGGTAAATTCCAATGTAATAATGCAGCAGCAACAATTTTTTCATTGGATTTCTTTGATACATGGCAGAATTCATCCTTTCTCTAAACACATTTTGTTCTCCAAATTTGGTTCTTATAGGTTCAAGGGTTCCCAAACAGGAACAGTTTGAACTTTCAGGTTTCACTTAGTTTGGCACTATACAGATTGTTGAAAATAGAGCTGCAAATAAAACATGGTTTGTGCTAGATGTTTGATACTTGACATACACATTCAGTTCTCAGTGATCTCACTATGGTTCTTTCCTGGTTGAAATACTTCTAAGAAGAAGCACACATGGACAGCTTTTACTAACTCACATTTGGAGCTAGCAGGAGAAAGCAAATGTACAGAAAGAGCTGCAATTTTTTTCTTGTTGTTGAATTGCTTTGATACTTGGCAGGGTTCATTCTTTCTCTAAATGCTCACGTTTTGCCATTTTTGGCACTCCTAGCATCAACGATTTGCACACAGGAACATTTGGAATTTTCAGGTTTCACTTTGTTTTACACTATTAAGATGGAGGAAAACAGAGCTACAAATCAAACACGGTTTGTGCTAGATGCTTAAAACTTCACACACATCATCAATTCTTAATGTCCACTCACTGGTTTATTCCTGGTCAATGTAGCTCTAAGCAGAGGCATGCAGGAACAGCTTTCTCTAACAGTGCTTAAAGAGTTAGCAGGAAAATTTCCATGTTCTGAAAGAGCTGCAAAAGTTTTTGTTGTTGTTGTTATTGTTGTTGTTAGATTTCTTTGATACTTGGCAGTATTCATTCTTTCACTAAGCACACTTTGTTTTCCTAGTTTGGTTCTGCTAGGTTAAAGGGTTTGCAGACAGGGAAATTTTGAATTTTAAAGTTTCACTTCATTTTGCACTATACACATTATAAAAATAGAGCTACAAATCAAACACGGTTTGTGCTAGCTGCAGGAAACTTGACATACACAATCAGTTCTCAGTGTCACTCTGGTTTGCTCCAGGTTGAAGTACTTCTAAGCAGAAGCACACAGGGACAGTTTTAATTACTTGCTTTTAGAGATGCAGGAGTATCCAAATTATTGAAAGAGCTGCAACAATTTTTTCATTGGATTTCTATAACTGGGCAGAGTTCACCCTTACACTGAACCAATTTTGTACCCCAAGTTTGGCACTCTTAGGTTCCACAGTTTTCACACAGGAACTGTTTGAATTTTTCAGGTTTCACATTGGTTTGCACTGTAGAGTTGGTTGGAAATGGACTTACAGATCAAACACGGTTTCTGCTATATGGTTGAAACTTCACACACACCCTCAGTCTTAATGTTCACTTGGTGATTTATTTCTGGTCAAAGTAGCTCTAAGCAGAGGCACAAATGAACAGATTTCTCTATCAGCACTTAATGAACTAGCAGGAAAATTCTTATGTACTGAAAGTGCTTCAGCAGTTTTTTTTTTTATTTCTTTGATACTTGGCAGGATTCATCCTTTCACTAAACACACTTTGTTTTCCTAGTTTGGTTTTGAGAGGTTCAAAGGTTCTCAGACAAGAACAATTTGAATTTTGAGGTTTCACTTCATTTTGCACTACACACACGAATAAAAATAGAGCTACAAATCAAATAGGATTTGTTCTAGCTGCTTGAAAATTCACATACACAATCAGTAATCAGTGCTCTCTCTGTTATTTATTCCTGGTTGAAGTACTTCTAAGAAGAAGCATGCAGTGACAGCTTTTACTAACTCGTGTTCAGAGCTAGCAGTAGAATCCCAATATACTGGGAGATTTGCAACAAATTTCCCATTGGATTTCTTTGGTACTAGGCATGGTTCACCCATTCATCAAATCCACTTTGTACCCACTTTGTATCCCAAGTTTGGAACTCCTAGGTTCAACAGTTTGCACACAGGTATGGTTTGCATTTTCAGGTTTCACTGTTTTTCACTATAGAGATTGATGGGAATAGAGCTAAAAATCCAACACAGTTTATGCTAGATTCATGAAACTTCACACACACAATCAGTTCTAAGTGTTCACTCTGTGTTTGGTTCCTGGTCAAAATAGTTCTGAGCAGAGGCACACAGGAACAGCTTTTTCTATCAGCCCTCAAGGAGCTAGCAGGGAAATTCCCATGTACTGAAAGACCTACAATAATTTTTTTGTTTGATTTCTTTGATATTTGGCAAGATTCATTCTTTCACAAAACACAATATGTTCTCCAAGTTGGTTTCTCCTATGCTCAAGGGTTTGCAGACAAGAACACTTTGACTTTTCACATTTCACTTCATTTTGTAGTATACAGATGGATGGAAAATACAACTGCAAATCAAACACAATTTTTACTAGCTACTTGAATCTTGACATATAAAATCAGATCTCAGTGCTCTCTCTGTGGTTTGTTGCTGTTTGAGGTAATTCTAAGCAGAAGCACACAGGACATCTTTCACTAACTCACTTTCAGAGCTAGCAGGAGAATGCCAATATACTAAAAGAGCTGCAACAATTTTTTGTTTGGATTTATTTGATACAATGGACCTGCGACCGACCAGCAGAACAGGCCCAGCGGCCCATCAGCATGGTAGACAGATCACCCCAATTGGAGGAGGAGCACAGCCACCGCCCACCCCTGCAAGGGAGACTTTTCAACTATACAAGAGCAATATAAATATATAGGGGGAAAATTTCAATAACACAACAGTTTCACCAAGCAGAAAGAAACGTGAGCAGTTTGAAAAGGCAAGGAAAGAAAGGACCACAAGCAATGCAGGTCAACTCAACTTTAGAAGAGGTAATAGCTGCAGCAGATGGAATGTCAGATAAAGAATTCAGGATAGAGAATATAAGATGGCGGCGAGGGGAGTGCATTGCCCCCGTGTGCTGCTTCACTGTGTGGGAGGATGACAAGTCAGGACGGCTAAAGGCTATCTTGTTAGGAATTTCCAGCAATAGTGGGGTGCTCCGGAACCTGGAGGAAGGATTTCCATCGCACGAGGATCGGCTACAGGGACTCAAACGTGAGAGGTTTGTCGCACGGAGGGTAACACTGCTTATTCAGCAAATCACCCCGCAGCTAGCTAGAGTCTGCAGCACGCGCTGGGAAACGAGGAGATAGCAATGCAGGGATACAGCGCTGCAGTTTCTGCCAGCCGTGCAAGCACCGTACTCAGGGCTGAATTCTGGGTTCGAGACGGGGGAAGGAAGCGGTCAATCTCGGTTCTCCACACCGGTCAGACCACAGAGGAGGCCAGCGGCCACCATGTTGGAAAGCTGATGTCACCATCCCTGTTTTTGACTGACCGCAGCTCATTCAGCCATAGAACAGGGGAACGAAATGCTGCCATTCGCATAGGACACCAACATGGCAGAGATCTGATGTCATCAGAAAGCGGCAGAGGAGAGAACTTCATCAATACCAGCGACGACACAAACAGTTGGTCTCCTGGTAGGGGGGGGTGAGGCACAGACACCCGAGTCTCTCTCAATTTGTCATCGAGCCAGAGGGGAGGAGCCGGGACACCGCCAGCGCCCGGAGCAGGCCCAGCGGCTCGCCAGCATGGTGACAGCATGAACCCAATTGGAGAGGGGGCGGAGCGGAGCCGCCACCCGCGCCCACAAGGTGGGCAGACCCGTGACCCAGTGGTACACAGGCGTGGTAGGAGGGGCAGGGCAGAGCCGCCGCCCGCGCTTGCAAGGCAAGCAGACCTGTGACAGACTGGCGGGTCAGGCCCAGCGGCCTGCCAGCGTGATACACACGTCACCCCAACTGGAGTAGGGGCAGAGCAGATCCTTGGCCCAAGCCCGGATCAGGCCCTGCCGGTGTGGTGGTCACGTGACCCCAATTGGAGTGGGGGCAGAGCGGAACTGCCACCCGTGCCCGCAGAGTGAGCAGACCTGTGACCAACCTGCAGATCAGGCCCAGGAGCCTGCCGGCGTGGTACACACATCACCCTAATTGGAGTAGGGGCAGTGCAGAGTCGCTGCCTGTGCCAGGAACAGGCCCAGCGACCTGCCAACGGGGTAGTCACGACACCCCAATTGGAGTAGGGGCAGAGCAGAGCCACCACCTGTGCCCGAAAGGTGGGAAGATCTGCGACTGACCACCGGGAAAGGCCCAGTGGCCTGCCGGTACGACAGACACGTCACCCCATGTGGAGTAGGGGCAGAGTAGAGCCGCCGCCCGCGCCTGCAGGGTAGGCAAACCTGCAACCGACCGGCGGATCAGGCCCGGTGGCCTGCTGGCATGGTACACTCGTCACCCCAATTGGAGTAGGGGCAGAACAGAGCCGCCGCCAGCACCCAGAAAAAGCCCAGTGACCTGCCGGCGTGGTAGTCATGACACCCCAATTGGAATAAGGAGAGAGCAGAGCTGCCGTCCGCGCCTGCAGGAAAGAAACGGAAGCAGTATGAAAAGACAAGGAAAGAAAGGACCACAAGCAATGCAGGTCAACGCAACTTTAGAAGAGGTAACAGCTGCAGCAGATGGAATGTCAGATAAAGAATTCAGGATATACATGCTTCAGATGATCTGGAGTATCAAGGAAGACATTAGACAGCAAAATCAGACAATGAAAGATCACTTTGACAATAAATTACACAAACAAATCCAGGAAGCAAAGGATCAACTATACAGGGAGATAGAGGTTATAAAAAACAAACAAACAGAAATCCTAGAAATGCAGGAAGCAATAAACCAACTTAAAAACTCAATGGAGAATACTACCAGCGGAGTAGAACACTTAGAAGATAGAACATCAGACAATGAAGACAAAGTATTTCAACTGGAAAAGAACATAGACAGCTCAGCAAGACTGTTAAGAAACCATGAGCAGACATCCAAGAAATATGGGATAACATAATGAGACCAAACTTAAGAGTCATTGGGATACAGGAAGGTACAGAGCTCCAAACCAAAGGAATGAGCAGTCTATTCAAAGAAATAATACGAGAAAACTTCCCAGAATTGAAGAATGAGACAGAATCCCAAATCCTAGAAGCCTACAGGATGCCGAATGTGCAAAATCATAAGAGATCCACACCTAGACACATTATAATGAAGAAGACCAACATTAAGAATAAGGAGAGAACTTTAAAAGCTACAAGAGAAAGGAAGAAGATTACATTTAGGGGTAAACCAATCAGGATAACAGCTGATCTTTCAACACAGACTCTGAAAGTTAGAAGATCCTGGAATAACATATTTCAAACACTGAAAGAAAATGGGTTCCAACCAAGAATTGTGTATCCAGCGAAATTAAGCTTCAGGATGGAAGATGAAATTAAAACCTTCCACAATAAACAAAAGTTTAAAGAATTCGAAGCTAGAAAACCATCTCTTCAAAACATCCTTGGCAAAACATTACAGGAAGAGGAAATGGAAAATAACAATGTAAACCAACAGTGGGAGGTAGGACAGTAAAGGGGGGCAAAATAATCAAAGAGGAAAACACACCATGTTTAGTAACAGAAATAAACAAATATGGCTGGAAGAACAACCCATATCTCAATAATAACCCTAAATGTTAATGGCTTAAACTCACCAATTAAGAGACACAGGCAAGTAGAATGGATCACAAAACAAGACCCAACAATATGCTGCCTACAGGAGACGCATTTGATAGGAAAAGACATACATAGGCTGAAGGTGAAAGGTTGGGAAAAATCATATCACTCATATGGACTTCGGAAACAAGCAGGAGTGTCCATACTCATATCAAATAAAATAGATTTCAAGCCAAAGTTAATCAAAAGGGATAAAGAGGGACACTACATACTGCTTAAGGGAACCATACACCAACAGGACATAACAATCATAAATATTTATGCCCCAAAAAATGGTGCAGCTATGTTCGTCAAACAAACTCTTCTCAAGTTCAAGAGTCTAATAGACCACCATACAATAATCATGGGAGACTTCAACACACCTCTCTCGCCAATGGACAGATCTTCCAAACAAAACTTGAATAAGGAAACTATAGAACTCAATAACACAATTAATAACCTGGACTTAATTGACATATATAGAATATACCACCCAACATCAAGCAGTTACACTTTTTTCTCAGCAGCACATGGATCCTTCTCAAAAATTGATCATATATTATGTCACAGGACAACTCTTAGACAACATAAAGGAGGAGAGATAATACCATGCATCTTATCTGATCATAATGGAATGAAAATGAAAATCAACGATAAAAGAAGGAAGGAAAAAGCATACATCACTAGGAGAATGAACAATAGGTTACTGAATGATCAATGGGTTATAGAAGACATCAAGGAGGAAATTAAAAAATTCTTAGAGATAAATGAAAACACACACACAACATATCAGAATCTATGGGACACATTGAAAGCAGTTCTAAAAGGGGAATTCATTGTTTGGAGTTCATTCCTTAAAAAAAGAAAAAACCAACAAATAAATGATCTCATACTTCATCTCAAAATCCTTGAAAAAGAAGAGCAAAACAGCAGCAAAAGAAGTAGAAGGCAAGAAATAATTAAAATCAGAGCTGAAATTAATGAAATTCAAACAAAAGAAACAATTGAAAAAATTGACAAAACTAAAAGTTGGTTCTTTGAAAAAATAAACAAAATCGACAGACCCTTAGCCATGCTAGTGAAGAGAAGAAGAGAGAGAACTCAAATTACTAGCATACGGGATGAAAAAGGCAATATCACAACAGACACTTCAGAAATACAGAAGATAATCAAAAACTATTTTGAATCCTTATACTCCAATAAATTAGAAGATAGTGAAGGCATCGATAAGTTTCTTAAGTCATATGATCTGCCCAGATTGAGTCAGGAGGATATAGACAACCTAAACAGACCAATATCAATTGAGGAAATAGAAGAAACCATCAAAAGACTACCAAATAAGAAAAGCCCAGGACAGGATGGGTATACAGCAGAGTTTTACAAAACCTTTAAAGAGGAACTAATACCAATACTTTTCAAGCTACTTCAGGAAATAGAAAAAGAGGGAGAACTTCCAAATTCATTCTACGAGGAAAACATCACGCTGATACCTAAACCAGACAAAGGCACTTCAAAGAAAGAAAACTACAGACCAATATCTCTAATGAACCTAGATGCAAAAATCCTCAATTAAATTCTGGCGAATCGGATACAAAAACATATCAAAAAAATTTTGCACCATAATCAAGTAGGATTCATCCCTGGGATGCAAGGCTGGTTCAATATACGGAAATCAATAAATGTTATTCACCACATCAATAGACTTAAAAATAAGAACCATATGATCATCTTGATAGATGCGGAAAAAGCATTTGACAAAGTACAGCATTCCTTTATGTTCAAAACAATAGAAAAACTAGGGATAACAGGAACATTCCTCAATATTGTAAAAGCAATCTATGCAAAGCTTCTGGCTAGTATCATTCTGAATGGAGAAAAACTGAAGGCATTCCCTCTAAAATCTGGAACAAGACAGGGATGCCCTCTTTCTCCACTTCTGTTCAACATAGTTCTCGAAACACTGGCCAGAGGAATTAGACAGACGAAAGAAATTAAAGGCATAAAAATAGGAAAAGAAAAACTTAAATTATCACTATTTGAAGATGATATGATTCTATACCTAGCAGACCCAAAAGGCTCTACAAAGAAACTATTAGAGCTAATAAATGAATTCAGCAAAGTGGCAGGATAAAAAATCAACACGCATAAATCAAAGGCATTCCTGCATATCAGCGACAAATCCTCTGAAATGGAAATGAGGAAAACCACTCCATTCACAATATCTTCAAAAAAAAAATAAAATACTGGGAATCAACCTAACAAAAGAGGTAAAAGACTTATACAATGAAAACTACAGAACCCTAAAGAGAGAAATAGAAGACGATCTTAGAAGATGGAAAAATATACCCTGTTCATGGATAGGCAGAACTAACATCATCAAAATGGTGATATTACCAAAAGTTCTCTATAGGTTTAATGCAATGCCAATCAAAATCCCAATGGCATTTCTTGTAGAAATAGAGAAAGCAATCATGAAATTCATATGGAAAAATAAAAGACCCAGAATAGCAAAAACAATGCTAAGCAGGAAGTGTGAATCAGGCGGTATAGCGATACCAGACTTCAAACTATACTACAGAGCAATAGTAACAAAAACAGCAGGGTACTGGTACCAAAACTGGCGGGTGGACCAACGGTACAGAATAGAGGACACAGAAACCAATCCACAAAACTACAACTATCTTATATTTGATAAAGGGGCTAAAAGCATGCAATGGAGGAAGGATAGCATCTTCAACAAATGGTGCTGGGAAAACTGGAAATCCATATGCAACAAAATGAAACTGAATCCCTTTCTCTCGCCATGCACAAAAGTGAATACAAAATGGATCAAGGAGCTTGATATCAAATCAGAGACACGCCATCTGATAGAAGAAAAAGTTGGCTACGATCTACAGTCGGTGGGGTCGGGCTCCAAATTCCTCAATAGGACACCCATAGCACAAAATTTAATAAATAGAATCAACAAATGGGACTTACTCAAACTAAAAAGTTTTTTTTCTCAGCAAAAGAAACAATAAGAGAGGTAAATATGGAGACTACACCCTGGGAACAAATCTTTACTCCTCACACTTCAGATAGAGCCCTAATATCCAGAGTATACAAAGAACTCAAAAAATTAGACAATAAGAGAACAAATAACCCAATCAACAAATGGGCCAAGGACCTGAACAGACAATTCTCAGAGGAGGACATACAATCAATCAACAAGTACATGAAAAAATGCTCACCATCTCTAGCAGTCAGAGAAATGCAAATCAAAACCACCCTAAGATACCATCTCACTCCAGTAAGATTGGCAGCCATTATGAAGTCAAACAACAAGTGCTGGCGAGGATGTGGGGAAAAGGGTACACTTGTACATTGCTGGTGGGAATGCAAATTGGTGCAGCCAATTTGGAAACCAGTATTGAGATTTCTTGGAAACCTGGGAATGGATCCACCATTTGACCCAGCTATTCCCCTTCTAGATCTATTCCCTAAAGACCTAAAAAGAGCATGCTACAGGGACACTGCTACATCGATGTTCATAGCAGCACAATTCACAATAGCAAGACTGTGGAACCAACCTAGATGCCCTTCAATAGACGACTGGATAAAAAAAATGTGGCATTTATACACAATGGAGTATTACTCTGCATTAAAAAATGACAAAATCATAGAATTTTCAGGGAAATGGATGGCATTAGAGCAGATTATGCTAAGTGAAGCTATCCAATCCCTAAAAAACAAATGCCAGATGTCTTCTTTGATATAAGGAGAGTAACTAAGAACAGAGTAGGGACGAAGAGCATGAGAAGAAGATTAACATTAAACAGGGATGAGAGGTGGGAGGGAAAGGGAGAGAGAAGGGAAATTGCATGGAAATGGAATGAGACCCTCAGGGTTATACAAAATTACATACAAGAGGAAGTGAGGGAAAAGGGAAAAAATACAAAGGGGAGAAATGAATTACAGTAGAGGGGGTAGAGAGAGAAGAAGGGAGGGGAGGGGAGGGGGGATAGTAGAGGATAGGAAAGGCAGCAGAATACAACAGACACTATTATGGCAATATGTAAATCAATAGATGTGTAACTGATGTGATTTTGCAATCTATATACGGGATAAAAATGGGAGTTCATAACCCACTTGAATCAAATTGTGAAATATGATATATCAAGAACTATGTAATGTTTTGAACAACCAACAATAAAAATTTTTTAAAAAGTAAAAAAAAAGAAGGATTCATCTTTTCACTAAACACACTTTGGTTTTCAAGTTTGGTTCTCCTAGGTTCAAGTGTTCAGAAACAGGAGCAATTCAAACGTGGTTTGTGGTAGATGTTTGAAACTTGACCTTCACAATCAGTCCTCAGTGCTCACTCTGTGGTTTGTTCATGGTTGAAGTAATTCTGTGCAGAAGCACTCAGGAACAGCTTTTACTAATTCACTTGAGGAAATAGCTAGAGAATCCCAATGTACTGAAAGAGCTGCAAAAAATTTTTGATTGGTTTTCTTTGATACTCAACAGGCTTCATTTTACCTATCCCCACTTGTACCCCAAGTTTGGGAATCCTAGGTTCAACAGTTTGCACACAGAAACAGTTTGGATTTTCAGGTTTCTCTTTGTTTGGCACTATAGAGATGGATGGAAATAGAGCTACAAATCTCATATGGTTTTGCTAGATGCTTGAAACTTCATGCAAACAATCAGTTTAAAGTTTTCACTCTGTGGTTTCTTCCTGGTCCAAGTAGCTCTAAGCATAGGCACACAGAATCAGCTTTCTAAATCAGTGCTTTATGAGCTAAGAGAAGAATTTCCATGTACTGAAAGAGCTGCAAATATTTATTCATTGGATCTCTTTGGTACTCTGCAGTATTCATCCTTTCACTAAACACACTTTGTTCTCTAAGTTTAAGTTTTCTTTGTTCTCTAAGATTCAACGGTTTGCAGAGTGAAACATTTGGAATTTTCAGGTTTCACTTTGTTTTGCACTATACAGGTGGATGAAAATAGAGCTGCAAATGAAAAATGGTGTGTACTAGTTGCTTGAAACTTGATATACACAATCAGTTATCAGTGCTCATTCTGTGACTTGTCCTGATTGAAGTTCTTCTAAGCAGAAGCATGAAGGGAGAGCTTTTAAGAACTCATTTTAAGAGCTAGCAGAAGAATTCCAATGTACTAAAGAAGCTGCAACAATTTTTATAGGATTTATTTGATATTTGGCAGGGTTCACGCTTTCACTAAACCCAAATTGTACCCCAAGTTCGGGTCTCCTAGGTTCAACCGTTTGTACACAGGAACAGTTTAAATTTTCAGGTTTCACTTTGCTTTGCACAATAGAGATGGATGGAAATAGAGTTACAAATTAAACATGGTTTGTACAAGATGCTTGAAACTTCACTTAAACAATCGGTTCTAAGTGATCACTCTGTGGATTGTTCCTAGTCAAAGTAGCTCTAAGCAGAGACATGCAGGAAAAGCTTTCTCTATCAGCGATTTAGGAACTAGCAGAAAGATTCCCATTACTGAAAGAATTACAATTTTTTTTCATTGTATTTCTTTGATACTGAGCAGGATTCATTCTTTCATGAAACACACTTTGTCCTCCATGTTTTGTTCAACTAAGTTCAATTGTTTGCAGACAGGAAGAGTTTGAATTTTCAGGTTTCACTTCATTTTGCACTATATAGGTGGATGAAAATACAGCTGCAAATCAAATATGGTTGGTGGTAGATTCTTGAAATTTCACACATCCAATGTGTTCTAAGTGTTCACTCTGTGGTTTGTTCCTGGTGAAAGTAGCTCTAAGCAGAGGCACACAGAAATGGCTTTTTTATCAGTGCTTTAGGAGATATCAGAAAAATGACAATGTACTGAAAAAGCTTCAAAAATTTTTTCCTTGGATTTCTTGGTAGTTTGCAGGCTTTATTCTTCTACTAAACACACTTTGTTCCCCAAGTTTGGTTCTCCTAGGTTCAATGGTTCACAGACAGGAACAGATTAAATTTTGGGGATTCACATAATTTTGCACTATACAGATGGATAGAGAAAAGAGAGCTGCAAATCAAATATGGTTGGTGGTAGATGCTTGAAACTTTACAAACACAATCAGTCTAAGTGTTCACTCTGTTGTTTGTTCCTGGTCAAGTAGCTCTAAGTAGAGGAATGCAGGAACAACTTTCATGATCTGTGCTTTAGGAGCTAGCAGGAAAATTCCCATGGACTGAAAGAGCTGCAATTTTTTTTTCTTTGGATTCCTTTGATACTCAGCAAGATTCATCATTTCACTAAACACACTGTGTCCCCAAGTTTGGTTCTGCTTGGTTCAATGGTTTGCAGACAGGAGCAGTTTGAATTAATAGGTTTCACTTCATTTTGCACTATAGAAATGGATGGAAAGAGAGCTGCAAATCAAATATTGTTGGTGCTAGATGTTTAAAACTTCACACACCCAATTTTTTCTAAGTGTTCACACTGTGGTTTGTACCAGGTGAAAGAAGCTGTAAGTAGAGACAAGCAGAAATTGCTTTCTCTATCAGCGCTTTAGGAGCTACCAGGATTCCCATGTACTGAAAGAACTGCTAAAATTTTTTGGTTGAATTTCTTTGATACTGGACAGGATTCATCCTTTCACAAAACACACTTTGTTCCCCAAGTTTGATTTTTCTAGGTTCAATGGTCTGCAGACATAAACAGTTTAAATTTTCAGTTTCACTTCATTTTGCACTGTACTGGTGGATAGAAATAGGGCTTCAAATTAAACATGGTTATTGCTAGATGCTTGAAACTTCATACCGCCAATCCATTTTAAGTGTTCACTCTGTGGTTTGTTCCTGGTTAAAGTGACTCAAAGCAGAGGCATGCATAAATGTCTTTCCCTATCAGCACTTTAAGAGCTACCAGGACAATTAAGATATACTGAAAGACCTGCAAAAATCTTGTCATTTAAATACTTTGATACTTGGCAGGATTCATCCTTTCAAACACTTTGTACCCCAAGTTTGATTCTCCTAGATTTAATGGTTTGCAGACAGAAGCAGTTCAAATTTTCAGTATCAACTTTGTTTTGCATTATAGAGGTGGTTGGAAATAGAGCTTCAAATCAAATACGGTTGGTGCTAGTTGGTTAAAGCTTCACACACTCAATCCGTTCTAAGGGTTCACTCTGTACTTTGTTTCTGGTTAAAGTAGCTCTAAGCAAAGGCATGCAGAAATGGCTTTCTCTATCAGTGAATTAGGAGCTACAAGGACAATTCCCATATACTGAAAGACTTGCAAAAATGTTGTCATTCCAATTATTTGATACTGGGCAGTATTCATCCTTTCACAAAACTCACTTTGTTCTCCAAGTTTAATCTTCCTAGGTTCAATGGTTTGCAGAGAGGGACAGTTTAAATTTTCAGTTTTCACTTTGTTTTTCATTATTCGGGTGGATAGAAATAAAGCTATAAATCAAATACAGTTGGTGATGGATTCTTGAAACTTCACACGCCCAATAAGCTCTAAAAATTCACTCTGTGGTTTATTCCTGGTGAAAGTAGCTCTAAGCACAAGCATGCAGAAATGGCTTTCTTTATCAGTGCTTTAGGAGCAACCATGAATATTCCCATGTACTGAAAGAGCTGCAGAATTTTTTTCATTGGATTTCTTTGATACTCTGCAGGATTCACCCTTTCAATAAATGTACTTTGTTCCCTATGTTTGTTTGTTTGTTTGTTTTTAACATTCAATGGTTTGCAGACAGGAACAGTTTAAATTTTTAGACTTCACTTCGTTTTCCAATATACAGGTGGATGAATATACAGCTGCAAATCAAACACAGTTTCTGCTAGATGCTTGAAACTTCACACACACAATCAGTTCTAAATGATCACTCGGTGGTTTGTTTCTAGTTATATACCTCAAAGCAGAGACATACAGAAATGGCTTTCTCTATCAGCGCTTTAGGACCTACCAGGACAATTCCCATGTACAGATGGAGCTGCAAATTTTTGTTGAATTTCTTTGATACTGGTCAGAATTCATCAATTCATGAAACACCCTTTGTTCCCCAAGTTTGGTTCTCCTAGGTTCAATGCCCTGCAGACAGAAACAATTTAAATTTTCAAGTTTTAGTTTTTTAACTATACTGGTGGATAGACGTAGAGATGTAAACCCAACATAGTTGGTGCTAGATGCTTGAAACTTCATACATCCAATTTGTTCTAAATGGTCACTCTGTGTTTTAGAGTGAAAATAGCTCTATGGAGAGACATGCATAAATGGCTTTCTCTATCAGTGTTTTGGAGCCACCAGGAAAATTCCCATGTACTGAAAGAGTTGCAATTTTTTTTCCATTGGATATCTTTGATAATCATCAGGATTCATCCTTTCACTAATCACACTTTGATCACTAAATTTGTTTCTACTAGCATAAATGGTTTGAAGACAGGAACAGTTAGAATTTTTATGTTTCACCTTTTTTTGAAACAGAGGTGGATGAAAATAGAGCTGCAAATCAAACACTGTTTGTGCTAGCTTCTTGAAATTACTAAACTAATTTTAGGAACTAGCAGGGGAACCCTAATGTACTGAAAGAGCTGCAACTGTTTTTCAAAGGATATTTTTGATCCTCGTCATGGTTCACCATTTTTACTAATCCCACATTGTACCCCAAGTTTGGGACTCCTAGGTTCAATGATTTCCACACAGGAACAGTTTAAATTTTCAGGTTTCATTTTGTTTTTCACTAAAGAGATGGATGGAAATACAGCTACAAATCAAACACGGTGTTGCTAGATGCTTTCAACTTCAGACACAAAATCAATTCTCAGTGCTCACTATTTCAATTGTTCCTGGTTTAAGTACTTCTGCAAATAAGCATGCAGGAACAGCTTTTACCAACTTGATTTAGGAGCTAGCAGGGGAATCCCAATGTACTGAAAGAGCTGCAACAATTTTTTCATTGGATTTCTTTGATTCTTGGCAGGGTTCACCCTGTCATTAAACCCACTTTGTACCCAAAATTTGTGATTTCTAGATTCAAAGGTTTGCACCCAGAAACAGTTTGAATTATCAGGTTTTCCTTCATTTTGCACTATAAAAATGAATGGAAATATAACAATAACATTGTTCTAGGTGCTTGAAACTTCCCACGCTCAATACATTGTATGTGTTCATTCTGTGACTTTCTCTTGGTCAAAGGAACTCTAAGCACAGGTACACAGGAACAGCTTTGTCAACAGTGCTTTAGGAGCTAGCAGGAAAATTCCCATGTACTGAAATGTCTGTGAATTGTTTTTATTATATTGCTTTGATACTCGGCATGATTCATCCCTTCACTAAACTCACTTTGTTCTCCAAATTTGGTTTCATAGGTTCAATTGTTTGCAGAAAGGGACAGTTTAAATTTTAAGTTTTCACATCATTTGGCACTATAAAGGACGAAGAAAATACAGCTGCAAATTAAACTAGGTTTCTCCTAGCTGCTTGAAACTTCTTTTCCACAATCAGTTCTCAGTGCTCACTGTGTGGTTTGTTCAGGTTGAAGTACTTCTAAGCAGAAGAATTCAGGAACAGCTTTTACTAACTCGATTTAGGAGCTAGGAGGAGAATCCCAATGTACTAAAAGAGATGCAAAAATTCTTTTCATTGGATTTCTTTTATTTTCAGCAGGGTTTAAACTTTTACTAAGCCCACATTGTTTCCCAAGTTTGGGACTCCTAGGTTCAATGTATTGCACATAGGTACAGCGTGAATTTTCAGGTTTCACTTTGTTCGGAACTATAGAGATGGATGGAAATAGAGCAACAAATCAAACACAATTTGTGCTAGGTGCTTGAAACTTCACAGACAATCAATTCTAAGTGTTCACTATGTGGTTTGTTACTTGTCAAAGTAGCTCTAAGCAGATGCACTCAGGAACAGCTTTCTATATCAGTGATTTAGGAGTTAGCAGGAAAAAAAACAATATACTGAAAGAGCTTCAATAATTTTGTGTTGGATTTTATTAATACATGGAAGAATTCATGCTTTAACTAAACACACTTTGTTGTACATGTTTGGTTCTCTTAGGTTCAAGGATTTGACTAGAGAAAATGTATGCATTTTCAGGTTTCACTTCGTTTTCACTACATAGGGTGATGAAAATACAGCTTCAAATAAAACACAGTTTTTATTGCTCCTTGAAACTTGATATACAGAATCAGTTCTCAGTGCTCCTCTGTGTTTTTTTTCAGCTTGAAGTACATAAACAGAAGCATGGAGGAACACATGTTACTAACACGACTTAGAAGCTAGCAAGATAATCCCAATGTTCTGCAATTGCTACAACAATTTTTCTTAATGGATATCTGTGATTCTCTGCAGGGTTAACCCATTCACTAAACCCACGTTGTATTGCAAATTTAGGACTCCTAGAATCAACAATTTGCACACAGCACCAGTTTTAATTTTCAGGTTTCACTTTGTTTTTCCACTCTAGAGATGGCTGGAAATAGAGCTATAAATCAAACACGGTGTGTGCTAGATGTTGAAAATATACACACACCATCAACTCTAAGTGTTAACTCTGTGATTTGGTCCTGGTCAAAGTACCTCTTTGCAGAGGAACACAGGGACAGCTTACTCTATCAGTGCTTTAATAGCTATCAGGAAAATTCCCATATACTAAAACAACCATAACAATTTTTTCTTTGGATTACTTTGATTCTTGACAGGATTCACCCTTTCAGTAAACACACTTTATTCTCCAAGTTTGGTTCTCCTATATTCAATGGTTTCCTGACAGAAAGAGTTTGAATTGTCAGGAATTACTTTGTTTTATACTATACATGTGGATAAAAATGGAGCTGCATATCAAACATGGTGTGTGCTAACTGGTTGAAACTTGACATACACAATCAGACCTCAGTGTTCACTCTGTGATTTTTTTTCTGCTTAAAGTACCTCTAAGTAGAAGCATGCAGAAACAGTTCTTACTTACTGGCTTTAGTGCAAGCAGGAGAATCCTAAAGTACTGAAAGAACTGCAACAATTTTTTTGATGGATTATTTTGATTCACAGCAGTGTTCAGCTTTCTCAAAACAAACTTGTTACTGTAAGTTTGGTACTCCTAGGATCAACAATTTGTCCATGGGAACATTTTCAATATTTAGGTTTCACTTTGTTTTGCATTATAGATATAGATGGAAATAGAGCTACAAATTAAACATGGATTGTGCTAGAAGCTTGAAACTTCACAACCACAATCAGTTCTAAGTGTTCACTCTGTGCTGTATTTCTCATCAAAGTAGCTCTAAATACAGGACTGCAAAAACTGCTTTCTCTATCAGTGCTTTAGGAGCAAGAAGGTAAATTCCCATGTACTGAAAGAGCTGCAACAATTTTTTCGTTGGATTTCTTTGGTGCTCAGCAGTATTCATCCTTTCACTAAATACACATTGTTCTCCAAGTTTGGTTCTCATAGGTTCAAGGGTTTGCAGACAGGAACAGTTTGAATTTTTCAATTTCTCTTCATTTTGCACCATACAGATGGATGAAAAGAGAGCTTCAAATCAAACCTGGTTTGTGTTAGTGGCTTGAAATGTGTCATACACAATCAGTTCTCAGTGATCACTCAGTGCTTTGTTCCAGGATGAAATCTATCTAAGCAGAAGCATGCAGGAACAGCTTTTATTAACTCATTTTAGGATCTATTCAAGAACACTCATGTACTGAAACAGCTGCAACTATTTGTCAAAGGACTTTTTTGATCTTCCCCAGGGTTCACCTTTTTACTAATCCCACATTGTACCACAAGTTTGGGACTCCTAGTTTCAATGATATGCACACAGGTACAGTTTGAATTTTCAGGTTTCATTTTGCTTTTAACTAAAGAGATGGATGGAAATAGAGCTACAAATCAAACACAGTGTGTGCTAAATTCTTGAATTTTCACACATACTATCAGTTCTCTGTTCTCACTCTTTTGATTGTTCCTTGTTTAAGTACTTGAGCAGAAGCAAGCAGGAACAGCTTTCACTAACGTGATTTAAGAGATAGCAGGGGAATCCCAATGTACTGAAAGAGCTGCAACAATTTTTTCAATGGATTTAGTTGATACTAGGCAGGGTTCACCCTGTCATTATACCCACTTTGTACCTGAAATGTGGAATTTCTAGGTTCAAAGTTTGCACCCAGGAACAGTTTGAATTTCCAGGTTTTCCTTTGTTTTGCACTATAGAGATGGATGGAAATAGAGCAACAAATCCATCATGGTTTGTGCTAGGTGCTTGAAACTTTACACACTCAATCCCTTCTATGTGTTCACTCCATGGTTTTCTCTTGCTCAAAGGAACTCCAAGCACAGGCACACAGGAACAGCTTTATCAATAGTGTTTTAGGAGCAAGCAGGAAAAAATCCCATGTAATGAAATACCTGAGAATATTTTTTTCATTAAATTGCTTTGATACTCAGCATGATTCATGCCTTCACTAAACTCACTTTGTTCTCCAAATTTGGTTTCATAGGTTCAAGTGTTTGCAGATAGGAACAGTTTGAATTTTAAGTTTTCACATCATTTGTCACTACAAAGGATGATGTAAATAGAGCTGCAAATCAAACTAGGTTTCTGTTAGCTGCTTGAAACTTCTTTTACAAAATCAGTTCTCCCTGCTCATTCTGTGGTTTGTTCAGGTTGAAGTACTTCTAAGCAAAAGAGTTTAGGAACAGCTTTTACTAACTCAATTTAGGAGCTAGGAGGAGAATCCTGATGTACTAAAAGAGATGCAAAAATTCTTTTTGTTGGATTTCTTTTATTTTGGTAGGGTTCACCCTTTTACTAAACCCACATTGTTTCCCACGTTGGGGACTCCTAGGTTCAATGGATTGCACATAGGTACAGCATGAATTTTCAATTTCACTTTGTTTGGAACTATAGAGATGGATGGAAATAGATCAACAACAAAAAAAAACACACAATTTGTGCGAGGTGCTTGGAATTTCAAAGACAATCAATTCTAAGTGTTCACTCTGTGGTTTGTTTCTGGTCAAAGTACCTCTAAGTGGAAGCACACAGGAACAGCATTCTATATCACTGCTTTAAAAAATATCAGGAAAATTTACATGTTGTAAAAGCACTGCAAAATTTTTTTCTCTTTGATTCCTTTTATACTCATAATAATTCATCCTTTCACTAAAAATACTGAGTTCTTCAAGTTTTATTCCCCTAGGTTCAAGGGGTTGTAGACAGGAAGAGTTTGAATTTTCAGGTTTCACTTCATTTTGCACTATACAGGTGGATGAAAATACAGCTGCAAATCAAACACGGTTTGTGATACTGCTTGAAACTTGACATACACAATCAGTTCTCAGTGCTCACTTCGTTGATTGTTAATGATTGTAGTAATTCTTAGCATAAGTACACAGAAACAGCTTTTACTAACTCGCTTTAGGAGCTAGCAGTAGAATCCCAATGTCCTGAAAGAGCTGAAACAATTTCTTCATTAATTTCTTTGATATGTAGCAGGTTTCAACCTTTCACCAAACTCACTTTATACCCCAAGTTTGGCAGTCCTAGGTTCCAAGGTTTGCACACAGGAATAGTTTGAATTTTCGGGTTTCATTTTATTTTGCCCTATAGACATAGATTGAAATAGTGCTACAAAACAAACACGGGTTGTGCTACATGCTTGAAACTTCACACACAAAATCAGTTCTAAGTGTTCACTTGTGGTTTGTTCCTGGTCAATGTAGCCTTAACCAGAGGCAAGCAGGAACAGCTTTCTCTAAGAGTGATGAAGGAGCTAGCAGGAAAATTCCCATTTACTGAAAAAGTTGCAACAATTTTTGTGTTGGATTTCTTTGATATGCAGCAGAATTCAAGCTTTCACTAAACACACTTTGTTCTCCAAGTTTGGTTCTCTTAGTTTCAAGGGTTTGTAGAGAGGAACAGTTTAAATCATGCAGTTTCTCTGCATTTTGCACCATACAGGTGGATGAAAATAGAGCTGCAAATCAAACCCAGTTTGTGCTAGCTGCTTGAAATTTGTCATACACAATCAGTTCTCAGGGCTCATTCTGTGATTTGTTCCAGGTTGAAATATTTCCAAGCAAAAGCAAAGCAGGTCCAGCTTTTACTGATTCATTTTAAGACCTAGCAGGAGAATTCTAATGTACTGAAAGAGCTGCAACAAATTTTTGAAGGATTTTTTTGATTCTTGGCAGAGTTCATCTTTTTACTAATCCCACGTTTTTCCCCAAGTTTGGGACTCATAGGTTCAACAGTTTGAAGAGAGAAACAATTTGAGTTTTTAGGTTTCACTTGGTTGCCCTATAGAGATGGATGTAAATTCAGGTACACATCACACCGGTTGTTGCTAGATTCTTGAAACTTCACACAAAATAAGTTCTAAGGATTCATTCTGTGGTTTGTTCCTTGTCAAAGTAGCTCTAAGCATATGCACACATGTAGAGCTTTCTCTATCAGTGATCTAGGAGTGAGCAGGAAAAAAAACAATGTACTAAAAAAGCCTCAATAATTTTGTGTTGGATTTATTTGATACAGGGCATAATTCATGCTTTAACTAAACACACTTTTTCTCCGAGTTTGATTCTCTTAGTTTCAAGGGTTTGCAAAATGGAAAAGTATGAATTTTCACGTTTCACTTCATTTTGCACTATACAGGTGGATGAAAATAGAGCTGCAAAACAAACACAGTTTTTGATGCTCCTTGAAACATGATATACAGAATCATTTATCAATGCCCTCTATGGTTTTTTTAGCTTGAAGTACTTCTAAACAGAAGCATGCAGGAACATATATTACTAACTCGATTTAGGAGCTAGCAGTAGACTCTCAATATTCTGAAATTGCTACAACAATTTTTTGATGGATTTCTGTGATTCTCAGCAGGGTTTGCCCATTCACTAAACCCACATTGTATCCCAAATTTGGGACTCCTAAGATCAACGATTTGCACACAGCAACAGTTTTAATTTTCAGATTTCACTTTGCTTTTCCTCTTTAGAGATGGGTGGAAATAGAGCTACAAATCAAACATGGTGTGTGCTAGATGCTTGAAAATATACACACAACATCAGGTCTAGGTGTTCATTCTGTGGTTTGTTCCTGGTCAAAGTACCTCTATTCAGAGGAACACAGGGACAGGTTTCTCTATCAGTGCTTTAATAGCTAGCAGAAAAATTTCCATATACTGAAGTAACTGCAACAGTTTTTTCTTGTATTACTTTGATTCTTGACAGGATTCACCCTTTCACTTAACACACTTTGTTCTCCAAGTTTGGTTCTCCTAGATTCAATGGTTTGCTGTCAGGAACAGTTTGAGTTGTCAGGTATCACTTCGTTTTACTATAAGAGTGGATGAAAATAGAGCTGCAAATCAAACACAGTGTGTGCTAGCCGCTTGAAACTTTACATACACAATCAGTTCTCAGTGCTCACTCTGTGATTTGTTTCTGGTAAAAGTACTTCTAAGTAGAAGCATGCAGGAACTGTTTTTACTTACTGGCTTTAGGTGCAAGCAGAAGAATCCTAATGTACTGAAAGGACTGCAAAAATTTTTTGATAGATTGTTTTGAATCTTGGCATTGTTCATCCTTTCTCAAAACCAACTTTGTACCCTATGTTTGGTAGTCCTAGGATCAACGGTTTGCCCATAGAAACATTTTGAATACTCAGGTTTCACCTTGTTTTGCACTATAGATATAGATGGAAATAGAGTTACAAATTAACATGGATTGTGCTGGAAGCTTGAAACTTCACAACCACAATCAGTTCTAAGTGTTCACTCTGCATTGTTTCTTGTCAAAGTAGCTCTAAGCACAAGATCACAAAAACAGCTTTCTCTATCAGTGCTTTAGGAGTAAGAAGGTAAATTCTCATTTACTGAAAAAAAATGCAACAATTTTTTGTAGGATTTCTTTGGTACTCAGCAGGATTCATCCTTTCACTAAACACACATTGTTCTCTCCAAGTTTGGGTCTCACAGGTTCAAGAGTTTTCAGACAGGAACAGTTTGAATTTTTTGGTTTCTCTTCATTTTGCACCATACAGATGGATGAAAATAGATCTGCAAATCAAACACGGTTTGTGCTAGATGCTTGAAATTTGTCATACACAATCAATTCTCAGTGCTCACTGTGTGGTTTGTTCCAGGGTGAAATATTTCTAAGCAGAAGCACGCATGAACAGCTTTTACTAACTCATTTTAGGACCTAGAAGATGAACCCTAATGTACTGAAAGATTTGCAACAATTTTTTGAAGAATTTTTTATCCTCCCAGGGTTCATATTTTTACTAATCCCACATTGTACCACAAGTTTTGGGACTCCTAGGTTCAATGATTTCCACACAGGAACAGTGTAAATTTTCATTTTGTTTTGCAGTAAAGCGATGGATAGAAATAGAGCTAAAAATCAAACACAGTTTGTGCTATATGCTTGAAACTTCACAAACACAATCAGTTCTCAATGCTCACTCTTTCAATTGTTCCTGATTTAAGTACTTTTGAACAGATGCATGCAGACACAGCTTTTCTAACTTGATTTAGGAGCTAGCAGGGGAATCCCAAGGTACTAAAAGAGCTGCAAAAATTCTTTTCATTGGATTTATTTTATTCTTGGCAGTGTTTACCCTTTTACTAAACCCACTTTGTTCCTCATGTTTGGGACTCCTAGGTTCAATGGTTTACACATAGGTACAGTGTGAATTTTCTGGTTTCACTTTGTTCAGAAGTATAGAGATTGATGGAAATAGAGCAACAAATCAAACACAATTTGTGCTAGGTACTTGATACTTCACAGACAATCAACTCTAAGTGTTCACTCTGTGGTCTGTTCCTGTTCAAAGTAGCTTGAAGCAGAAGCACGCAGGAACAACTTTCTATATCATCACTTTAGGAGCTATAAGAAAAATTTCCATGTTCCAAAAGATCTGCCCAATTTTTTGTTGGATTTCTTTAATACTCATCAGAATTCATCCTTTCAATAAAACCACTGAGTTCTCCAAGTTTTGTTCTCCTAGGTTCAAGGGTTTGTAGATAGGAGCAGTTTGAATTTTCACATTTCACTTCATTTTGCACTATACAGGTGGATGAAAATAGAGCTGCAAATCAAACACAGTTTGTGATAGTTGCTTGAAACTTGACATACACTATCAGTTCTCAGTGCTCACTCTGTGGTTTGTTACTGGTGGTAGTACTTTTAGCATAAGTAAACAGAAACAGCTTTTACTAGCTTACTTTAGGAGCTAGCAGAAGAATTCCAATGTCCTGAAAGAGCTGCAACAATTTTTTTATCAATTTCTTTGATGCACAGCAAGTTTCACCCTTTCACTGAACCCACTTCTTACCCCAAGTTTGGTACTCTTAGATTCAAAAGTTTGCACACAGGAACAGTTTCAATTTTCAGGTTTTACTTCATTTTTACTGTAGATGTAGATTGAAATAGTGCTACAAAACAAACATGTGTTGTGCTACATGCTTGAAACTTCACAGTCACAATCATTTCTAATTGTTCACTCTGTGGTATGTTCCTGATCAAAGTAGCTCTAAGCAGATGCACACAGGAACAGCTTTCTCTATCCATGATTTAGGAGCTAGCAGGAAAAAAAATGTACTGAAAGAGCTTCAATATTTTTTGTTGGATTTCTTTGATACATGGCAGAATTCATGCTTTCACTAAACACACTTTGTTCTCCAAGTTTGATTCTCTTAGGTTCAAGGGTTTGCCCAGAGGAAAAGTATGAATTTTCAAGTTTCATTTTGTTTTGCATGATACAGATGGATGAAAATAGAGCTGCATTCAAAGACAGTTTTTGTTGCTCCTTGAAACTTGATATACAGAATCAGTTCTTAGTGCTCTTCTGTGATATTTTTCAGCTTGAAGCACTTCTAAACAGAAGCATGCAGGAACACATTTTACTAACTCGATTTTGGAGCTAACAGGAGAATCACAATGTTCTGAAATTGCTACAAGTTCTTTCAATGGAATTCTGTGATTCTCAGTAGGGTTCACCCATTCCCTAAACCCACATTGTACTCCAAATTTGGGACTCCTAAGATCAACAGTTTGCACACAGCAACAGTTTTAATTTTCAGGTTTCACTTTGTTTTTCCTCTATAGAGATGGCTGGAAATAGAGCTACAAATCAAACATGGTGTGTGCTAGATGCTTGAAAATATACACAAAAACCTCAGGTCTAAGTGTTCACTCTGTGGTTTGTTCCAGGTCAAAGTATCTCTATGAAGAGGAACACAGGGACAGCTTTCTCTATCAGTTCTAAAATAGCTAGCAGGAAAATTCCCTTAAACTGAAGTAACTGCAACAGTTTTTTCTTTGGATTATTTTCATTCTCAACAGGATTCACCCTTTCTCTAAAACCACTTTGTTCTCCAAATTTGGTTCTCCTAGATTCAATTGTTTGCTGTGAGGAACACTTTAAATTTAAGGTGTCACTTCATTTTACAATATTCATGTGGACGAAAATAGAGCTGCAAATCAAACACGGTGTGTTCTAGCTGCTTGAAACTTGACATACCCAATCAGCTCTCAGTGCTAACTCTGTGGTTTGCTTCTGGTTAAAGAACTCATAAGCAGAGGTGCACAGGAATCGTTTTTTTACTTAATGACTTTAGATGCAAGCAGGAGAATCCTTATGTATTGAAAGAACTGCAACAAATTTTTCAATGAATTATTTTGATTCTCAGCAGCATTCACCCTTTATCAAAAACAATTTGGTACCCTAAGTTTTGTACTCCTAGTATCAACTCTTTGCCCATAGGAATATTTTGTATACTAAGGTTTCACTTTGTTGTGCACTATAGATATAGATGGAAATAGAGCTACAAATTAAACATGGATTGTGCTAGAAGCTTGAAACTTCACAACCACAATCAGTTCTAAGTGTTCACTCTGTGCTTTGTTTCTTGTCAAAGTAGCTTTAAGCACAGGATCTCAGAAACAGCTTTTTCTATCAGCGCTTTAAGAGCAAGAATGTTAATTCCATTTATGTAAAGAGCTGCAACAATTTTTTATTGGATTTCTTTGGTACTCAGCTGGATTCATCGTTTCACTAAACACACATTGTTCTCCAAGTTTTGTTCTCATAGGTTCAAGTTTTTTCAGACAGGCACAGTTTGAATTTTTTGCTTTCTCTTTATTTTGCATCATACAGATGGATGAAAATAGAGCTGCAAATCAAACTGGTTTGTACTAGTTGCTTGAAATTTGTCATACACAATCAGTTCTCAGTGCTCCTTCTGTGGTTTGTCCTAGGGTGAAAGATTTTAAGCAGAAGCATGAAGGAACAGCTTTTACTAACTAATTTAGGACCTAGCCGGAGAACACTAATGTACTGAAAGAGCTGCAACAATTTTTCAAAGAATTTTTTGATTCTTGCCAGGGTTCACCTTTTTAGTAATTCCACATTGTTTCCCTAATTTGGGACTCCTAGGGTCAACGGATTGCTCACAAGAACAGTTTGAATTTTCAGGTTTCATTTTGTTTTTCACTAAAGAGATGGATGGAAATAGAGCTACAATCACACATCATTTGTGCTAGATGCTTGAAACTTCACACAAACAATCAGTTCTCAGTGCTCTCTCTTTGCATTGTTCCTGTCTTAAGTACTTCTGAAAAAAAGCATGCAGGAACAGCTTTTACTAACTCAACTTAGGAGCTAGCAGGAGAATCCCAATATACTGGAAGAGCTGCAACAATTTTTTCATTAGATTTCTTTGATACTTGGCAAGGTTCATTCTGTCATTAAACCCACTTTGTACCCCAAATTTGGGATTTCTAGGTTCAAAGGTTTGCACCCAGGAACAGTTTGAATTCTCAGGTTTCCATTTGGTTTGCACTATAGAGATGATGAAAATAGAGAAACAAATCCAACATGGTTGGTGCTAGGTACTTGAAACTTCACACACTCAATCCCTTATATGTGTTCACTCCGTGGTTACTCTTGGTCAAAGGAACGCTAAGCACAGGCACACAGGAACAGCTTTCTCTTTCAGTGATTTAGGTGCTAGAAGAAAAATTCCCATGTACTGAAATACCTGCAAATATTTTTTCATTAGAATGCTTTTATACTCAGCATGATTCATCCCTTAAGTAAACTAAGTTTGTTCTCCAAATTTGGAGTCATAAGTTCAAGGGGTTGCAGACAGGAACAGTTTGAATTTTAAGTTTTCACATCATTTGGCACTATAAAGGAGGATTAAAATAGAGCTGCAAATCAAACAAGGTTTCTGCTAGCTGCTTGAAACTTCTATTACACAATCAGTTCTCAGTGCTCTCTCTGTGGTCTGTTTAGGTTGAAGTTCTTCTAAGCAGAAGAATTCAGGAACAGCTTTTAATAACTCGATTTAGGAGCTAGCAGGAGAATCCCAATGTATTAAAAGATTGCAAATATTCTTTTCATTTAATTTTTTTCTTGGATGGGTTCAGCCTTTTACTAAGCCCACTTTGTTCCCCACATTTTGGACTCCTAGGTTCAATGGTTTGCACATAGGTACAGTGTGAATTTTCAGGTTTCACATTGTTCAGAAGTATAGAGATTGGTGGAAATAGAGCAACATATCAAACACAATTTGTTCTAGGTGCTTGAAACTTCACAGGCAATCAATTCTAAGTGTTCACTCTGTAGTTTGTTCCTTATCAAAGTAGCTCTAAGCAGAAGCCCATAGGAACAGCTTTCTATATCAATGCTTTAGGAGCTCTCGGGAAAATTTCCATGTTCTAAAACACCTGCCAAAATTTTTTCATTCAATTTCTTTGATAGTTGTTGGAATTCATCCTTTCACTAAAAACACTGTATTCTCCAAATTTTGTTCTTTTAGGTTCAAGGGTTTGTAGCCAGGAATAGTATGAATTTTCAGGTTTCACTTTATTTTGCACTGTACAGGTGGATGAAAATAGAGCTGCAAATCAAACACGGTTTGTGATAGCTGCTTGAAACTGGACATACACAATCAGTTCTCAGTGCTCACTCTGTGGTTTGTTACTGGTGATAGTATTTCTTAGCATAAGTACACAGAAACAGCTTTTACTAACTCGCTTTAGGAGCTAGCAGGGGAATCCCAATGTACTGAAAGAGCTGCAAAAATTTTTTCATTGATTAATTTGATACGCAGCAGGTTTCACTCTTTCACTAAACCCACATTGTACCTCATGTTTAGGACTCCTAGGATAAATGGTTTCCACAGGAACAGTTTGAATTTTCAGGTTTCACTTCATTTTGCACAATAGACATATACTGAAAGAGTGCTACAAAACAAACACAGGTTTTGCTACATGCTTGAAACTTAACACACACACAATCAGTTCTAAGTGTTCACTCTGTGGTTTATTCCTGGTCAAAGTAGCTCTAAGCAGAGGCACACAGGAACAGCTTTCCTTTATCAGTGATTAAGGAGTTAGCAAGAAAATTCCATTTATTGAAAGACCTGCCACAATTTTTTTTCTTGGATTTCTTTCATATGTGGCAGAATTCATGCTTTCCCTAAACACACTTTGTTCTCCAAGTTTGGTTCTCTTACTTTCAAGGGTTTGTAGACAGGAACAGTTTGAATCTTACAGTTTTTCTCCATTTTGCACCATATAGGTGGATAAAAATACAGCTGCAAATCAAACCCAGGTTGTACTAGCTGAATTAAATTTGTCATACACAATCAGTTCTCAGGGCTCATTCTGTGGTTTGTTCCAGGTTAAAATATTTCTATGCAAAAGCATGCAGGATCAGCTTTTATTTTCTCACTTTAGTACCTAGCAGGAAATCCTAATATTCTGAAAGAGTTGAAAAAAAATTGTTTTTAAAAAGATTTTTTGATTCTTGGCAGGATTCATGTTTTTACTAATCCCACATTTTACTCCAAATTTGGGACTATAGGTTCAACAGTTTGTACAGAGGAACAGTTTAAGTTTTTAGGTTTCACTTTGTTTGCACTATGGAGATGGATGTAAATACAGGTAAAAATAAAACCCGGTTGATGTTAGATTCTTGAAACTTCACACAAAATCCGTTCTTTGTGGTCAGTCTGTGGTTTGTTCTTTGTCAAAAGAGCTCTAAGCAGATGCATGCAGGAATAGTTTTCTCTATCAGTGATTTAGGACCTAGCGGAAAAAAAAAACAATGTACTGAAAGAGTCTCAATAAATTATGTGTTGCATCTCTTTGATACATGGCCGAATTCATGCTTTCACTAAACACAATTTGTTCTACAAGTGTGGTTCTCTTAGGTTCAAGGGTTTGCATAGAGGAAAAGTATGAAATTTCAGGTTTCACTTCGTTTTGCTCTATACAAGTGGATGAAAATAGAGCTGCAAATCAAACACAGCTTGTGCTGCTCCTTGAAATTTGATATATAGAATCAGTGCTCAGTGCTCCTTTGGTATTTTCCAGCTTAAAGTATTTCTAAATACAAGCATGCAGGAACACATTTTACTAACTCGATCTAGAAGCTGACAGGAGAATCCCAATATTCTGAAATTTCTACAACAATTTTTTAATAGATTTCTGTGATTCTCAGCAGGGTTCACCCATTCACTAAACCTACGTTGTACTCCAAATATGGGACTCCTAGGATCAATAGTTTGTATAAAGCAACAGTTTTAATTTTCAGGTTTCACTTTGTTTTTCAACTCTAGAGATGGATGAAAATAGAACTACAAATCAAACACAATGTGTGCTAGATGTTGAAAATAAACACACACCATCAGGTCTAAGTGTTCACTCTGTGGTTTGTTCCTGGTCAACATATCTCTATGCTGAGGAACACAGGTTCAGCTTTCTCTATCAGTGCTTTAATAGATAGCAGAAAAATTCACATATACTGAAATAATTGCAACAATTTTTTTTCATTGTATTACTTTGATTCTTGACAGGATTCACCATTTCACTAAACAGGCTTTGTTCTCCAAGTTTGGTTCTCCTAGATTCAATGGTTTGCTGACAGGAGCAGTTTGAATTGTCAGGAATCACTTCATTTTACACTATACAGGTGGATGCAAATAGAGCTGCAAATCAAACATTGTGTGTGCTAGCTGCTTGAAATCAGTTCTCAGAGCTCACTCTGTGGTATGTTTCTGGTTAAAGTAATTCTAAGCAGAAGGATGCAGAAACAGCTTTTACTTACTGGCTTTAGTTGCAAGCAGGAGAATCATAGTGTACTGAAAGAACTGCAATAATTTTTGCAATGGATTGTTTTGATTCTCAGCATCATTTCCCCCTTTCTCAAAACCAAATTGGTACCCTAAGTTTGATACTCCTAGGATCAACGGTTTGCCGATAGGAACATTTTGAATATTCAAGTTTCACTTTGTTTGGCACTATAGATATAGATGGAAATAGAGCTACAAATTAAACATGGATTGTGCTGGAAGCTTCAAACTTCACAATGATAATCATTTCTAAGTGTTCACTCTGTGCTTTGTTTCTCATCAACATATCTCTAAGCATAGGATCTCAAAAACAGTTTTCTCTATCAGCGCCTAGGAGCAAGAAGGTAAATTCCCATTTACTGAAACAACTGCAACGATTTTTTCATTGGATTTATTTGATACTCAGGCAGGATTAAAAATTTCACTAAACACACATTGTTCTCAAAGTTTGGTTCTCATAGGTTCAAGGGTTTTTCAACAGGGGCAGTTTGAATTTTTCAGTTTCTCTTCATTTTGCACCATACAGATGGATAAAAATAGAGCTGAAAATCAAACCCGGTTTGTGTTAGCTGCTTGAAATTTGTCATACACAATCAGTTCTCAGTGCTCCCTCTGTGGTTTGTTCCAGGGTGAAAGATTCTAAGCATAAACATGAAGGAACAACTTTTACTAACTCATTTAAGGATCTAGCAGGAGAACCCCAATGTACTGAAAGAGCTGCAAAAATTTTTCAAAGAATTTTTTTATTCAAGTGAAGGTTTACCTTTTTTAGTAATCCCTTGTTGTACCCCAAGTTTGGGACTCTTAGGTTCAATGGTTTCCACAGAAAAACAGTTTGAATTTTCAGGTTTCATTTTGTTTTTCACTAAAGAAATGGATAGAAATAGAGGTACATATCAAACATGGTTTTTGCTAGATCCTTGAAACTTTACAAGCACAATCAGTTCTCAGTTCTCTGTCTTTGTGTTGTTCCTGGAGAAGCACGCAGGAAAAGCTTTTACTAACTCGATTTTGGAGCTAGAAGGGGAATGCCAACATACTGGAAGAGCTTCAACAATTTTTTCATTGGATTTCTTTGATACTTGACAGGGTTCATCCTGTCATTAAACCCACTTTGTACCCCAAATTTGGGATTTCTAGGTTCAAAGGTTTGCGCCCAGGAACAGTTTGAATTCTCAGGTTTCCCTTTGTTTTGCACTATAGAGATGATGGAAATAGAGCAACAAATCCAAAATGGTTTGTGCTAGATGCTTGAAACTTCACATATTCAATCCCTTCTATGTGTTCACTCTGTGGTTTTCTCTTTGTCAAAAAAAAACCTCTAAGCACAGGCACACAGGTACAGCTTTCTCTTTCAGTGTTTTAGGAGCTAGCAGGAAATTTCCCAGGTACCTAAATACCTGTAAATATTTTATTTTCATTAGATTGCTTTGATACTCATCATGATTCATCCCTTCACTAAACTCACTTTGATCTCGAAATTTGGTTTTATAGGTTCAAGTGTTTGCAGACAGGAACAGTTTGAATTTTTTTTTAAGTTTTCACATCATTTGACACTATAAAGAATGATGAAAATGGAGCTGCAAATCAAACTAGATTTCAGCTAGCTGCTTGAAACTTCTTTTACACAATCAGCTCTCCCTGCTCACTCTGTGGTTTTTTCAGGTTGAATTAAGCAGAAGAATTCAGCAACAGCTTTTACTAACTTGATTTAGGAGCTAGGAGGAGAATCCCAATGTACTAAAAGAGCTGAAAAAATTGGATTTCTTGTATTCTCCGCAGGGTTCACCATTTTACCAAACCCACATTGTTCCCCACGTTTGGGACTCCTAGGTTTAATGGATTGCAAAAAGTACCACGTGAATTTTCAGGATACACTTGCTTCAGAACTATAGAGATTGATGGAAATAGAGCAAAAAATCAGACAAAATTTGTGCTAGCTGCTTGAAACTTCACAGACAATCAATTCTAAGTGTTCACTATATGGTTTGTTACTTGTCAAAGTAGCTCTAAGCATATGCACACAGGAACAGCTTTCTCTATCAGTGATTTAGGAGCTAGCCAGAAAAAAAAAATCAAATATACTGAAAGAGCCTCAATAATTTTGTGGTGGATTTCTTTGATACATGGCAGAATTCATGCTTTAACTAAACACATTTTGTTCTCCAAGTTTGATTCACTTAGGTTCAAGGGTTCACCTAGAGGAAAAGTATGAATTTTCAGGTTTCACGTCATTTTGCACTGTACAGGTGGATGAAAATACAGCTTCATATCAGCACAGTTTTTGATGCTCTTTGAAA
Organism: Marmota flaviventris; assembly: GCF_047511675.1. Taxonomy (NCBI): domain Eukaryota; kingdom Metazoa; phylum Chordata; class Mammalia; order Rodentia; family Sciuridae; genus Marmota; species Marmota flaviventris. The sequence goes on along the minus strand of NC_092501.1, from coordinate 79,672,850 downwards.
CTTGATATACAGAATCAGATCTCAGTGCTCCACTGTGGTTTTTTTTCAGCTTGGAGTATTTCTAAACAGAAGCATGCAGGGACACATTTTACTAACTCAATTTAAGAGCTAGCAAGAGAATACAAATGTTTTGCAATTGCTAAAACATTTTTAATGGATATCTGTGATTCTCTGCAGGGTTCACCTGCAAATCCAATTTGTATCCCAAATTTGGGACTCCTAGAATCAACAGTTTGCACACAGCACCAGTTTTAATTTTCAGGTTTCACTTTGTTTTTCCACACTAGAGATGGATGGAAATAGAACTACAAATCAAACACAGTGTGTCTTAGACGTTGAAAACAAACACATACCATCAGGTCTAAGTTTGCAGAGGAACACAGGGACAGCTTACTCTATCAGTGCTTTAATAGCTATCAGGAAAGTTCCCATATACTGAAACAACTGCAACATTTTTTTCTTTGGATTACTTTGATTCTTGACAGGATTCACCCTTTCACTAAACACACTTTGTTCTCCAAGTTTAGTTCTCCTAGAATGATTTCCTGACAGGAACAGTTTGAATTGTCAGGAATCACTTCGTTTTACACTATACATGTGGATGAAAATGGAGCTGCATATCAAACATGATGAGTGCTAGGTGCATGAAACTTGATATACATAATCAGATCTCAGTGCTCACTCTGTGATTTGTTTCTTGTTAAAATACTTTTAAGCAGAAGCACGCAGGAACCATTTGTACTTACTGGCTTTAGCTGCAAGGAGGAGAATCCTAATGTACTGAAAGAACTGCAAAAAAATTTCAATGGATTGTTTTGATTCTCAGCAGCATTCACCCTTTCTCAAAACCAAATTGGTGCCCTAAGTTTAGTACTCCTAGGATCAACAATTTGTCCATGGGAACATTTTAATTATTCAGGTTTCACTTTGTTTTGCACTATAGATATAGATGGAAATAGAGCTACAAATTAAACATGGATTGTGCTAGAAGCTTGAAACTTCACAACCACAATCAGTTCTAAGTGTTCACTTTGTGCTTTGTTTCTTGTCAAAGTAGCTCTAAGCACAGGATTGGAAAAAGTGCTTTCTCTATCAGTGCATTAGGAGCAAGAAAGTAAATTCCAAGGTACTGAAAGAGCTGCAGCAATTTTTTCATTGGATTTCTTCCATACTCAGCAGGATTCATCCTTTCACTAAACACACATTGTTCTCCAAGTTTGGTTCTCATAGGTTCAAGGGTTTGCCAACAGGGACAGTTTGAATTTGTTGGTATCTCTTTATTTTGCTCCATACAGATGGATGAAAATAGAGCTGCAAATCAAACCCAGTTTGTGTTAGCTACTTGAAATTTGTCATACACAATCAGTTCTTAGTGCTCACTCTATGGTTTCTTCCAGGGTGAAATATAACAAAGCAGAAGCATGCAGGAACAGCTTTTAGTAACTCCTTTTAGGACCTAGCAGGAGAACCCTAATGTACTGAAACAGCTGCAACAATTTTTCAAAGGACTTTTTTATCCTCGCCATGGTTCACATTTTTTACTAATCCCACACTGTACCCCAAGTTTGGGACTCCTAGGTTCAACAATATGCACACAGGTACAGTTTGAATTTTCAGGTTTCATTTTGTTTTTCACTAAAGAGATGGATGGAAATTGAAATGGAAATGGATGGAAATGGAAATACAGTGTGTGCTAGATCCTTGGAACTTCACACACACAATCAGTTCTCTGTTCTCACTCTTTTGATTATTCCTGGTTTAAGTACTTCTGAGCAGAAGCACGCAGTAACAGATCTTACTAATGCAATATAGGAGCTAGCAAGGGAAACCCAATGTACTGAAAGAGCTGCCAAAATTTTTGATTGGATTTCTTTGATACACAGCAGAATTCATGCTTTCACTAAACACACTTTGTTCTCCAAGTTTGGTTCTCTTAATTTCAAGGATTTGTAGACAGGAACAGTTTGAATCATGCAGTTTCTCTGCGTTTTGCACCATATAGTTAGATGAAAATAGAGCTGCAAATCAAACCCGGTTTGTGCTAGTTGCTTGAAATTTGTCATACACAATCAGTTCTCAGGCTCATTCTGTGGTTTGTTCCAGGTTGAAATATTTCTAAGCAGAAGCGTGCAGGTCCAGCTTTTCTGACTCATTTTAGGGCCTAGCAGGAGAATTCTAATGTACTGCAAGAGCTGCACCAATTTTTTTGAAGGATTTTTTTGATTCTTGTTAGGGTTCACCTTTTTACTAATCCCACGTTTTAGCCCAAGTTTCAAATGCGTAGATTCAACAATTTGTAGAGAGGAACAGTTTGAGTTTTTAGATTTCAGTTTGTTTGCCATATAGAGAGGAATGTAAATTCAGCTACAAATCAAACCCGGTTGTTGCTAGATTCTTGAAACTTCACACAAAATCAGTTCTAAAGGATCATTCTGTGGTTTGTTCCCTGTCAAAGTATCTCTAAGCAGATGCATGCAGGAACAGCTTTCCTTGTCAGTGATTTAGGAGCTAGCAGGAAAAAACCAATGTACTGAAGTACTTCTAAACAGAAGCATGCAGGAACACATTTTACTAACTCAATTTAGGAGCTAGCAGTAGAATCCCAATATTCTGAAATTGCTACAACAATTATTCTCAATGGATTTCTGTGATTCTCATCAGGGTTTGCTCATTCACAAAACCCACATTGTACCCCAAATTTGGGACTCCTAGGATCAACGGTTTGCACACAGCAGCAGTTTTAATTTTCAGGTTTCACTTTGTTTTTCCACTATAGAGATGGCTGGAAATAGAGCTACAATTCAAACATGGTGTGTGCTAGATGCTTGAAAATCTACACATACCATCAGGTCTAAGTGTTCACTCTGTGGTTTGTTCCTGATCAAAGTACCTCTATGCAGAGAACACATGGACAGCTTTCTCTATCAGTGCTTTAATAGCTAGCAGGAAAATGACCATATACTGAAATGACTGCAACATTTTTTTTTCTTTGTATTACTTTGATTCTGGACAGGATTCATTCTTTCAATAAACACACTTTGTTTTCCAACTGTGGTTCTCCAAGGTTCAAGTGTTTGCAGATTAAAACAGTTTGAATTTTCAGGTTTTACTTCATTTTGCACTATACAGGTGGATGACAACAGAGCTGCAAATCAAACACGGATTGTGCTAGCTTCTTGAATCTTCACACAAAAAATGAGTTCTCAGTGCTCACCTTTATGGTTGGGTCTTGGTGGAAGTGTGTCTAAGCAGAAGCATGAAGGAACAGCTTTTACTAACACACTTTAGAATTTAGTAGGAGAATCCAAATGTTCTAAAAAATCTGCAACCATTTTTTATGGAATTCTTTGATACTCAGCAGGGATTACTCTTGAACTAAAACCACTTTGTACCCCACACTTGGGTCTTTGAGGTTCAATGGTTTGACCACAGGAAAAGTTTGAATTTTCAGGTTTCACTTCCCTTGAAACTTCACACAGTTGGATGAAAATGAAGCTGCAAATGATGTACGGTTAGGGCTAGCTGCTTGAAACTTGACATACACAATCTGTTCTCAGGGCTCACTAGGTGATTTGTTTCTGGTTGAAGTACTTCCAAGAAGAAGCAAGCAGGAACAGCTTTTACTAACTCGCTTTAGAAAGTAGGAGGAGAATACCAATATACTGAAAAAGCTGCAACAATTTTTTCTTTGGAATTCTTTGATACTAATCAGGGTTCACCTTTTACTAAATCCACTTTGAACAGCATGTTTGGGACTACTAGGTTAAAGGGTTGCATACAGGAACATTTTGAATTTTCAGGTTTTACCATGTTTTCCACTATAAAGTTGGATAACAATAGAACTAGTTATCAAAGACAGTTTGTGCTAAATATTTCAAACTTTAGATACACACTCAGTTCTAAATGTTCACTCTGTGCTTTTTTTCTGTTCATAGTAGCTCTAAGCAGAGGCTCACAGGAACACCATTCTATATCAGCGCCTATGGATCTACCAGGTAAAATACAATGTACTGAAAGAACTGGAAAATTTTTTATTGAATTTCTTTGATACACGGCAGGATTCATCCTTTCAGTAAACTTTGTTCTCCAGGTGTGTTTCTGCTAGGTTCAAGAGATTTTAGACCGGAAGAGTATGAATTTTCAGGTTTCACTTCCTTTTGCACTATACAGGTGGATGAAAGTAGAGCCACAAATCCAACACACTTTGTGCTAGCTTTTTGAAACTTCACATACACAATCAGTTCTCAGTGTTCACTCTGTGGTTTTTTCCTGGTCAAAGTAGCTGTAAGCAGAGGCATGCTGGAGCAGCTTGTTTCTATCAGCCCTTTTGGAGCTAGCAGGAAAATTCCCATGTAACTGGAAGAGCTGCAAATATTTCTTCATTGGATTTCTTTGATACTCTGCAAGATTCATCCTTTCACTAAACACACTTTGTTCTCCAGGTGTGTTTCTCCTAGGTTCAAGGGTTTGCAGACAGGAAGAGTTTGAATTTTTAGGTTTCACTTCCTTCTGCACTATACACGTGGATGAAAGTAGAGCTGCAAATCCAAAACAGTTTGTGCTAGCTATTTGAAACTTCACATACACAATCAGTGCTGAGTGCTCACTCTGTGGATTGTTCTTGGTGGAGGTACTTCTAAGCAGAAACACGCAGGAACAGCTTTTACTATCCAGCATTAAAATCTAGCAGGAGAATTCCAATGTAGTGAAAGAGCTGCAATTATTTTTTTCATGGGATTTCTGTCATTATCAGCCGGGTTCATCCTTTAACTAAACCCATTTTCTTCCCCAAGTTTGGGACTCCTATTTTTCATAGTTTGAGCACGGAAAAAGTTTCAATTATCAGGTTTCAATTTGTTTTGCAGTATAAAGGTGGTTGAAAATGGAGCTGCAATGGAAACCCAGTTTGTAGTGGCTGCTTAAAACTTCACATGCACAATCTATTCTCAGTTTTCACTCTATGATTTTTTTCCTGGTTAAAGTCCTTCTAAGCAGAATCACACAGGATCAGCATTTTAAAAACACTTTAGGAGCTGGCAGGATAATCCCAATGTTCTGAAAGAGGTGCAACAATTTTTTCATTGCATTACTTTGATATTTGTCATGTTTCATTCTTTTACTAAACCCACTTTTTACTCCAAAATTGGGACTCCTGGTTTCAACAGTTTGCACACAGGATCTGTTTAAATTTTCAGGTTTCACTGGGTTTTGCACTGTAGAGATGGATGGAAATAGAGCTAAGAATCAAATATGGTCTTTACTAAATGCTTGAAACTTCATAAACACAATCAATTCTAAGTGATCACTCTGTGTGTTGTTTTCTGGTCAAAGTAGCTGTAAGCAGAGACATGAAGGAACAGCTTGTTTCTGTCATCGTTTTAGGAGATACCAAGAAAATTCTCATGTACTGGAAGAGCTGCAAACATGTCTTCATTGCATTACTTTGATACTCATCAGGACTCATCCTTTCCCTAAACACACTTTGTTCTCCAAGTGTGGTTCTCCTAGGTTCAAGTGTTTGCAGACAAAAACTGTTTGAATTTTCAGGTTATACTTCATTTTGCACTATCCAGGTGGATGACAATAGAGTTGCAAATCAAACATGGTTTGTGCTAGCTTCTTGAATCTTCACATTCAAAATGAGTTCTCAGTTCTCACCTCTATGTTTGGGTCGTAGTGGAAGTATGCCTAAGCAGATTGAAGGAACAGCTTTTACTAACTCGCTTTAGAAGTTAGTAGGAGAATCCCAATGTTCTAAAATTCTGCAACAATTTTTTTTGGTGGATTTCTTTGATACTCGACAGGGATTGCCCTTTCACTAAAACAACTTTGTACCCTATGTTTGGATCTCCTATGCTCAATGGTTTGACCACAGGAAAAGTTTGAATTTTCAGGTTTCACTTCTTTTTGCACTATACAGGTGGATAAAAATAGAGCTGCTACTTCAACACGGTTTGTGCTACCTGCTTGAAACTTGACATACCAAATCATATATTAGTGCACACTCTGTGGTTTCTTCCTGGTTGAAGTACTTATAAGCAGAAGTACACGGAGCAGCTTTTACTAATATGCTTTTGGAGCAAACAGTGAATCCCATTGGACTGAAGGAGCTGCAACAGGTTTTTTTGTTGTTGTTGTTGTTGGATTTCTTTGATACTCAGCAGGGTTCACCATTTTACTAAACCCACTTTATACCAAGTTTGGACTCCTTTGTTCAAAGTTTTGTACTCAGGAACAGTTTGAATTTTTAGGTTTCACTTTGTTTTGCATTACTTAGCAGAAAAATTCCCATGTAATGTAAGAGCTGTAAACATTTTATTTTTGTTAGATCTCTTTGATACTTGGCAGAAGTCATCCTTTCACTAAACACATGTTGTTCTTCAAGTTTGGTTTTCCTAGATCCAATGGTTTCCAGACACGAACAGTTTGAATTTTCTGGTTTCTCTTGGTTTTGCAGTATAGAGGTCGATGTAAATAGAGCTGCAAATCAAATGTGATTTGTGCTAGCTGCTTGAAACATGACATGCACAATCAGTTTTCTGTGCTCACTCTGTGTTCTGATTCTGTTTGAAGTACTACTAACAGAAGCATGAAGAAACAGCTTTAAATAAGTTGCATTAGCTGCTAGGAGGATTATTTCAATATACTGGAAAAGCTGCAACAATTTTTTGTTGTATTTCTTTTTACTTAGCAGGGTTTCCTATTGAACTAAACCCACTTTGATGCCAAATTTTGGGACTCATAGATTCAATGAATTGCACCCAGGAACAGTTTGAGTTTTCAGATTTCACTTGATTTGCACTATAGAAATGGATGGATATAGAGTTACAAATCAAACACGGTTTGTGCTAGATGTTTGAAACTTTAGATACACAATCAGTTCTAAGTGCTCACTCTGTGGTTTGTTTCTGCTTAAAGTATCTCTAAGAAGAGGCTCCCAGGAACAGCAATCTATATCAGTGCCTTAGAAGTTAGCAGGTACATTCCAATATACTGAAAGACCTGCAAAATTTTTTATTGAATTTCTTTGATACTCGGAAGGATTCATCCCTTCACTAAACACACTTTGTTCTCCAGGTTTGTTTCTCCTAGGTTCAATGGTTTGTAGACAGGAACAGTTTGAATTTTCAGGTTTCACTTCCTTCTGCACTATACAGCTGGATGAAAGTAGAGCTGCAAATCCAACACTGTTTATGCTAGCTTTTTGAAAATTCACATACACAATCAGTTCCCAGTGCTCACTCTGAGGTTTGCTCTTGGTGGAGGTACTTCTAAGCAGAAGCATGCAGGAACAGCTTTTACTATCTGGCATTAAAAGCTAGCAGCAGAATTTCATGTAGTGAAAGAGCTGCAATTATTTTTTTCATGGGATTTCTGTCATTTTCAGCAGAATTCACCCCTTAACTAAACCCATTTTCTACCCCAAGTTTGGGACTCCTATTTTTCACAGTTTGGACATGGAAAAAGTTTCAATTATCAGGTTTCAATTTGTTTTGCAGTATAAAGGTGGTTGAAATGGAGCTGCAATGAAAATCCAGTTTGTGGTGGCTGCTTAAAACTTCACATGCACAATCTATTCTCAGTTTTCACTTTATGATTTTTTCCTGGTTAAAGTCCTTCTAAGCAGAATCACACAGGATCAGCATTTACTAAAACACTTTAGGAGCTGGCATGATATTCCCAATGTTCTGAAAGAGCTGCAACAATTTTTTCATTGGATTACTTTGGTACTTGTCATGGTTCACCTTTTACTAAACCCACTTTGTACTCCAAGATTGGGACTCCTGGTTTCAACAGTTTCCACATAGGATCAGTTTGAATTTTCAGGTTTCACTGGGTTTTGCATTATAGATATGGATGAAAATAGAGCTAAACATCAAATATGGTTTTTGCTAGATGCTTGAAACTTCACACACACAATCGGTTCTAATAGTTCACTTTGTGGTTTGATCATGGCAAAAGTTGCTCTATTTAGAGTCATGCAGGAATAGCTTCCTCTATCAATGCTTTAACTGCTAGCAGGAAAATTCCCATGTACTGAAAGGTCTGCAATAATTTTTCATTAGATTTCTTTGATACTCAGCAGGATTCATCCTTTCACTAATCCCACTTTGTTCTTCAAGATTGGTTCTCCTAGGTTCAATGGTTTGCAGGCAGAAACAGTTTGAATTTTCAGGTTTTACTTCATATTGCACTGTAGAGGTGGATGGAAATAGAACTGCAAATCCAACACGGTTTGTGCAAGCAATTTGAAACTTGACATATACAATCATTTCTCAGGGCTCACTCTCGCTTTCTTCCTGGTTGAAATACTTTTAAGCAAAAGCACAGAGGAAGAGCTTTCACTAAGTCTCTTTATGAGACAGCAGGAGAACCTAAATATACTTATAGAGCTGCAACAATTTTTTCATTGGATTTCTTTGATACTTGACATGGTTCACCCTTTCACTAAACCCTTTTGTAGCCTATGTTTGGGACTCAAAGTTTCGATGATTTGCACACAGGAACAGTTTGAATTTTCAGGTTTCACTTTGTTTTTCACTATAGATATGGAAGGAAATAGAGCTACAAATCAAACACAGATTTTGCTAGCTGCTTGAAACTTGACATACACTATCAGTTCTCAGTGCTCTCACTCTGTGGTTTTTTATTGGATTAAGTACTTCAAAGCAGAAGTACTCAGGAATAGCGTATAATAAGTCATCTTAGGAGCTACCAAGAGAATTCCAATATACTGAAAGAGGTGCAATAATTTTTTCATTAATTTCTCTGACACTCAACAGGGTTCACCCTTTCACTAAACCCACTTTTTATGCCAAGTTTGGGACTCCTAGTATAAACGGTTTTCACACAGGAAGAGTTTGAATTTTCAGGTTTCACCTTGCTTCACATTATAGATATGGATGGAAACAGAGCTACAAATTGAACACGGTTTGTGCTAGATGCTTGAAACTTCACACACACAATCAGTTCTAAGTGTTCACTCTGTGGTTTCTTCCTTTTCAAAGTAGCTCTAAGCAGAGGCATGCAACAACAACTTTATCTATTACCACTTTAAGAGGTAGCAGGGAAATTCCCATGTTCTGAAAGAGCTGCAAAATTTTTCCATTGGATTTCTTTGATACTCTCCAGAATACATCTTTTCACAAAACACACTTTGTTCTCCAAGTTTGTTTCTCCTATGTTTACGGGTTTGCAGAGAGGAACAGTTTAAATTTTCAGGTTTCACTTTGTTTTGCACTATACAGGTTGAAGAAAATATAGCTTCAAATCAAACACGGTTTGTACTAGCATTTTGAAATTTGACATGCACAATCAGGTCTCAATGCTCACTCTGTGGTTTGTTCCTGGTTGAATTACTGATAAGCAGAACCATGCAGGAACAGCTTATACTAACTCACTTTTGGAGGTAGCAGGAGAATTTCAATGTACTGAAAGAGCACAACAAAATTTTGTTGCATTTCTTTGATACTTGGCAGGGTTCACACTTGCACTAAACCCACTTTGTTGCCCAAGTTTGGGACTCCTAGGATCAGCGGTTTGCAAACAGACAACTTTGAATTTTCAGGTTTCACTTTGTTTTGCACTGTAGAGGTGGACAGAAATAGAGCTACAAAACAAAAACTATTGGTGCTAGATGCTTTAAACTTCATAAAAACAATCAGTTCTCAGTGATCAATCTGTGTTTTTTTTCCTGGATAAAGTAGCTCAAAGCAGAAGGATGCAAGAACAGTTTTCTCTATCACCACTTTCAGAGCTAGCAGGAAAATTCCCAAGTATTGAAACTGGTGCAAAATTTTTTTCATTGGATTCCTTTGATACTCAGAAGTATTTATCATTTCACTAAACCCACTTTGTTATCCATGTTTGGTTCTCCTGAGTTCAAGGATTTGCAGACAGGAACAGTTTGAATTTTCAAATTTCATTTTATTTTGCACTATACTGCTGTATGTAAATAGAGCCACAAATCAAACTTGGGTTTTACGTGCTGCTTGAAACGACATACACAATAAGTTCTCAGTGCTCACTTTGTCTTTTCTTCCTGGTTAAAGTATTTCTAAGCAGAAGCACACAGGAATACCTTTTACTAATCCACATTTGGATATAGCAGGAGAATCCCAATGTGCAGAAACAATTAGTTTCCAGTCCTCAGTCTGACTTTTTTTTCCTATTTGAAGTATTATTAAGCAGAAGAATGCAGGAATAATTTTTACTAAATTGCTTTAAAAGATAGCAGGAGAATCTCAATATACTTAAAGATCTGTAACAATGTTTTCATTGGATTTCTTTGATACATGGCAGGGTTCACTATTTCACTAAACCCACTTGGTATCCCAAGTTTGGGACTCCTAGGTTCAACAGTTTGCACAGAGGAACAGTTTGAATTTTCAGGTTTTACTTTGTTTTGCACTATAGAGAAGAATGGAAATATAGCTACAAATCAAACACAGTTTGTGCAAGATTATTGAAATTTCAAACACACAATCAAACCTACATTTTTACTCTGTGGTTTGCTTGTGGTCAAAGTAGCTCTCAGCAGAGGCAAGCAGGAAAAGCATTCTCTATCAGTGTTTTAGCAGCTAGCAGAAAAATTTGCATGTTCTGAAAGAGCTGCAACAATTTTGTGTTTGAATTCTTTGAAACTCTGCAGGATTCAGTCTCTCACTAAACACACTTTGTTCTCCAAGTTTGGTTCTCTTAGGTTCAAGGGTTTGCAGACAGGAACCATTTGAATGTTCAGGTTTCACTTCATCTTGTACTATACAGGCGTAAAAAAAAATAGAGCTGCAAATGAAACATGGTTTGGCTAGCTGCTTAAAAGTTTAAATACACAATTTGAACTCATTGCTCACTCAGTGTTTGGTTCCTGGTGGAATAACTTCTTAGCAGAAGCATGCAGCAACAGCTTTTACTAACACACTTTAGGGGCTAGCAGAAGAATCCCAATGTTTTCAAAGAGCTGCAACATTTTTTTGTTGTTGGATTTCTTAGTTACACAGCAAGTTTCATCCTTTCACTAAACATACTTTGTTCTCCACGTTTGGTTCTCCTGGGTTCAAGGGTTTGCAGAAAGGAATAGTTTGAATTTTCAGGTTCCACTTCATTTTGCAGTATACAGGTGAATGAAACTAGAATTGCAACTCCAACACGATTTGTGCTACCTGCTTGAAACTTGACATACACAATCATATCTCAGTGCACACTTTGTGGTTTCTTCCTGGTTGAAGTACTTAAAGCATAAGCACAAAGGAACAGCTTTTACTAATATGCTTTAGGAACAAGCAGGTGAATCACAAAGTACTGAAGACATGAACCAATTTTTTTGTTGTATTTCTTTGATACTCAGCAGGATTTTGCACTATAGAGATGGATGGAAATAGAACTTCAAATCAAACTTGGATTGTGCAAGATGCTTGGAACTTCACAAAAAAAATCAATTCTCAGATTTCATTCTGAGGTTTGTTCTGGTCAAAGTAGCTATAAGCAGAGGAATGCAGGAACAGTTTTCTGTATCAGAGCTTTAGGAGCTAGCAGGAAAATTTCCATGGACTAAAAGTGCTGCAAAATGTTTTTCTACTGATTACTTTGACACTCTGCAGGATTCATCCTTTCACTAAACACACTCTGTTCTCCAAGTTTTCTTCCCCTGGATTAAATGGCTTTCAGACAGGAAGAGTTTGAATTTTAATTTCCATTTTGTTTTGCACTAAGCAGTTGGATGAAAATAGAGCTGCAAATCAAACACGGTTTATACTAGCTGCTTGAAACTTGAAATGCAAATTTCATTTCTCAGTGTTCACTGTGGGTTTTGTTTCTGTAGGAAGTATTTCTAAGCAAAAGCATTCAGGAACAGTTTTTACCAACACAGTTTATGAGCTAGCAGAAGAATCTCAATGTACTGAAAGAGCTGCAACATTTTTTTGGTGGATTCCTTTGATACTCAGCAGGGTTTGCCCTTTCACTAAGCCCACTGTGTTACCCAAGTTTGAGACTCCTAGCTTCAACTATTTGCACACAGGAACAGTTTGAATTTTCAGGTTTCATTTTGTTTTGAACTATAGAGATGGATGGAACTAAAGCTACAAATCAAACTCGGTTCATGCTAAATGCTTGAAACTTCACATACACCATCAGATCTAAGTGTTCACACTGTGGTTTGTTCCTGGTCAAAGAAGCTCTAAGCAGAGGCACGCAGGAACAGCTTTCTCTACCAGTGCATTAGAAGCTAGCAGGAAAATCCCCATATACTGCAAAATTTTTTCATTGGTTTTCTTTGATACTTGGATAGATGCATCCTTCCACAAAGCACACTTTTTTTCCACGTTTGGTTCTCCTAGATTCAATGGTTTGTAGACAGGAACAGTTTGAATTTTCAGGTTTCACTTAGTTTCCCACTATACAGGTTAATTAAAATAGAGCTTCAAATCAAACACAGTTTGTGTTCCTGCTTGAAACTTGTCACACACAGTCACTTCTAAGTCCTCACTCTGTTGTTTCTTTCTGGTTGATCTACTTCTATCCAGAAGCACACAGGTACTGATTTTATAACTCGCTTTAGGAGTGAGCAGGAGAATCCAAATAGATTTAAAGGGCTGCAACAATTTTTTGTTGGATTTTATTGATACTTGGCAGGTTTCACCCTTTCACTAAACCCACTTTGTACCCCAAGTTTGGGATTGCTACGTTCAAAGGTTTTCTCCCAAGAACACTTTGAATAATCAGGTTTCACTTTGTTTTGCACTATAGAGATGGATGGAAATATAGCTACAAATCAAACAAGATTTGTGCTAGATTCTTGAAACTTCACACACCCAATCAGTTCTAAGTGTTCACTCTGTTGCTTGTTCCTGGTCAAAGTAGCTCTACTTAGGCGCCACACAGAAATAGCTTTCTCTATCAGCATTTTAGGAGCTCAAAAATATTCCAATATATTGATAGAACTGCAAATTTTTTGTTGGACTTCTTTGATACTAGTCAGAATTCAAATTTTCACTAAGAACACTTGGTTTCTCAAGTTTGGATATACTCAGTTCAATTTTTTGCATACAGGAACATTTTGAATTTTCAGTTTTCACTTCATTTTGCACTATACAGGTGGATGAAAGTGGAGCAGCAAATCAAACATGGTTTGTGCTAGCTGCTTGAAACTTCACATACAAAATCAATTCTCTGTGCTCTCTCTGTGTTTTGATCCTGGAAAAAGTACTTTTAAGCAGAAGCACACAGTAACAGTGATTACTAACTCACATTAGGAGTAGCAGAACATTCTCAATTTACTGAAAGAGCTGCAATAATTTTTTTATTGAATTTATTTGATATTTGAAAGGGTTCACCTTTTTACTAACCCAACTTTGTACCCCAAGTTTGGGAGTCCTAGGTTTAACTGTTTGCACACAGGAACAGTTTGAATTTTCAGATTTCACTTGGTTATGCACTATAGACATGGATGGAAATAGAGCTTCAAATCAAACTCGGTTTGTGCTAGATGCTTAAAACTTCACACAAACAATAAATTATACCCATTAATTATGTGGTTTGTTCTGGTCAAATAGCTCTAAGCAGAGGCATGCAGGAATGGCTCTCTATCGGAGCTTTAGGAGCTACAGGAAAATTCCCATGGACTAAAAGTGCTACAAACATTTTTTTTCAATTGATTGCTTTGATACTCAGCAGGATTCATGCTTTCACTAAACACACTTTGTTATCCAAGTTTGCTTCCCCTAGATTAAACAGCTTTTAGACAGGAACAGTTTGAATTTTAAGGTTTCATTTTGTTTTGCACTATGTAGTTGATGAAAATAGAGCTTCAAATCAAACACCATTTTTGCTAGCTGCTTGAAACTTGACATACACAATCATTTCTCAGTGCTCACTCTGTGTTTTGTTTCTAGACGAAGTACTTCTAAGCAAAAGCAGTCAGGAACAGTTTTTACCAACACGGTTTATGAGCTAGCAGGAGAATCTCAATATAATGAAAGAGCTGCAACAATTTTTTGGTGGATTCCTTTGATACTCAGCAGGGTTTACACTTTCACTAAGCCTATTGGGTACCCCAAGTTTGGGGCTCCTAGGTTCAACTATTTGCACACAGTAACAGTTTGAATTTTCAGATTTCACTATGTTTTGCACTATAAAAGGTGGATAAAAATAGAGCAGCAAATAAAACACGGTTTGTGCTAGAAGTTTGAAACTTGATATACACAATCATTTCTAAGTCCACACTCTGTGGTTTTTTTCTTCTTGAAATACTTCTAGGCAGAAGCATGCAGGAACTGATTTTACTATCTTGCTTTAGGAGCTAGCTGGAGAATCCCAAAATAGTGAAAGAGCTGAAAAAAAATTATTCGTTGAATTTCTGTGATACGTGGCAGAGTTTACACTTTCACTAAACCCTGTTTGTATCCCAATTTTGGGACTACAAGTTTTAAAGGTTTCCAACCAGGAATAGTTTCAATTTACAGGTTTCACTTTGTATTGCATAATACTGACGGATGAAAATAGAGCTATAAGTCAAACCCGTTTTGTGCTAGCTGCTTGAAAGTTGAGATACACAATCAGTTCTCAGTGCTCACTCTGTGGTTTGTTTCTGGAGGAAGTATATCTAAGCATAAGCATCCAGGAACAGCTTTTACTAACTCGCTTTCAGAGCTAGCAGGAGAATCCCAATGTACTGAAAGAGCTGCGACAATTTTTCATTTGATTTCTTTAGGGTTCACTCTTTCATTAAACCTACTTTGAACTCCAATTTTGGGACTCCTTGGTTCAAATATTTGCAATCAGCAACAGTTTGAATTTTCTGGTTTAACTTTGTTTGGCACTATAGAGGGATGAAAATGGAGGTACAAATAAAACTGTTAGTGCTAGATGCTTGAAACCTCACAAACACAATCAGTTCTAAGGGTTCACTCGGTAGTTTGTTCCTGGTCAAAGTAGCTCTAAGCAGAGGCATGCAGGAACAGCTTTCCTTATTAGCATTTTAGGAGCTAGAAAAAATTTAAATCCATTGATAGAGCTGCAAAATTTTTTTCTGTTGGATTTCTTTGATACTCATCACAATTCATCCTTTCACAAAACATGCCTTGTTTCTCAAGTTTGACTCTCCTAGGTTCAAGTTTTTGCATACATGAACAGTTTGAACTTTCAGGTTTCACTTCATTTTGCACTATAAAGTTGGATAAAAATGGAGCTGCAAGTCAAACATGGTTTGTGCTATCGTCTTGAAACTTCACATACACAATCAGTTCTCTGTGCTCTCTCTGTGCTTTGATTTTGGTAAAAGTACTTCAAAGCAGAGGCACACATGAACAGTGTTTAATAACTCACATTAGGAGTAACAGAACATTCCCAATATACTGAAAGAACTTAAAATTTTTTCATTAGATATATTTGATACTCAGCAGGGTTCAACTTTTCACTAAGCCCATTTTGTACACCAAGTTTGGGAATCCAAAGATCAACTGTTTGCACACAGGAACAGTTTGAATTTTCAGGTTTTACTTGGTTTTTCACTATAGAGATGGATGGAAATAGAGCTTCAAATCAAATTTGGTTTGTGCCAGATGCTTGAAACTTCACACAATCAATTCTAAGTTTTAATTCTGTGGTTTGTTCCTGGTCAAAGTAGTTCTAAGCAGAGGCACCCAGGAAGAGTTTTCTCTTTCAGAGCTTTAGGAGCTTGCAGGAAAATTCACATGGATTGAAAGTGCTGCAAAAATTTTTTTTGATTGATAGCTTTCTTACTCAGCAGGATTCATCCTATCATTAAACACACTTTGTTCTCCAAGTTTGCTTTCCCCAGATTTAATGGTTTTCAGACAGGAACAGTTTGAATTTTAAGGTTTCATTTTGTTTTGCACAATGCAGTTGGATGAAAATAGAGCTGCAAATCAAACACGGTTTGTGCTAGCTGCTTGAAACTTGACACACACAATCGTTTCTCAGTGTTCACTCTGTGTTTTGTTTCTGGAGGAAGTACTTCTACACAAAAGCAGTCTGGGACAGTTTTGACCAACACAGTTTATGAGCTAGCAGGAGAATCTCAATGTACTGAAATAGCTGCAACAATATTTTGGTGGATTCCTATGATACTCGGCAGGGTTGACCCTTTCACTAAACCCAGTTGGTATGCCAAGTTTACGACTCCAAGTTTCAAGTGTGTGCACACAGGAACATTTTGAATTTTCAGGTTTCACTTTGTTTTGAACTATAGAGAAGGATGAAAATAGAGCTACAAATCAAACTCTGTTCATGCTAGATGCTTGAAATTTCACACACACAATCACTTCTAAGTGTTCACACTGTGATTTGTTCCTGGTCAAAGTAGCTCCAAGTAGAAGCATTCAAGAACACCTTTCTCTATCAGTGCATAAGAAGCTAGCAGGAAATTCCCCATATACTGAAAAAGATGCAAAATTTTTTTGTTGGTTTTCTTTGATACTCAGCAGAATGCATCCTTCCACAAAACACACTTTTTTCCACGATTGGTTCTCCTAGATTCAACAGTTTTTAGACAGGAACAGTTTGCATTTTCAGGTATCACTTAGTTTTCCACTATACAGGTTAATTAAAATAGAGCTTAAAATTAAACAGAATTTGTGTTCCTGCTTGAAATTTGTCACACACAATCATTTCTAAGTCCTCACTCTGTGGTTTCTTTCTTGTTGAACGACTTCTATCCAGAAGCACACAGGTACAAATTTTACTAACTTGCTTTAGGAGCCAGCATGAGAATCCCAATGGACTTAAGGGGCTGCAACAACTTTTTGTTGGGTTTTACTGATACTTGGCAGGTTTCACTCTTTCACTAAACCCACTTTGTACCCCAAGTTTGGGACTCCGAGGTTCAAAGGTTTGCACCCAGCAACAGTTTGAATAATCAGGTTTTACTTTGTTTCACACTGTAGAGATGGATGGAAATAGAGCTACAAATCAAACATGGTTTGGGCTAGATGCTTGAAACTTCACAAACACAATCAGTTCTAAGTGTTCAGTCTGTGGCTTGTTCCCAGTCAAAGTAGGTCAAAACAGAGCACGCAGGAACAGTTTTCTCTGTCAGTTTTTTAGGAGCCAGCAGAAAAATTCCAATGTACTTAAAGAGCTGCAGGATTCATCTTTTCACTAAACACACTTTGTTCCTCAAGTTTGGATCTCCTAGGTTCAATTTTTTGCATACAGGAACAGTTTGAATTTTCAGGTGTCACTTCATTTTGCTCTATAAAAGTGGATGAAAGTGGAACTGAAAATCAAACACAGTTTGTGTTAGCTGCTTGAAACTTCATATCCACAATCAGTTCTCTGTGCTCTGTTTAAGTTTTGATCCTGGTAAAAGTACTTCTAAGCAGAAGCAAGAAGGAACAGTGTTCACTAACTCACATTATCAGTAAGAGAACATTCCTGTGATACTGAAAAACCTGCAATAATCTATTTGTTGGATTTGTTTGGTACTTGGGAGGGTTCACATTTTCTCTAAGCCCACTTTTTACCACAAGTTTGGGACTCTTAGTGTCAACTGTTTGCACACAGGAACAGTTTGAATTTTCAGGTTTAACTTTGTTTGGCACTATAGAGGGATGGAAATGGAGGTACAAATCAAACTTCTTTTGTGATAGATACTTGAAATTTCACAAACACAATCAGTTCTAAGGATTCACTCATAGGTTTGTTCCTGGTCAACGTAGCTTTAAGCAGAGGCATGCAGAAACAACTTTCTCTATCAGCATTTTAGGAGCTAGAAAATAAATTCCAATGTATTGATGGAGCTGCAAATTTTTTATTTGTTGGATTTCTTTGATACTTAAGTTTGAATATCCTAGATTCTAGTTTTTGCATACAGGGTCAGTTTGAATTTTCAGGTTTAACTTCAATTTGCACTATAAAGGTGGATGAAAGTGGAGCTGAAAATCCAACACGGTTTGTGCTAGCTGCTTGAAACTTCACATACACAATCAGTTCCCTGTTCTCTCTCTGTGATTTGATCCTGGCAAAAGTACTTCTAAGGCGAAGCATGCAGGAACAGTGTTTACTAACTCACATTAGGAGTATCAGAACATTCTGAATATACTGAAAGAGCTGCAACAATTATTTCTTTGAATTTCTTTGATATTCAACAGGTCAACTTTTCACTAAGCCCACTTTGTACCCCAAGTTTGGGACTCCTAGGGCCAATTGTTTCCACACAGGAAGAGTTTGAATTTTCAGGTTTCACTCGGTTTTGCACTTTAGAGATGGATGGAAATAGAGCTTCAAATCAAACAAAGTTTGTGTTCCTGCTTGAAACTTGTCACACACAATCACTTCTAAGTCCTCACTCTTTGGTTTCTTTCTCATTGAACTACTTCTATCCAGAATCACGCAGGTATCAATTTTACTAACTCACTTTAGGAGTAAGCAGGAGAATCCCAATGGACTGAAAGAGCTGCACCAATTTTTTGTTGGAATT
The DNA here is from genome assembly GCF_047511675.1 of Marmota flaviventris. Taxonomy (NCBI): domain Eukaryota; kingdom Metazoa; phylum Chordata; class Mammalia; order Rodentia; family Sciuridae; genus Marmota; species Marmota flaviventris. The sequence continues at coordinate 79,654,411 of NC_092501.1, read as the reverse complement.
TACTGATACTAGGTAGGTTTCACCCTTTCAGTAAGTCCACTTTGGTATTCAATGTTTGGAACTCCTATGTTCAACTGTTTGAACACAGGAACTGTTTGAATTTTCAGGTTCCACGTTGTTTTGCACTAAAGAAATGGTTGGAAATAGAGCTACAAACCACACATGGTTTGTAATACATACTTGAAACTTCACATACATAATCAGTTCTCAGTGCTCACTTCTTTGATTTTTTCTTGGTTTAAGTACTTCTGAGAAGAAGCACGCAGGGACAGCTTTTACTAACTTGATTTAAGAGCTAGCAGGGGAATCCCAATGTACTGAAAGTGCTACAAAAAATTTTTCACTGGTATTCTTTGATACTTGGCAGGTATCACCTTATCATTAAAGCCACATTGTACCCCAAATTTAGGATATCTAGGTTCAAAGTTTGTACCCAGGAACAGTTTGAATTCTCAGGTTTCCCTTTGTTTTGCACTATAGAGATGGATGGAAATAGAACAACAAATCCAACATGGTTTGTGCTAGGTGCTTGAAACTTCACAAACTCAGTCCCTTCTATGTGTTCACTCCATGGTTATCCCTTGGTCAAAGAAACTCAAAGCACAGGAACACTGGGACAGCTTTCTCTATCAGTGCTTTAGTTGCTAGCAGGAAAATTCCATTATACTGAAATAACTACAACAATTTTTTCTTTGGATTATTTTGATTCTTGACAGGATTCACCCTTTCACTAAACACACTTTGTTCTCCAAGTTTGATTCTCCTAGATTCAATGGTTTGCTGACAGGACCAGCTTAAATTGTAAGATATCACTTCGTTTCACACTATACATATGGATGAAAATGGAGCTGTAAATCAAACATGGTGTGTGCTAGCTGCGTGGAACTTGACATATACAATCAGCTCTCAGAGCTCACTCTGTGGTTTGTTTCTGGTTAAAGCACTTCTAAGCAGAAGCACGCAGGAACCGTTTTTACCTACTGGCTTTAGGTGCAAGCAGGAGAATCCTAATGTACCAAAAGAACTGCAACAGTTTTTTCGATGAATTGTTTTGATTCTCGGCAGCATTCACCCTTTCTCAAAACCAACTTTGTACCCTAAATTTGGTACTTCTAGGATCAACGGTTTGCCCATAGGAAAATTTTTAATACTCAGGTTTCACTTTGTTTTGAACTATAGATGGAAATAGAGCTACAAATTAAACATGGATTGTGCTAGAAGCTTGAAAGTTCACAACCACAATCAGTTCTAAGTGTTCACTGTGCTTTGTTTCTCTTCAAAGTAGCTCTAAGTACAGGATCACAAAAACAACTTACTCTCAGTGCTAAGTTCAAGAGTTTTCAGACAGGAACAGTTTGAATTTTTTGGTTTCTCTTCATTTTGCACCATACAGATGGATGAATATAGAGCTGCAAATCAAACCCGGTTTGTGGTAGCTGCTTGAAATTCGTCATATGCAATCAGTTCTGAGTGCTCACTGTGTGGTTTGTTCCAGGGTGAAATATATCTAAGCAGAAGCATGCAGGAACAGCTTTTAGAAACTCCTTTTAGGACCTAGCAGGAGAACCTTAATGTAATGAAAGAGCTGAAACAATTTTTCAAAGGATTTTTTTGATTCTCACCAGCATTCAACTTTTTATGAATCCCACATTGTTCCCCAAATTTGGGACTCCCATGTTCAACGGTTTGCACAGAGGAACAGTTTGAATTTTCAGGTTTCATTTTGCTTTTCACTAAAGAGATGGAGGGAAATAGAGCTACAAATCAAACATGGTGTGTGCTAGATGCTTAAAACTTCACACACACAATCAGTTCTCTGTGCTCACTCTTTTTATTGTTCTTGTTTTAAGAAATTCTGAGCAGAAGCATGAAGGAACAGCTTCTACTAGCTCGATTTAGGAGCTAGCAGGGGAAACCCAATGTACTGAAAGAGCTGCAATAATTTTTTCAATGGGATTCTTTGATACTTGGCAGGTTTCACCCTATCATTAAACCCACATTGTACCCCAAATTTGGGATATCTAGGCTCAAAGTTTGCACCCAGGAACAGTTTGAATTCTCAGGTTTCCCTTTGTTTTGCACTATAGAGATGGATGGAAATAGAACAAAAAATCCAACATGGTTTGTGCTAGGTGCTTGAAACTTCACAGACTCAGTCCCTTCTATGTGATCACTCTGTGGTTATCTCTTGATCAAAGGAACTCAAAGCACAGAAACATAGGAAGAGGTTTCTCTATCAGTGCTTTAGGTGCTAGCTGAAAAATTCCCATGTACTGAAATCCCTGCAAATATTTATTCATTAGATTGCTTTGATACTCAGCATGATTCATCCATTCACTAAACTCACTTTGTTCTCTAAATTTGATTTCATAGGTTCTAGGGTTTGCAGACAGAAATAGTTTGAATTTTAAGTTTTCACATCATTTGGCACTATAAAGGAAGATGAAAATAGAGCTGCAAATCAAAAAAGGTTTCTGTTAGCTGTGTGAGAATACTTTTACACATAAGTTCTCAATGCTCACTCTGTAATTTGTTCAGGTTGCAGTACTTCTAAGCAGAAAAATTCAGGAACAGCTTTCAATAACTCGATTTAGGAGCTAGCAGAAGTTTCCCTGTTCTAAGTGGTCATCCTGAGGTTTGTGTTTTGTCAAAGTAGCTCTAAGCAGATGCACGCAGGAACAGCTTTCTTTATCAGTGATTTAGGACCTAGCAGGGGTACCTCATAAAGTGTTTGAGGGACCTGCTTGAAACTTCACTCACTCAATTTGTTCTCAGTGTACACAGGATTATTTGTTCTCTTTTGAAGAAGCCCTAAGGTGATGTAGAAACAAATAGCTTTATCTGTGACTGTTTTAGGATCAAGCCAGGAAATATATACATACGGAAATAGTGCTCAAGGGTTTTGGTCGTGGTTTTTGATACTGGGCACAATTCATCCTTTATTTAGCCTTATGAGGCTTTCCAATTTAGGTTTTTCTATGATCAATGGCTCGCTAAAGGAACTGTTTGAATTTTTAGGTTTCATTTCATTATACACCATAGGAATGAAGAAAAGACAACATTGGAAATCAAACAGGGTTTTTGCTAGGTGCTTGAAACTTCCCTCCCTCAATTAGTTCTCAGTGTGCACTGTCTTGTTTATAACTAAGTTGAAGAAGAAAACCAAAACGCTTTTTTCTCTGAGAGATTTAGGAGGAAGAAAGAGAATATCTATGTACTTAAATAACTCCAAAATATTTTTGGAGGGACTTCGTTGATACCAAGCAGTTTTCATCCTTTATTTAGCCTTATGAGGTTCCAAAAGTTTGGGTCTACTCGGTTCAATGGTTCACTGGCAGGAACGGTGTAATTTTTAGTATGACTTCCTTTTGCCCTATAGGAATGAATGGAAATTGAGGATGAGAGTTACGATTAGGATTATGTTTGGGTTAGATTTTTTTTTTTTTTTTTTTTTTTGGTTCTGTACACGAATCATTCTTTACCTAAACTTACTCAATTCCTAAAGTTTGGGTCTTTTATTTTAAAGAGTTTGCTGGCAGGAAAATTTTAAATTTTCTGATTTCACCTCATATTTTCTTAGATGTATGAATGGAAATGTAGGGGTACATCCAAAAGGGTTTGTGGTACCTGCTTGAAACTTCACTCTCTCAATTAGTTCTCAGTGAGCACAGGTTTGTTTGTTCTCTTTTGAAGAAGCCCTAAGGTGATGTAGAAACCAACAACTTTATCTGTGACTGTTTAGGAGCAAGCTGGAGAACATATACATACTGAAATAGCACTCAACATTTTTGTTCATGTTTTTTGATACTGGACCTGATTCATCCTTTATTTAGCCTTACAAGGCTTTCCAATTTAGGTTCTTCTATGTTCAAGGGCTTGCTGGCAGAAACTGTTTGAATTTTCATGTTCCATTTCATTATGCACCATAGGAATTAAGAAAAATCAAAAAAGTCAGAAACACACAGGATTTTTGTTAGGCGCTTGATCTTCCCTCCCTCAATTAGATCTCAGTGTGCATTCTCTTGCTTGTAACTAAGCTGAATAAGAAAACCAACATGCTTTTTTCTCTGAGAGATTTAGGAGGAATAAAAAGAGTACCTATGTACTTAAATAGATACAAAATATTTTTGATAGGATTTCTTTGATACTGAGCAGTTTTCATCCTTTATTTAGCCTTATGAGATTCCAAAAGTTTGGGTCTACCGGGTTAAATAGTTTAATACTTCATGGTGTAAAATTATAGTATGACATCCTTTTGCCCTATAGGGATGAATTGAAATGGACAATGAGAGTTATGATTTGCATTATGTTTTCGGTTGTATATTGGTTTGTTGTTGTTGTTGTTCTGTGTAGGATTCATTCTTTACCTAACTTTACTTGATTCCAAAAGTTTCAGTCTATTATTTGAACAACTTGAAGGCAGAAACATTTTAATTTTTCTGGTTTCACCTCATATTTTTTATAATTATGAATGGAAATGGAAATGTACATCAAAAAGGGTTTGTGGTACCTGCTTGAAACTTCACTCTCTCAATTAGTTCTCAGTGAACACAGGTTTGTTTGTTCTCTTTTGAAGAAGCCCTAAGGAGATGTAGAAAGAAACAGCTCTATCTGTGACTGTTTTAGAAGGAAGCAGGAGAACATATATGTACTGAAATAGTGCTCAAGGTTTTTGTTCATATTTTTTGATACTGGGCACGATTCATCCTTTATTTAGCGTTTGAATGCTTGCCAATTTAGGTTCTTCTATGTTCAAGGGCTCGTTGGCAGGAACTGTTTGAATTTTTCCGTTTTACTTCATTATGCACCAGAGGAATTGAGAAAAAACAAAGTGAGAAATCAAACAGGGTTTTTGCTAGGTGCTTGAAACTTTCCTCTCTCAATTAGTCATCAGTGTGCACTGTCTTGTTTGTAATTAAGCTGAAGAAGAAAATGAAAATGCTTTTTTCTCTGAGTGATTTAGGATGAAGAAGGAGAATATCTATGTACTTAAAGAGCTCTAAAATATTATTGATGGGATTGCTTTGATACCGAGCTGTTTTTATCCTTTATTTAGCTATGAGGCTCCAAAAGTTTGTGTCTACTGGGTTCAATGGTTCACTGGCAGAAGCGGTGTGAAATTTTACTATGACATTCTTTTGCCCTATAGGCATAAACAGAAATGGAGGATGAGAGTTATGATTAGGGTTCTGTTTGGGGTTATATATTGTTTTTTGGTTGTTGTAGTTGTTGTTGTTGTTCTGTGCAAAATTCATTCTTTACCTAAATTTATTGGATTTCAAAAGTTTGGGTCTATTATTTTGAACAATTTGATGGCAGAAACATTTTAATTTTTCTGGTTTCACCTCATATTTTCTTATAATTCTGAATGGAAATGGAAGTGTACATCAAAAGGGTTTGTGGCACCTGCTTGAAACTTCCCTCACTCAATTAGTTCTCAGTGTGCACTGTCTTGTTTGTATCAAAGCTGAAGTTGAAAACCCAAACGCTTTTAACTCTGAGAGATTTAGGAGGAAGAAGGAGAATATCTATGTACTTAAATAGCTCCAAAATATTTTTGTTGAGATTTGTTTGATACCGAGCAGTTTTTATACTTTATTTAGCCTTATGAGGCTCCAAAAGTTTGGGTCTTCTCGGTTCAATGGTTCACAGGCAGGAAAGGTGTAGCATTTAGTATGACATCCTTTTGCCTATAGAAATGAATGAAATAGAGGATGAGAGTTATGATTAGGGTTATGGTTTGGGATAGATATTGGTTTATTTATTTATTTAGTTATTTAGTTAGTTAGTTAGTTAGTTCTGTGCAGGATTCATTCTTTACCTAAATTTACTTGATTCCAAAACTTTGGGTCTATTATTTTGAACAATTTGATGTCAGGAACATTTTAATTTTTCTGGTTTCACCTCATATTTTCTTATATGTATGAATGGAAATGGAAGTGTACATCAAAAGGATTCATGGCGCCTACTTGAAACTTCACTCACTCAATCAATTCTCAGTGTACAAAGGATTGTTGTTCTCTTTTGAAGAAGACCTAATGTGAGAAAATATATGACACCTTTTGCCCTATAGGGATGAATGGAAATGGAGGATGAGAGTTACAATTACAGTTATGTTTTCAGTTAGATATTATTATTATTATTATTATTATTATATTTTGGTTCTGTGCAGGACTCATTCCTTACCTAAACTTACTCAATTCCAAAAGATTGAGTCTTTTATTTTAAAGAGTTTGCTGGCAGGAAAATTTTACATTTTCTAGTTTCACCTCATATTTTCTTATACATATGAATGGAAACATAGGGGTACATCAAAAAGGGTTTGTGGTACCTGCTTGAAATTTCACTCACTCAATTAGTTCTCAGTGTACACAGGATTGTTTGTTCTCTTTTGAAGAAGCCCTAAGGTGATGTAGAAACAATCACCTTTATCTGTGTCAGTTTTAGGAGCAAGACAGAGAACACATATGTACTGAAATAGCGCTCAAGTGTTTTGGTTCTGTTTTTTGATACTGAGCAGGATTCAATCTATATTTACCCTTACAAGTCTTACCAATTTAGGTTCTTCTATTTTCAAGGTCTTCCTGGCAGGAACTGTTTGATTCTTTGGGTTTCATTTCATTATGCACCATAGAAATTGAAAAAAATAAAACCAAAGTCAGAAATCAAACAGGGTTTTTGCTAGGTGCTTGAAACGTCCCTCCCTCAATTAGCTCTCAGTGTGCACTGTCTTGTTTGTAACTAAGCTGAAGAAGAAAATCAAAATGCTTTTTTCTCTGGGAGATTTGGGGGGAAATAGGAGAATATCTATGTACTTAAATAGCTTTAAAATATTTTTGGTGGGATTTCTTTGATATGGAGAAGTTATCATCCTTTAGTTAGCCATATAAGGCTCCAAAAGTTTTGGTCTCCTCAGTTCAATGGTTCACTGGCAGGAATGGTGTAATTGTTAGTATGACATCCTTTTGCCTATAGGGATGAATGGAAATGGAGGATGAGATTTACGATTAGGGTTATGTTTTGGGTTAGATGTTGTTTTTCGTTGTTTTTTGTTTTGTTTTCTTTTGTTTTGTTTTTTGTTTCTGTGCAGGATTCATTCTTTACCTAATCTCACTGGATTCCAAAAGTTTGGGTGTTTTATTTTGAATAGTTTGATGGCAGGAAGATTTTAATTTTTTGGGTTTCACCTCATATTTTCTTATAATTATGAATGGAAATGGAAGTGTACTTCAAAAATGGTTTGTGAAACCTGTTTGATAATTCACTCACTCAATTAGCTCTCAGTGTATACAGGATTTTTTGTTCTCTTTTGAAGAAGCCCTAAGGTAATATAGAACCAAACAGCTTTATCTGGGACACTTTTAGGAGCAAGTAGGAAAATATATATGTACTGAAATAGTGCTCAAGTTTTTTGGTCATGTTTTTTGATACTGGGCACGATACAATCTTTATTTAGCCTTACAAGTCTTTCCAATTTAGATTCTTCTATGTTTAAGGGCTCCCTTGCAGAAACTGATTGAATTTTTAGGTTTCATTTCATTATGCACCATAAGAATGAAGAAAAACAAAGTCGGAAATCTAAATTAAAATGATCCTGCCATCAAATTGTTCAAATTGGAAATCAAACAGTGTTTTTCTAGGTGCGTGAAACTTCCCTCCCTCAATTAGGTATCAGTATGCACTCCCTTGTTTGTAACTAAGCTGAAGAAGTAAACCAGAACACTTTATTCTCTGAGTAATTTAGGAGGAAGAAGGAGAATATCTATGTACTCAAACAGCTCCAAAATATTTTTTATGGGATTTCTTTGATACCGAGCAGTTTTCATCCTTTATTTAGCCTCATGAGGCTCCAAAAGTAGGGTCTACTCTGTTCAATGGTTCACCCACAGGAACGGTGTGAAATTTTAGTATGACATTCTTTTGCCATATAGGGATGAATGGAAATGGAGGATGAGATTTACGATTAGGGTTATGTTTTGGGTTATATATTGGTTGTTTTTTGTTTGTTTGTTTGTTTGTTTTTTTGGGGGGGGTATTTGAAGAATTCATTATTTACCTAACTTACTCGATTCCAAAAGTTTGGGTTTATTATTTTGAACAATTTGATGGCAGGATCATTTTAATTTTTCTGGTTTGACCTCATATTTTCTTATAATTATGAATGGAAATGGAAGTGAACCTCAAAAAGTGTTTGTGGCACCAGATTAAAACTTCACTCACTCAATTAGTTCTCAGTGTACACAGGATTGTTTGTTCTCTTTTGAAAAAGCCCTAAAATGATGTAGAAACAAACACCTTTATCTGTGACTATTTTAGGTGCAAGCTGAGGAACATATAAGTACTTAAATAGCGCTCAAGTTTATTGGTCATTTTTTTTATATACTGGGCCCAATTCATCCTTTATTTAGCCTTTGAATGGTTGCCAATTTAGGTTCTTCTATGTTCAAGGGCTCGCTGGTACAAACTGTTTGAATTTTCAGGTTCCATTTCATTATGCACCATAGGAATGAAGAAAAAACAAAGAAATCACACAGGGTTTTTGCTAGGTGCTTGATATTCCCTCCCTCAATAGTTCTCAGTGTGCACTGTCTTATTTGTAACTAAGCTGAAGAAGAAAACCAAAACACTTTTTTTTCTGAGTGATTTAGGAGGAAGAAGGAGAATATCTATATACTTAAAGAGCTCCAAATTATTTTTGTTGGGATTTCTTTGAACCTGAGCAATTTTCATTCTTTATTTAGCCTCATGAGTCTCCAAAAGTTTGGGTCTACTCAGTTCAATGGTTCACTGGCAAGAAAGGTGCTATTTTTAGTATGACATCCTTTTGCCCTATAGGGATGAATGGAAATGGAGGATGAGATTTACAATTAGGGTTATGTTTTGAGTTAGATATTAGGGTTTTTTCTGTGCACTATTTGTTCTTTACCTAAACTTACTTGATTCCAAATGTTTGGGTCTATTATTTTGAACAATTTGATGGTACGAATGTTTTAATTTTTCTGGTTTCACCTCATATTTTCTTATAATTATGAATTGAAATGGAAGTGTACATCAAAAAGTGTTTGTGGCACCTGCTTGAAACTTCACTCACTCAATTAGTTCTCAGGGTACACAGGATTGTTTGTTATCTTTTGAAGATGGACTAAACTGAGAATTATATGACATCCTTTAGCCCTATAGGGATGAATGGAAATGGAGGATGAGAGTTATGATTAGGGTTATATTTTGAATTATATTTTGTTTTTTTTTTTGTTCTGTGAAATATTCATTCTTCACCTAAACTTAAATGATACCAAAAGTTTGGGTCTATTATTTTGAACAATTTTTTGGCAGGAACATTTTAATTTTTCTGGTTTCACCTCATATTTTCTTATAATTCTGAATGGAAATGGAAGTGTACCTCAAAAAGGGTTTGTGGCACCAGCTAGAAAATTCACTCATTCAATTAGTTTTCAGTGTACACAGAATTGTTTGTTCTCTTTGAAGAAGCCCTAAGGTGATGTAGAAACAAACAGATTTATCTGTGACTGTTTTAGGAGCAAGCTGGAGAACATATATGTACTGAAATAGCGCTCAAGGTTTTTGGTCATGTATTTTCTTTTTTTTTGTTGTTGTTGTTGTTGTTTTTTAATTTTTTTACTGTTGGTTGTTCAAAACATTACAAATTTCTTGACATATCATATTCCACACTTTGATTCAAGTGGGTTATGAACTCCCACCTTCACCCCATACACAGATTGCAGAATCACATCAGTTACACATCCATTGATTTACATATTGCCATACTAGTGTCTGTTGTGCTCCGCTGCCTTTAGCATCCTCCACCATCCCCCCTCCCCTGCTCTCCCCTCCCCTCAGCTCCTCTCTCTCTATCCCCTCCACTGTATAACCCTGAAGGTCTCCTTCCATTTCCATGCAATTTCCCTTCTCTCTCCCTTTCCCTCCCACCTATCATCCCTGTTTAATGTTAATCTTCTTCTCATGCTCTTCGCCCCTACTCTGTTCTTAGTTACTCTCCTTATATAAAAGAAGACATTTGGCATTTGTTTTTTAGGGATTGGCTAGCTTCACTTAGCATAATCTGCTCTAATGCCATCCATTTCCCTGCAAATTCTATGATTTTGTCATTTTTTAATGCAGAGTAATACTCCATTGTGTATAAATGCCACATTTTTTTATCCATTCATCTATTGAAGGGCATCTAGGTTGGTTCCACAGTCTTGCTATTGTGAATTGTGCTGCTATGAACATCGATGTAGCAGTGTCCATGTAGCATGCTCTTTTTAGGTCTTTAGGGAATAGACCAAGAAGGGGAAGAGCTGGGTCAAATGGTGGCTCCATTCCCAGCTTTCCAAGAAATCTCCATACTGCTTTCCAAATTGGCTGCACCAATTTGCAGTCCCACCAGCAATGTACAAGTGTACCCTTTTCCCCACATCCTCGCCAGAACTTGTTGTTGTTTGACTTCATAATGGCTGCCAATCTTACTGGAGTGAGATGGTATCTTAGGGTGGTTTTGATTTGCATTTCTCTGACAGCTAGAGATGGTGAGCATTTTTTCATGTACTTGTTGATTGATTGTATGTCCTCCTCTGAGAAGTGTCTGTTCAGGTCCTTGGCCCATTTGTTGATTGGGTTGTTTGTTCTCTTATTGTCTAATTTTTTGAGTTCTTTGTATACTCTGGATATTAGGGCTCTAACTGAAGTGTGAGGAGTAAAGATTTGTTCCCAGAGTGTAGGCTCCCTATTTACCTCTCTTTTTGTTTCTTTTGCTGAGAAAAAAACTTTTTAGTTTGAGTAAGTCCCATTTGTTGATTCTAGTTATTAACTTTTGTGCTATGGGTGTCCTATTGAGGAATTTGGAGCCCGACCCCACCGACTGTAGATCGTAGCCAACTTTTTCTTCTATCAGACGGCGCGTCTCTGATTTGATATCAAGCTCCTTGATCCATTTTGAATTCACTTTTGTGCATGGCGAGAGAAAGGGATTCAGTTTCATTTTGTTGCATATGGATTTCCAGTTTTCCCAGCACCATTTGTTGAAGATGCTATCCTTCCTCCATTGCATGCTTTTAGCCCCTTTATCAAATATAAGATAGTTGTAGTTTTGTGGATTGGATTCTGTGTCCTCTATTCTGTACCATTGGTCCACCCGCCTGTTTTGGTACCAGTACCATGCTGTTTTTGTTACTATTGCTCTGTAGTATAGTTTGAAGTCTGGTATCGCTATACCGCCTGATTCACACTTACTGCTTAACATTGTTTTTGCTATTCTGGGTCTTTTATTTTTCCATATGAATTACATGATTGCTTTCTCTATTTCTACAAGAAATGCCGTTGGGATTTGAATTGGCATTGCATTAAACCTATAGAGAACTTTTGGTAATATCACCATTTTGATGATGTTAGTTCTGCCTATCCATGAACAGGGTATATTTTTCCATCTTCTAAGATCGTCTTCTATTTCTCTCTTTAGGGTTCTGTAGTTTTCATTGTATAAGTCTTTCACCTCTTTTGTTAGGTTGATTCCCAAGTATTTTATTTTTTTTGAAGATATTGTGAATGGAGTGGTTGTCCTCATTTCCATTTCAGAGGATTTGTCGCTGATATACAGGAATGCCTTTGATTTATGCGTGTTGATTTTATATCCTGCCACTTTGCTGAATTCATTTATTAGCTCTAATAGTTTCTTTGTAGACCCTTTTGGGTCTGCTAGGTATAGAATAATGTCATCTGCAAATAGTGATAATTTAAGTTCTTCTTTTCCTATTTTTATGCCTTTAATTTCTTTCGTCTGTCTAATTGCTCTGGCAAGCGTTTCGAGAACTATGTTGAACAGAAGTGGTGAGAGAGGGCATCCCTGTCTTGTTCCAGATTTTAGAGGGAATGCCTTCAATTTTTCTCCATTCAGAATGATGCTAGCCTGAGGCTTAGCATAGATTGCTTTTACAATATTGAGGTATGTTCCTGTTATCCCTAGGTTTTCTAGAGTTTTGAACATAAAGAGATGCTGTACTTTGTCGAATGCTTTTTCCACATCTATCAAGATGATCATATGGTTCTTATTTTTAAGTCTATTGATGTGGTGAATAACATTTATTGATTTTCGTATGTTGAACCAGCCTTGCATCCCAGGGATGAATCCTACTTGATCATGGTGCACAATTTTTTTGATATGTTTTTGTATCCGATTCGCCAGAATTTTATTGAGGATTTTTGCATCCAGGTTCATTAGAGATATTGGTCTGTAGTTTTCTTTCTTTGAAGTGTCTTTGTCTGGTTTAGGTATCAGGGTGATGTTGGCCTCGTAGAATGAATTTAGAAGTTCTCCCTCTTTTTCTATTTCCTGAAGTAGCTTGAAAAGTATTGGTATTATTTCTTCTTTAAATGTTTTGTGAAACTCTGCTGTGTACCCATCCGGTCCTGGGCTTTTCTTAGTTGGTAGTCTTTTGATGGTTTCTTCTATTTCCTCAATTGATATTGGTCTGTTTAGGTTGTCTATATCCTCCTGACTCAATCTGGGCCGATCATATGACTTAAGAAATTTATCTATGCCTTCACTATCTTCTAATTTATTGGAGTATAAGGATTCAAAATAGTTTTTGATTATCTTCTGTATTTCTGAAGTGTCTGTTGTGATATTGCCTTTTTCATCCCGTATGCAAGTAATTTGAGTTCTCTCTTCTTCTCTTCGCTAGCATGGCTAAGGGTCTGTCGATTTTATTTATTTTTTCAAAGAATCAACTTTTAGTTTTGTCAATTTTGTCAATTTTTTTTTGTTTCGATTTCATTAATTTCAGCTCTGATTTTAATTATTTCTTGCCTTCTACTTCTTTTGCTGTTGTTTTGCTCTTCTTTTTCTAGGATTTTGAGATGAAGTATGAGATCATTTATTTGTTGGTTTTTTCTTTTTTTAAGGAATGAACTCCAAGCAATGAATTTTCCTCTTAGAACTGCTTTCAATGTGTCCCATAGATTCTGATATGTTGTGTCTGTGTTTTCATTTATCTCTAAGAATTTTTTAATTTCCTCCTTGATGTCTTCTATAACCCATTGATCATTCAGTAACCTATTGTTCATTCTCCAAGTGATATATGCTTTTTCCTTCCTTCTTTTATCATTGATTTTCAGTTTCATTCCATTATGATCAGATAAGATGCATGGTATTATCTCTACTCCTTTATATTGTCTAAGAGTTGCCATGTGACATAGTATATGATCTATTTTTGAGAAGGATCCATGTGCTGCTGAGAAAAAAGTGTAACTGCTTGATGTTGGGTGGTATATTCTATATATGTCAATTAAGTCTAGGTTATTAATTGTGTTATGGAGTTCTATAGTTTCCTTATTCAACTTTTGTTTGGAAGATCTGTCCAGTGGCGAGAGAGGTGTGTTGAAGTCTCCCATGATTATTGTATGGTGGTCTATTAGACTCTTGAACTTGAGAAGAGTTTCTTTGATGAACATAGCTGCACCATTGTTTAGGGCATAAATATTTATGATTGTTATGTCTTGTTGGTGTATGGTTCCCTTAAGCAGTATGCAGTGTCCCTCTTTATCCCTTTTGATTAACTTTGGCTTGAAATCTATTTTATTTGATATGAGTATGGACACTCCTGCTTGTTTCCAAAGTCCATATGAGTGATATGATTTTTCCCAACCTTTCACCTTCAGCCTATGTATGTCTTTTCCTATCAAATGCGTCTCCTGTAGGCAGCATATTGTTGGGTCTTGTTTTGTGATCCATTCTACTAGCCTGTGTCTCTTAATTGGTGAGTTTAAGCCATTAACATTTAGGGTTATTATTGAGATATGGGTTGTTCTTCCAGCCATATTTGTTTATTTATGTTACTAAACATGGTTTGTTTTCCTCTTTGATTATCTCCCCCCCCCCTCTACTGTCCTACCTCCCACTGTTGGTTTTCATTGTTATTTTCCATTTCCTCTTCCTGTAATGTTTTGCCAAGGATGTTTTGAAGAGATGGTTTTCTAGCTGCGAATTCTTTAAACTTTTGTTTATCGTGGAAGGTTTTAATTTCATCTTCCTTCCTGAAGCTAATTTCGCTGGATACACAATTCTTGGTTGGAACCCATTTTCTTTCATTGTTTGAAATATGTTATTCCAGGATCTTCTAGCTTTCAGAGTCTGTGTTGAAAGATCAGCTGTTATCCTGATTGGCTTACCCCTAAATGTAATCTGCTTCCTTTCTCTTGTAGCTTTTAAAATTCTCTCCTTATTCTGTATGTTGGGCATCTTCATTATAATGTGTCTAGGTGTGGATCTCTTATGATTTTGCACATTCGGCGTCCTGTAGGATTCTAGGATTTGGGATTCTGTCTCATTCTTCAAGTCTGGGAAGTTTTCTCATATTATTTCATTGAATAGATTGCTCATTCCTTTGGTTTGGAGTTCTGTACCTTCCTGTATCCCAATGACTCTTAAGTTTGGTCTCTTTATGTTATCCCATATTTCTTGGATGTTCTGCTCATGGTTTCTTAACAGTCTTGCTGAGCTGTCTATGCTCTTTTCCAGTTGAAATACTTTGTCTTCATTGTCTGATGTTCTATCTTCTAAGTGTTCTACTCTGCTGGTAGTATTCTCCATTTTGTTTTTAAGTTGGTTTATTGCTTCCTGTATTTCTAGGATTTCTGTTTGTTTGTTTTTTATAACCTCTATCTCCCTGTAGAGTTGATCCTTTGCTTCCTGGATTTGTTTGCGTAATTCATTGTCAAAGTGATCTTTCATTGTCTGATTTTGCTATCGAATGTCTTCCTTGATACTCCAGATCATCTGAAGCATGTATATCCTGAATTCTTTATCTGACATTCCATCTGCTGCAGCTGTTACCTCTTCTAAAGTTGTGTTGACCTGCATTGCTTGTGGTCCTTTCTTTCCTTGTCTTTTCATACTGCTTGCGTTTCTTTCTTGCAGGCACGGGCAGCAGCTCTGCTCTCTCCTTATTCCAATTGGGGTGTCATGACTACCACACCGGCAGATCACTGGGCCTGTTCTGGGTGCTGGCGGGGGCTCTGTTCTGCCCCTACTCCAATTGGGGTGAAGAGTGTACCACGCCGGCAGGCCACCGGGCCTGATCTGCCGGTCGGTTGCAGGTTTGCCTACCCTGCAGGAGCGGGCGGCGGCTCTGCTCTGCCCCTACTCCAAATGGGGTGACGTGTCTGTCGTACCGGCAGGCCACTGGGCCTCTCCCGCTGGTCGGTCGCAGGTCTGCCCACCTTTCAGGCACGGGTGGTGGCTCTGCTCTGCCCCTACTCCAATTGGGGTGTCGTTACTACCCCGCCAGCAGGTCGCTGGGCCTGTTCCTGGCACAGGCGGCGACTCTGCTCTGCCCCTACTCCAATTGGGGTGACGTGTGTACCACGCCGGCAGGCTCCTGGACCTGATCCGCTGGTCTGTCGCAGGTCTGCCTACCTTGCAGGTGCAAGCAGCAGCTCTGCCCTGCCCCTCCTACCATGCCTGCGGACCACTGGGCCTGATCTGCAGGTTGGTTACAGGTCTGCTCACCCTGCGGGCACGGGTGGCAGTTCCGCTCCGCCCCCACTCCAATTGGGGTCACATGACCACCACACCGGCAGGGCCTGATCCGGGCGCGGGCGAAAGATCTGCTCTGCCCCTACTCCAGTTGGGGTGACGTGTGTACCATGCTGGCAGGCCGCTGGGCCTGACCCGCCAGTCTGTCACAGGTCTGCTTACCTTGCAGGCGCGGGCAGCGGCTCTGCCCTGCCCCTCCTACCACGCCCATGTACCACTGGGTCGCGGGTCTGCCCACCTTGCGGGCGCGGGTGGCAGCTCCGCTCCGCCCCCTCTCCAATTGGGGTCACGTGATCACCATGCCGGCGAGCCGCTGGGCCTGCTCCGGGCGCTGGCAGCAGCCCGGCTCCTCCCCTCTGGCTCGACGACAAATCGAGAGAGACTCGGGTGTCTGTGCCTCACCCCCCCTACCAGGAGACCAACTGTTTCTGTCGCCACTGATATTGATGAAGTTCTCTCCTCCTCCGCTTTCTGTTGACATCAGATCTCTGCCATGTTGGTATCCTAGCGAATGGCAGCATTTCGTTCCCCTTGCCGGGCAACCAAAGCAACGGGTGAGTCCTGACAGGCCCTCAGCAGGACCCGGACTGAGAAGCAGTTTCCACGGGCTCCTAGCCCTGCGCCAGGGCAGTTCTGGGAGCCGGAACTCGGCCGCTCCATTCTCGGTGTATGCTCTGATAAGAGCAGGCTCCAAGAAGCATTTTCCCCTGGCTCCTTAGCCCTGGGCCAGGGCCGTTCCAAGGGCCGGAACTCGGCTGCCCCGCGCTCGGTGCATGCTCCGATAAGAGCAGGCTCTAAGAAGCACCCAGGCACTGAGCCCGAGCAATCTGTCCGCAAGCCGCAGATGAATGGCAGCCTGAAATTACCTGTTCTATGGCTGAATGAGCTGCGGTCAGTCAAAAACAGGGATGGTGACGTCAGCTCTCCAACATGGTGGCCGCTGGCCTCCTCTGTGGTCTGACCGGTGTGGAGAACCGAAATGGACCGCTTCCTTCCCCCGTCTCGAACCCAGAATTCAGCCCTGAGTACGGTGCTTGCACGGCTGGCAGAAACTGCAGCACTGTATCCCTGCATCGCTATCTCCTCGTTTCCCAGCACACGCTCTGCAGACTCTAGCCACAGGGCGATTTGCTGAATAAGCAGTGTTACCCTCCGTGCAACAAATCTCTCGCGTTTGAGTCCCCGTAGCCGATCCTCGTGTGATGGAAATCCTTCCTCCAGGTTCCGGAGCACCCCACTATTGCTGGAAATTCCTAACAAGATAGCCTTTAGCCGTCCTGACTTGTCATACTCCCACACAGTGACGCAGCACATGGGGGCAATGCACTCCCCTCGCCACCATCTTCCCGATCCCTAATGGTCATGTATTTTGATACTGAGCCTGATTCATCCTTTATTTAGCCTTACAAGGCTTTCCAGTTTAGGTTCTTCTATATTCAAGGGCTTTCAGGCAGGAACTGTTTGAATTTTTAGGTTCCATTTCATTATGCACTGTAGGAATGAAGAAAAAACAAAGTCAGAAATCACACAGGGTTTTTGCTAGGTGCTTGATCTTCCCTCCCTCAATTAGTTCTCAGTGTTCACTCTCTTGTTTGTAACTAAGTTGAAGATGAAAACCAATACGTTTTTTTCTCTGAGTAATTTAGGAGGAAGAAGGAGAGTATCTATAGACTTAAATAACTCCAAAATATTTTTGGTAGGATTTCTTTGATACTGAGCAGTTTTCATACTTTATTTAGCCTTATGAGGCTCCAAAATTTGGGTATACTTGGTTCAGGGTTTCACTGGCAGGAATTGTGTGAAATTTTAGTATGACATCCTTTTGCCCTATAGGGATGAATTGAAATGGAGTAAAAGAGTTACAATTTGGATTATGTTCTCCGTTATATATTGGGGTTTTTTGTTGTTGATGTTCTGTGCAGGATTCATTCTTTACCTAACCTTACTGGATTTCAAAAGTTTGGGTCTATTATTTTGAACAATTTGATGGAAGGAACATTTAATTTTTCTGGTTTCACCTCATATTTTTTTTTAATTATGAATGGAAATGGAAGTGTACCTCAAAAAGGGTTTGTGTTACCTGCTTGAAACTTCACTCATCCAATTAGTTCTCAGTGTACAGAGGATTGTTTGTTCTCTTTTGAAAGCCCTAAAATCATGTAGAAACAACCAGCTTTATCTGTGACTGTTTTAGGAGCAAGTCGTAGAACACATATGTATGAAATAGCACTCAAGGTTTTTGGTCATATTTTTTGATACTGGGCATGATTCATCCTTTATTTAGCCTTTAAAAGCTTGCCAATTTAGGTTCTTCTATGTTCAATGGCTCACTGGTAGGAACTGTTTGAATTTTTAGGTTTTATTTCATTATGCACCATAGGAATTGAGAAAAAACAAATTCGGAAATAAAACAGAGTTTTTTCTAGGTGCTTGAAACACAGGATTGTTTGTTCTTCTTTGAAGAAGCCCTAAGATGATGTAGAACCAAATAGCTTCATCTGTGACTGTTTTAGGTAGAAGCTGAGGAACATATATGTACTGAAATAGTGCTCAAGATTTTTGGTCCTGTTTTTTGATAATGGGCCCGATTCATCCTTTATTTAGCATTACAAGGCTTTCCAATTTATGTTCTTCTATGTTCAAGGGCTTGCTGACAGGAACCGTTTGAATTTTTAGGTTTCATTTTATTTTGCACCATAGGAATGTAGCAAAAACAAAGTTGGATATCAAACAGGGTTTTTGCTAGGTGCTTGAAACCTCCCTCCCTCAATTAGCTCTCAGTGTGCACTCTCTTGTTTGTAACTAAGCTGAAGAAGAAAACCAAAGCGCTTTTTTCTCTGAGAGATTTAGGAGGAGGAAGAAGAGTACCTATGAACTTAAATAACTCCAAAATATTTTTGGTGGGATTTCTTTGATACTGAGCAGTTTTCATCCTTTATTTTTCTTCATAAGGCCTCAAAAGTTTGGGTCTACTTGGTTCAATGGTTCACTGGCAGGAAGGGTGTGAAATTTTAGTATGACATCCTTTTGCCCTATAGGGATGAATGAAAATGGAGGATTAGAGTTATGATTAGGGTTATGTTTTGGGTTATATATTGTTTTGTTGTTGTTGTTGTTGTTGTTGTTGTTGTTGTTGTTCATGTAAAATTCATTCTTTAACTAAACTTATTTGATTCCAAAAGTTTGGGTCTATTTTTTTGAATAATTTGATGGTAGGAGTATTTTAATTTTTCTGGATTCACTTCATATTTTCTTTATAATTATGAATGGAAATGGAAGTGTACATCAAAAAGAAATTGTGGTACCTGCTTGAAACTTCTCTCACTCAATTAGTTCTCAGTGTACACAGGATTGTTTGTTCTCTTTTGAAGAAGCCCTAAGGTGATGTAGAAACAAACAGCTTTATCTGTGACTGTTTTAGGAGAAAGCCAGAGAAAATATATGTACTGAACTAGTTCTCAAGGTTTTTGGTCATATTTTTTGATACTGGGCACAATTCATCCTTTTTTAGCCTTAGAAGTCTTTCCAATTTAGGTTCTTCTAAGTTCAATGACTCGCTGCCTGGAACTGTTTTAATTTTTTGGTTTTATTTCATTATGCACAATAGGAATTGAGAAAAAACAAAGTTGTAAATCAAACAAGGTTTTTGCTAGGTGCATGAAACTTCCCTCCCTCAATTACTTTTCAGTGTGCACTGTCTTGTTTGTAACTAAGCTGAAGAAGAAAACCAAAATGCTTTTTTTCTCTGAGAGATTTATGAGGAAGTAGGAGAATATCTATGTACTTAAATAGCTTTAAAATATTTTAGGTGGGATTTCTTTGATACAGAGCAGTTTTCTTCCTTTATTTAGCCTTATGTGGCTCCAATAGTTTGGGTCTACTTGGTTTAATTGTTCACTGGCAGGAACAGTGTAATTGTTAGTATGACATCCTTTTGCCCTATAGGGATGAATGGAAATGGAGGATGAGAGTTACGATAGGTTCTGTTTTTGGTTAGATAGTGGTTTTTTGCTGTTGTTCTGTGCAGGATTCATTCTTTATCTAAACTTACTCAATTCCAAAAGTATGGGTCTTTGGGGCTGGGGATGTGGCTCAAGCAGTAGCGTGCTTGCCTGGCATGCGTGAAGCCCGGGTTCGATCCTCAGCACCACATACCAACAAAGATGTTGTGTCCACCGAGAACTTATATATATATATATATATATATATATATATATATATATATATATATATATATATATATATATATATATAATTCTCTCTCTCTCTCTCTCTCTCTCTCTCTCAAAAAAAAAATATTTGAAAAAGTATGGGTCTTTTATTTATAGAGTTTGCTGGCAGGAACATTTTAAGTTTTCTGGTTTCACCTCATATTTTCTCATACGTATGAATGAAAATGTAGGGGTACATCAAAAACGGTTTGTGGTACCCACTTGAAACTTCACTCAGTCAATTACTTCTCAGTGAACACAGGACTGTTTGTTCTCTTTAGAAGAACCCCTAAGGTGAAGTAGAAACAAACAGCTTTATCTGTGACTGTTTTAGGAGCAAGTCAGAGAACATATATGAACTGAAATAGCACTCAAGGTTTTCATCGTGTTTTTTGATACTGGGCACAATTCATCCTTTGTTTAGCCTTGCAAGTCTTTCCAATTTAGGTTCTTCTATATTCAAGGGCTTGCTGGCAGGAACTGTTCGAATTTTTAGGTTTCATTTCATTATGCACCATAGGAATGAAGAAAAAACAAAGTCGGAAATCAAACAGGGTTTTTGCTAGGTGCTTGAAACTTCACTACCTCAATTAGTTCAGCGTGCACTGTCTTGTTTGTAACCAAGCTGAAGAAGAAAACCAAAACACTTTTGGTATGACTGGAAATGTAGCTCATTCAGCACATGTATATTCTCTGGATTGCTTCTAAATCACTCACAGATAGAGCTGTTTCTTTCTACGTCAATCAGGGCTGCTCTCACATAAAACAAACCAGAGTGTGCATTCTCATAACTAATTGAGAGAGTGAAGTTTCAAGCATCTAGCACAAAGTCTGTTTGATTTCCATTTCCATTTCCACTCGTTTCTATAGAACTACAGTATGTGAAACCTGAAAATTCAAACTGAATGCATCCTGCTCAGTATCGAGGAATTCTGACCAAATCTAAACTTAACTCTGACCATTAAATTAATCCTAACCCTTATCCATACCTTAACCCTAACTCTAACCATAACCTGGTAGAGAACAGAGGAACCTAGGAAACCCATTCTAGGAAAGCCTTGGGGAGCTGGGTAAAGGATGAATTCTTCTCAGTAACAAAGAAATCTCACAAAAAATATTTGGTGCTCTTTCAGTACAGGGATTGTCTCCTGCTTACTCCTGAATTGCTCCCAGATGAAGCTGTGTTTTTCTACATCTGCTTAGGGCTACTTCTAAAAGAACCAATGAGAGTCTGTGCACTGACTACTCATTTAGTGTGTGAAGCTTCCAGCAGAGAGCCCAAAGGCTTTTGATTTGCACCTCCATTTCCATTCATTTATATTGTGGAACCTGAAAAATCAAACTGTTTTCTCCAGAAAACCACTGAACTTTGTAAACCCACACTTGTGCAGCCTACTAAGGCTAGCTACAGAATAAATCTTGCCCATTGTCAAAGAAATACATCCAAACCTAACCTTAAACCTAATGCTAATATGAACCTGAACCCTGACAATACACCTAACCCTTTACCTAACTCTAACCAGGTAGAGACCCATTGAACCTAAAAGACCCCAAATTTGAATTCTTAGTGGTAAAAGGTAAAAGGATGAATCCTACCAGTATCAAAGAAGTCCAATCATAACCTTAACCCTCTCCCTAAAGCTAATCCTAAAGCTAATTCTAAATCTATTCCTAAATATAACCTTAACCCTAACCCAAGACCTACCTCTAACTTGTAAGAGAACCAATGAACCTAGAAGATTCAATCTTGGAAAGCCTAATAGGGATGGGAAAAAGAATGATTCCTGCTATGTATCAAAGAAATACCACCAAAAATATTTCGGTGGTTGCTCCTAAATCACTCACAGATAAAGCATATTTTTTCTCCTTCAGCATAGGGCTACTTCAACAAAGAAAAATGAGATAGCACAAAATCATATAATTAATTGAGTGAGTGACATTTAAAGCAGCTAGCACAAACAGTGTTTGATTTCCAACTCCATTTTCATTCATTTTTTAGGACAAAATTAAATGAAACCTGAAAAATCAAACTGTTTCTGCCACGGAACCCTTGAACCTAGAACACCCAACCTGTGGAAGGCAAGGAATGCTCAGTAAAGTATGAATCCCCCGGTATCAAAAAAAATCCAACCCAAACAATTTAAGGCTATTTTAGGACACGAATATTCTCCAGCTTGCTCATCACAGATAAAGCTGTTTCTTTCTTCTCCAGCTTAGGCATACTTCAACAAACAAAAAATGAGAGTGTGCACTGAAAATGAATGGAGTGAGTGAAATTTCAAGTAGCTAGCAGAAACCCTGTTTGATTTACACTTCCATTTCCATTCATCCTGATGAGGAAAAAAAAGAAAATTTAAAATGTTCCTGCCAGTGAGCCATTAAGCCTAACAGACCAAAATGTCAGGCCTCGAGAAAGTTTTGACTGAAAATGAATCCTGCCCAGTTTCAAAAATATCCTCCAAAATCTAACCTAAACTTCACCCTAACCCGAACCCTAATCCTCCATTTCCATTCATCCCTACAGGGCAAAATGAAGTGATACCTTAAAATTCAAAATTTTTCTTCCAGCGAACCATAAAACCTAGAAGATGTGAACCAAAATATTTTTAGCTCATTCAGTATATGTATATTCTCTGGATTGCTTCTAAATCACTCACAGTTAAAGCTTTTTCTTTATACTTCAATTGGGGCTATTCCTACAAAAATCAAACCAGAATGTGCACTCTGGTAACTAATTGAGAGAGTGAAGTTTCAAGAATCTACACAAAGTCTGTTTGATTTCCACTTCCATTTCCACTCACATATAGGGCAACAGGATGTGAAACCTGAACCATCAAACTGTACCTGCAGCAAACCATTGAACCAAGAAGATGGAAACTTAGGGTGATTGGTAAGGCAAGCTAAAGAATGCATCCTGTTCAGTATCGAGGAATTCTGAGCAAATCTAAACTTAACCCTGAATGTAAACCTAAGCCTAAGCCGAACCCAAACCTTAACACTAACCTTAACCCTAACCTGGTAGAGAACAGATGAACCTGGAACACCCACACTTGAGAAGCCTTATGGGACTGGGTAAAGGATGAATTCTTCTCAGTAACAAAGAAATCTCCCAAACAATATTTTGGTGCTCTTTCAGTAGAGGGATAGTCTCCTGCTTGCTCCTAAATTGCTCACAGATAAAGCTGTTTTTTTCTACATCTGCTTAGGGATACTTCTAAAAGGAACCAATGAGAATCTGCACACTGAGTGCTAATTGAGTGTGTGAAGCTTCAAGTGGCTGGCACAAATCCTTTTTATTTCCACCTGCATTTCCATTTATCCCTAAAAGGCAAAAATAAGTGAAAACTGAAAATTCATATGGTTCTTGCCAGTGAACATTTGAATTTAGAAGCCACAAATTGAGGATCAGGAAGGCTAAAGAAGAATAAATTCTGCCCAGTATCAAATAAATCCCACAAAACCTAACCCTAACCCTATCACTAAACTAACTCTCACCCAAACCCTAAACCTAACCCTAAACTATTAGAGAACCATTGAACCCAGAAGACTCAAACTTGGAGAATGTAGTAAGGGAAGGTAAAGGATGAATCCTACCAACTATAAAAGAAATCCAACTGAACCTAATGCTAACCATAATGCTAAGGCAAACCCTAACCCTAAAGTAAACTGACACCTAACCTTACCTGTTATGGAACCATTGAACCTAGAAGACCCAAATTTGGGGAACCTACTGGGCCTTGGTATAGTTTGAATCCTACCAAGTATCATCATAAAAATTCAACCAGGGCACAGATGGAAGGAAGAGATGTGTGTTGCTTGGTGTGGACGGAATTCTCAGCCAAGCAGTGCTCAGCCAAATTTGGAAGGTGGGGCCAGGTGGTACTTGACTGCAGATGGAAGGGGGGGCTACACGGCACTCAGCTGCAGATGGAAGGGGAGGACCACACGGTGCTCAGCTGCAGATGGAAGGTGGGGCCGGGCCATGTGGCACTCAGCGCAGACGGAAAGTGGAGCAAAACCCAGAGGCTTTGCTTGCAGGTCAACAGACAGAGCTCTGGACGAAGCAAAAGGTAATACCAGCACCCCCACCTCACCAAACACCCCATGTGGGAAACAAATAAAATCCATCTTGGAAAAACCTTACTTGCCATCTATAAGTGTCCATGGCTACCAGCGTGGTTCTGTGGCTGATCGGGTACCCAGTTTCCAACTCCCCCAGCCCAGCTGTGTTAACTCAAATTTTTTTTCACAAGCTTTTGGGGGCCATAGCTGTCAACGTGGAATAGCAACTGTAAAGGCATCTGGTTTCCCTCTCAGAGACTAAGAGTATGGAGGCTCCTGGTAGAAGCTCAAGCCCTGTCACACTGGCTACCTCCAACACCCTGAACTCAGAGACTCAAGTTAGGAATAGACAACTCCACCTACTGGAAGAAAAGAAAACAGAATTCTGAGAGACTTTTTTTTCTTTTTTTCTTTCTTTTCTCTCTCTTCTCATCCAATATCCTCTACCCTTCCCCCTCTGGTCCTTACAACCTTAACATATGTGAAACAAAGAACTTTGCACAAAATAGAACTTTAAGGACTGAATCATCAGAATAATATAATATAGATGAATTGCATATGCCCCAACTCCCACTGTTATTTTTCTTCCTTTTTCTTTCTCCCTCTCTCTTTTTTTCTTTCCTTGTTATCTTTTTCTTCTTCATCCCTCTATCCCATTTTCAACCTCCTAACTTTTACTATTTATACATAGGGTAAACTTCTAAATACAGATAAGAGTTTGAATGTATATATTCTTCTGTAAATTACCCATTTATTCATTAGGGTTCTCCTCCAAAGTTGCTAAGTTGGATTAATCCCATACCCGCACTCCTTTCCCTGTTAACATAATGTCCGATGCCTGACCCTCATTTCTCTATATGCCACAAGAAATGGTATGCCTCTTATGAAACTAATGACTATATTCTAAATAATAATTAAAGCCAACATCTGTAAACATAGAGTCTAAGTATAAATGTATTAATAATGAAAATTTGCTCATAGATGATGTATTATTGATATTGGGAACTGTTAACATTGACTTTCTCCACAAAAGAGAGATTTTGGAACTATACAAGAGCAATATAAATCTATAGGGGAAAAACATTAACATGACAGTCACAAGGAGCTGGAAAGAAACGTGAGCAGCATGCAAAGACAAGAAAGAAAGGACCACAAACAATGCAGGACAATTCAACATTAGATAAGGTAACACCTACAGCAGAAAGAATTGCAGATAAAAATTTCTGTATATACATGGTTGAAATTATCTGGAGTCTTAAGGAGGACATTATACGGCAAATGCAGACAAAGAAAGATCACTTTGACAATGAATTACATAAACAAATCCAAGACGCAAAAATATCAACTCTACAGAGAGATAGAGGTTATACAAAAAAATGCTCACAGATAAAGTTGTTTCTTTCTACTTAAGATTAGCTCTACCTCATCAAGGAAAAAGAGAGAGGGTGCACCCTGAGAACTAATTGAGTGAGTGAAGTTTCGAGCACCTAGCACAAACCCCGTTTCATTTCCACCTCCATTTCCATTCATCCCTTGAGGGCAAAATGAAGTGAAACAAGAAAATTCAACTGTTCCTGCCAGCATAGCTTTTAAACTAGAAGATCCAATCTTGGGAATCTTAGTAAGGCTAGGTAAAGGAATGAATCCTGCCAAGTAACAAAGAAATCTAACAAAACCTTACCCTAACCCTAATGCTAAACCTAACCCCAACCCTAACACTAACCCTAAACCTAATCCTAACCTGTTATAGAACAGTTGAACCTAGAAGACCCAAATTTGGGCAGATGAGAAGGCTGAGAAAAGGATGAACTCTGCCCGGTATCAAAGAAATCAGATCAAAATATTTTGGAGCTATTTAAATACATGATTTTTTTTGCTTATTCCTAAATAAACAGATAAATTTGTTCCATTCTACTTCAGGTTAGGTCAACTTCAACACTGAACAAAGGAGACAGTGTACACTGAGAACTAATTGAATGAGTAAAGGTTCTAGCAGCAAGCACCAACTTTGTTTGATTTCCACCTCAATTTTCATTTATCCCTATAGTGCAAAATGAATTAAATCTAAAAAATCAAACTGTTCCTGCCAGAGAACAATTGAACCTAGAAGACCCAAAGTTGGGGAGCTTATTAAGGCTAAGTAAAGAATGAATTTTTTTTTCTGTATCGAAGAAATCCAACCAAACATAACCCTAACTCTAATCCTAAACCTAACTCTAAAACTAACCCTAAACCTCACCTTAAGCTCTTAGAGAACCATTGAACCTAGAAGACCCAAACTTGGGGAGAGTAGCATGGCTTGGTTAAGGATACATTCTTCCCAGTATCAAAGAAATCAGTCCAAAAATATTTTGGAACTATTTCAGTATATGGATATATTTTTGCTTGATCCTAAAATGCTCACAGATCCAGCTGTCCTTTATAATTCATCCTAGGTCTATCTCAACAAGGAACAAATGACAGAGTGTACACTAGACCTAATGGAGTGAGTGAAGTTTCAAGCATCTAGCACAAACCCTGTTTGATTTCTGCCTCCACTTCCATTCAGCCCTAAATGGCAAAATTAGGTGAAACCTGAAAATTCAAACAGTTCCTGCAAGCAAACTTTTGAACTTAGAAGGCCCAAATTTGGGGAGCTTAGGAAGGCTATGTATAGAATAAATGCTATACATTATCAAAGAAATCTGGCCAAAACTAACCCTAACCCTAAAGCAAAATCTAACCCTAATCTGTTACAGAACTGATGAACCTAGAAGACCCAAAATTGGGGAACCTAAAGGGGATGTGTAAAGAATGAATTCTGCCTAGTATCAATGATATTCAATGAAATATAACCTAACTGTAACCCTAAACCTAATCCAAACCTATTATAGACTGTGAAACCTAAGAAACCCATACTTGGTGAGCCTAGTGGGGTTGTGTAAAAGATGACTTCTTCCAATATCAAGGAAATCCAACCCAAAATATTTTATAGCTATTTAAGCACATTGATATTTTTTGCTATATCCTAAAATGCTCTCACATAAAGTTGTTTCTTTCTAATCAGCTTAAGTCTACTGCAACAAGGAACAAACCAGAGAGTGTACACTGAGAGATAACTAAGTGACTGAAGGTTAAAGCAGGAGGAACAAACCCTGTTTGATTTCCACCTCCATTTCCATTTATCCCTAAAAGGCAAAATGAAGTGAATACTGAAAATTCAAATGGTTCCTGCCAGCGAAGATTTGAACCAGGAAGAACCAAACTTGAGGAGCTTAGGAATAATAAAGGAAGGATGAATGCTGCCCAGTATCAAATAAATCCCACAAAACCTAACCCTAACCCTATCGCTAAACCTAACTCTCACCCTAACCCTAAACCTAACTCTAAACTATAAGAGAACCATTGAACTTAGAAGACTCAAACTTGGAGAACATAGTAAGTCTAGGTAATGAATGAATCCTACCAACTGTAAAAGATATCCAACTGAACCTAATCCTAACCCTAATGCTAAGACAAACACTAACCATCAAATAAACTGAAACCTAACTTAACATGTTATGGAAACATTGAACCTAGAAGACCCAAATTTGGGGAACCTACTGGGTGTTGGTAAAGGATGAATCCTGCTGAGTATCATAAAAATTCGATCAGGGCACACATGGAAGGCAGAGCTGCGTGTCACTCGGTGCAGACAGAAGTCTGGGTGATGCAGTGCTTGGCCACACATGGAAGGTGGGGCTGTGTAGCTGCATGGTGCTCAGCGCAGATGGAAGTTATATCAGAACCCAGAGGCTTTGCTTGTGGGTCAACAGAGCTCTGGACAAAGCACAAGGTCATCCCAGCACTCCCCACCTCACCAAACACCCCATGTGGGAAACAAATAGAATCCATCTTGGAAAAACCTTACTTGCCATCTATCAGTGTGCATGGCTACCAGCACAGTTCTGTGGCTGGTCAGGTACCAAGTTTCTAACTCCCCCAGCCCAGCTGTGAGAGCTCAAAATTTTTCTCATAAGCTTTTGGGGAGCATATCTGTCAACATGGAACAGCAACAATACCAACAGTACAGGCATTTGGTTTCCAACTCAGAGACTAAGAATATGGAGGGTCCAGGTAGAAGCTCAAGCCCTGTCACACTAGCTACCTCCAACACCCTGAATTCAGAGACTCAAGTTAGGAATAGACAACTCCACCTACTGGAAGAAAAAAAACAGAATTCTGAGAGACTTTTTTTCTTTTTTTCTTTCTTTTCTCTCTTCTAATCCAATCTCCTCTACCCTTCCCCCTATGGTCCTTACAACCTTAACATATGTGAACCCAAAAACTTTGCATGAAATAGGACTTTAAAAACTGAATCACTAGAATAATATAATATAGATGAATTGCATATGCCCCAACTCCCACTGTTATTTTTCTTTTTATTTTTTCTCCCTCTCTTTTTCTTTCTTTCCTTGTTATATTTTTCTTTCTCATCCATCTATCCCATTTTCAACCTCCTAACTTTTATTATTTATATGTAGGGTAAACTTCTAAATATAGATAGGAGTTTGAATTTATATATTCATCCATAAATTACTGCTGTCTATTCATTAGAGTTCTCCTCAAAAGTTGCTAAATTAGATCAATCCCATATCCTCACTCCTTTTGCCATTAACATAACGTCTTAAGCCTGACCCTCAGTTCTCTATACACCACCAGAAAAGGTATGCCTCTTATGAAACTAATGACTATATTCTAAATAATAATTGAAGCCAACATCTATAGACATAGAGTCTAACTAAATATATTAATAATGAAATCTTGCTCATAGATGATGTACTGTTGATATTTGGAACTGTTAACATTGTCTTTCTCCTCAGAAGAGAGATTTTTGGAACTTTACAAGAGCAATATAAATTTATAGGGAAAAATATTAACACAATAGTTACACAGAGCTAGAAAGAAATGTGATCAATATGAAAAGACAAGGAAAGAAATGACTACAAACAATGCAGGACAATTAAACTTTAAAAGAGGTAACATCTGAGCAGAAAGAATGTCAGATACAGATTTCAGGATATACATGGTTGAAATGATCTGGAGTCTCAAGGAAGACATTATACAGCAAATTCAGACAATGAAAGATCACTTTGACAATGAATTACATAAACAAATCCAAGAAGCAAAGGATCAACTCTACAGGGAGATAGAGGTTATACAAAAAAAAACAGACATCCTGGAAATGAAGGAAAAAATAAATGAAATTAAAAACTCAGATGAGAGTATCACCAACAGAGTAGAACACTTCGAAGACAGAACATCAGACAACGAAGACAAAGTATATCATCTTGAAAACAGTGTACACTGCACAGTGAGACTGATAAGAAACCATGGGCAGAACATCCAAGAAACATGGGATAGCATAAAGAGACCAATTTAAGAGTTATTGGGATAGAGGAAGGTATAGAGGCCCAAACCAAAGAAATAAGCAATCTGTTCAATGAAATAATATTAGAAAAGTTTCCAGACATAAAGAATGAAATGGAAATTCAAATCCTAGAAGTCTACAGTACACCAAATGTGCAAAATCAAAAGAGATCTACACCGAGACACATTATAATGATAATGCCCAACACACAGAACAAAGAGATAATTTTAAAATCCATAAGAGAACAGAAGCAGATTACATTTAGGGGTAAACCAATTAGGTTAACATTTGATCTTTCAACACACACCCTGAAAGCTACAAGATCTTGGAATAAAATATTTCAAATGCTGATAGATAATGGGTTTCAACCAATAATCTTGTATCCAGCATAATTAAACTTCAGGTTTGAAGATGAAATAAAAAGTTAAAGAATTTGCTTCTAGAAAACTGGTACTTCAAAACATCCTTGGCAAATCATAACATGAAGAGGAAAAATAATAGGGTAAAAATAACAGTGAAAAATGTATTACATAATTAATACTATTATTGTATATGCTCCAATTCCCACCTTTATTTTTCTTCTTCCATTAAAAATAACAGTGAAACCAACAGTTGGAGGTAGTAAAGTAAAGGAAAAACTAATCAAAGAGGAAAAACAAATAACAAAAAGAAATAAATATGGCTGGAAATACAAACCATATCTCAGTAGTAATCCTAAATATTAATGGCTTAAACTCACCAATCAAA
Organism: Marmota flaviventris; assembly: GCF_047511675.1. Taxonomy (NCBI): domain Eukaryota; kingdom Metazoa; phylum Chordata; class Mammalia; order Rodentia; family Sciuridae; genus Marmota; species Marmota flaviventris. The sequence goes on along the minus strand of NC_092501.1, from coordinate 79,624,452 downwards.
AGACACAGGCTAGTAGACTGGATTTTTAAAAAGATCCAACAACATGCTGCCTACAGCATACTCATCTGATAGGAAAAGACATACATGGACTGAAGGTGAAAGGTTGGGAAAAATTATACCACTCACATGGACCTCGAACAAGCAGGTATGTCCATACTCATATCAAATAAAATAGACTTCAAGCCAAAGTTAATCAAAAGGGATAAAGAAGGACACTACATACTACTCAAGGAAACCATACACCAACAATACATAACAATCATTAATATATATGCCCCAAATAATGGAGCATCTACATTCCTCAAACAAACTCTTCTCAAGTTCAAGAGTCAAATAGACCACAACATAATAATCATGGGTGATTTTAACACACTTCTATCACCACTGGACAGATCTTTCAAACAAAAATTGAATAAAGAAACCATAGAACTCAATAACAATTAATAACTTAGACTTAATTGACATATATAAAATATATCAACCAACATCAAGTGGATACACTTTTCTCTCAGCAGCACATGGATCCTTCTCAAAAAAAGACCATATATTATGTCACACTCTTAGGAAATACAAAGGAGTAGAAATATTACCATGCATTTTATCTGATCATAATGGAATGAAATTAGAAATCGGTGATAAAATAAGGAAGAAAAATTCCTGCATCACATGGAGAAGGAACCATATGCTACTGAATGAACAATCGGTTACAGAAGATATCAAGGAGGAGATTAAAAAATTCTTAGAGGTAAATGAAAACTTAGACACAACATATCTAAATTTCTGGGACACTGTGAAAGCAGTACTAAGAGGAAAATTCATTGCATGGAGTTTTTTCCTTAAAAGAAGAAAAAGCCAACAAATAAATGACCTCACACTACATCTCAAAGCCCTAGAAAAAGAAGAACAAATCAGCAGCAAAATGCATTACAAGGCAAGAAATCATTTAATCAGAGCTTAAATTAATGAAATCAAAACAAAAGAAACAATTGAAAAAATTGACAAAACTAATAGTTGGCTCTTTGAAAAAATAAATAAGATTGACAGACCCTTAGCCATGCTAACAAAGAGAAGAAGAGAGAGAACCCAAATTACTAGCATACAGGATGAAAAAAGCAATCATAACAGATACTACAGAAATGCAGAAGATAATTAGAAATAATTTTGAAGCCTTATACTCTAATATAATAGAAGATAGTGAAGGCATCAATAAATTCCTTAAGTCATATGATCTGCCCAGATTGAGTCAGGAAGATATACACAACTTAAACAGACCAATACCAAGTGAGGAAATAAAAAGAAGCCATCAAGAGATTACTAACCAAGAAAAGCCCAGGACCAGATGGATATTCAGCCAAGTTTTACAAGACCTTTAAAGAAGAACTAATACCAATACTCTACAATCTGTTTCAGGAAATAGAAAAGGAGGGAGTACTTCCAAATTCATTCTACGAGGCCAATATCACCCTGATTCCAACCAGACAAAGACACCTCAAATAAACAAAACTTCAGACCAATATCTCTAATGAATATAGATGCAAAAATCCTCAATAAAATTCTGGCAAATCAGATACAACAACATATCAAAAAGATTGTGCACCATGATCAAGTGGGATTCATCCCTGGGATGCAAGGTTGGTTCAACATATGGAAATCAATAAATGTAATTCATCATATCAATAGACTTAAATATAAGAGCCATATGATCATCTCAATAGATGCAGAAAAAAATATGTGACAAAATACAGCACCCCTTTATGTTCAAAACACTAGAAAAACTAGGGATAATAGGAACTTACCTCAACATTGTAAAAGCTATATATGTTACGTCTCAGGCCAGCATCATTCTAAATGGAGAAAAACTGAAGGCATTCCCTCTAAAATCTGGAACAATAAAGGGATGCCCTCTCTCACCACTTCTATTCAACATAGTTCTTCAAACACTGGCCAGAGCAATTAGACAGATGAAAGAAATTAAAGGAATAACTATTGGAAAAGAAGAACTTAAACAAACACTAGTTGCTGATGATATGATTCTATACCTAGAGACCCAAAAAATTCTACCAAGAAACTTAAAGAACTAGTAAAAGAATTCAGCAAAGTGACAGGATAAAAGGGGCTGGGGATGTGGCTCAAGCAGTAGCACGCTCATCTGGCATGCGTGGGGTGCTGGGTTTGATCCTCAGCACCACATTAAAAAAATAAAATTACGATGTTGTGTCCACTGAAAACTAAATATATATATTAAAATTCTCTCTCTCTCTCTCTCTCTCTCTCTCTCTCTCTCTCTCTCTCTCTCTTTCTAAAAAGTGGCAGGATAAAAATCAACACCCATAAATCATTTCTATAGGGAAACAAGAAGTGAAACCTGAAAATTGAAACTGTTCCTTCCAGCGAACATTTGAACTAAGACCCCAAACTTGAATAGCTGAGTAAGGCTAGCTAAAGTATATATCCTGCCCAGTATCAAAGAAATCCTATGAAAACTAACCCTAATCTTACTGCTAAACCTAACCTTAACTCTAAAACTAACCTCTTAGAAAACTGTTGAACCTAAGAGATCCCAAATTAAGAAGCCTTGGGGCTTGGTAAAGGAAGAATCCTGTCCAGTATCAAAGAAATCTGACCAAACCTAAACTTAACCCTAATCATAAAGCTAACCCTAACTCTAATGATAAATCTAACCCTATCCTGTTAGAGAACCTTTGAACCTAGAAGACCCCAACTTGGGGAGAGTAGTAAAGCTCCACATGGGATGAATCCTTCCCATATCAAAGAAATTTGACTAAAGACCTTTCAAGCTATTTCAGTACATTTATATTCTCCTCCTTGCTCCTAAAACCCTCAGAGATAAAGCTATTTCTTTCTACTTCAGCTTAGGGCTGCTTCAACACGGAACAAATGAGAGAGTGCACACTGAGAACTAGTTGAGTGAGCAAAGTTTCCAGACACCACTAGCACAAACCCTATTTGAAGTCCACCTCCATACTCATGAAGTGAAACCTGAACATTAAAATGTCCCTGCCAAGGAAACCTTAAACCTAAAAGACCTAAAATTTTAGATTCTAGTAAGTTTAGGTAAAGAATGAATTCTGCCTGGTATCAAAGAAATCTGACAAAATTTCACCCTAAATCTACCCCTAACCCTAACCCTAATCCTCCATTTGCATTCATCCCTATAGGGCAAAATGGAGCCATACCTGAAAATTCCATCTGTTCATGCCAGCAAACCATTAAACCTACAACACCCAAAATTGGGGAGCCTAGTAAGGCTCAATAAATAATGAATCCTGATAAGTTTCAAAGATATCCAACCCAAAACATTTTGGAGTTATTTCAGTAAATTTGTATTTTCTGCTAGCTCCTAAAAAGCTCACAAATAAAGCTGTTTCTCCTTCTGCTCAAGGTTACTTCAACAATGAACAAACTAGAGTTTTCACACTTATAACTAATTGAGTGAGTGAATTTTCAAGCATCTATCACAAACCCTGTTTGATTTCCACCTCTATTTCCATTCTTCTTTATAGAGCAAGATGAATTAAACCTGGAAATTCAAACTGTTCTTGCCAAAAAAAAAAAAAAATGGAACCAAAAATACCCAAACTTGCAGAGCTGAGTAAGACTAGCTAAAGGATACATCCTGCCCAGTATAAAAAAAAATCTGATGAAACCTAACACTAACCCTAATGCTTAACCTAACCCTAACTCCAACACTAAACCTAACACTAATGTGTTAGAGAACCATTGAACTTAAACAAAACAAAATTAAGAAGCCTAGTGAGGCTTGATAAAGGATGAATCCTGCCCAGTATCTGAGAAATCCAACAAAACCTAACCATAACTTTAATCTTAGAGCAAACCCTAACCCTACCCTAACCCTAACCCATACCCTTACACTAAACCTAACCCTAACCTGCTAGAGAACCATTGAACCTAGAAGAACTAAACTTGGGGAGTGTAGTGGGAGTGTAGGAGTCCTGCTCAGTATCACAGAAATGTCACCAAAAATATTTTGGAGCTATATCAGTACATGGATATTTTCCTGCTTTCTTCTAAATTGCTCAGAGATAAAGCTGTTTTTTTCTACTTCAGCTTAGGGCTACTTCAAGAAAGAACCAATGAAAACATGTACACTGAAAACTAATTGACTGAGTGAAGTTTCAACCAGCTATCACAAACCCTGTTTGATTTCCACCTTCATATTCATTCATCTCTATAGGGCATAATGAAGTGAAACTTGAAAATTTAAAAGGTTCCTGAGAGTGAATCATTAAACCTAAAAGTCCCAAACTTTGAGATACTAGTAAGTTTAGGTTAAGAATAAATCCTGCCTAGTTTCAAAGAAATCTGACAAAATCTAACCCTAAACGTAACACTAATTCTCCATTTCCATTCATCCCTATAGGGCAAAATGAAGGGATACCTGAAATTTCAAATTGTCCCTGCAAGTAAACCATTAAACCTAGAAGATCCAATCTTGGGGAGCATAGTAAGGCTTTATAAAGAATGAATCCTGCTAAGTATCAAAGATATCCGACCAAAAATATTTTGGAGCTATTTCAGTACATATAATAGTATTCTCTTGCTTGCTCCCAGATGGCTCACAAATAAAGCTGGTCTTTCAACTTCAGCTGAGGGCTATTTCTACAATGAACAAACCAGAGTGTGCACATTGATAAGTAATTGAGTGAGTGAAGTTTCAAGCAGCTAGCACAAACGCTTTTTGATTCCCACCTCCTTTTTTATTTATTTCTATAGGGCAACATGAAGTGAAACCTGAAATTTTAAACTGTTTCTTCAAGTGAACACTTGACACAAGAAGACCAAACCTTGGGGAGCTTATTAAGGTTAGCTAAAAAATAAATCCTGTCCTGTATCAAAGAAATATGGTGAAATGTAATACAAACCCTAATGCTAAACCTAACCCTAACCCTAGCCCTAAACCCTAAAACTAACCTGATAGAGAACCACTGAACCTAGAAGACCAAAATTAGGAAGCCTAGTGGGGCTTGGTAAAACATGAATCCTGCCAAATATATAAAAAAAAAAATGCATGTACTGAAATAGCTCCACAATATTTTTGGTTGAGTTTCTTTGATACTGGGCAGGATTCATCCTTTACCCAGTCCCACTTGGCTCCCTGAGTTTGGGTCTTCAAGGTTCAAGGGTTCTCTGACAGGTTAGGGTTAGTTTTAAGGTTCAGGTTAGAGTAAGGTTTAGTGTTACGGTTAGGGTTAGGTTCTGTTGGATTTCTTTGATACTTGGCAAGATTCATACTGTACCTAGTTTTACTAAACTCCCAAAGTTTGGGTCTTCTAGGTTCAATGGTTCGCTGTCAGAAACAGTTTGAATTTTCAGGTTTCACATCTTTTGCACTTCAGGAATGAATGGCAATGAAGGCAGAAATCAAACTGGATTTGTGGTAGCTGCTTGAAACTTCACTCACTCAATTATTTCTCATTGTGAACTCTCTCCTTTGTTCAGTGTTGAAGTAGACCTAAACTGAAGTAGAAAGGAGTAGCTTTATCTGTGATCATTTTAGGTTCAAGGGGAAAAATGTGCATGTACTGAAATGGCTCCACAATATTTTCTTTTGGATTTCTTTGATACTGGGCAAGATTCATTCTTTACCCAGTCCGACTAGGCCATCAAAATTTGGGTCTTTTAGGTTCAACTTTTCTCAAACAGGATAGTTTTAATTTAGGGTTAGGGTTAGGGTTAGATTCAGCATTAGGGTTATGGTTAAGTTTGGTTGTATTTCTTTGATACTTGGCAGATTTCATTCTTTACCTAGCCTTACTGAGCTCCACAAATTTGGGTCTTCAAGGTTCATTGATTTGTTTGAAGAAACAGTTTTAACTTTCACATATCACTTTATTTTGCCTTATAAGGATGAATGCACGTGAAGGTGGATATCAAACAGAATGTGTGCCTGCTGCTTGAAACATCAGTCACTCAATAAGTTCCCAGTGTGCAGTCTCTCATTTTTTCAATGTAAAGAAGACCTAAGCTAAAGTAGCAAGGAATAGCTTTATCTGTGAGCATTTTAGCATCAAGCAAAAAAAAATCCATGTATTCAAAGAGCTCAAAAATAATTTTGGTCAGATTTCTCTGATACTGGGCAGGATTCATCCTTTACCCAGCCACACTAAGCTTCCCTTGACTTTGTCTTCTAGGTTCCATGGTTCTCTCACATGTTAGGGTTAGGTTTAGTGTTAGGGTTAGAATTTGGTTTCATGGGATTTCTTTGATACTGGGCTGTATTCATCCTTTACCAAGCCTTACTAAGCTACCTAATATTGTGCATTCTAGGTTCAAAGATTCACTGGCAGGAACAGTTTGAATTTTTAGGTTTTACTTCATTTTGTCTGATGGGATCATTGAAAATGGAAATGGAAATCAAACAGGGTTTTCTAGCTTTTTGAAACTTCACTCCATCAATTAGATCTCAATGTGTACTCTCTTGTTTGTTTTTTGTTGAAGAAGCCCTAAGCTGAAGTAGAAAGAATCAGCTTTATCTGTGAGCAATTTAGGATCAAGCTAAAAAGTATCCATATACTGAAATAGCTCCAAATATTTTCCGTTGAATTTCTTTGATACTCTTTAGGATTCATTCTTTACTCAGCCCCACTAGGCTCCACAAGTTTGGTTTTTCAAGGTACAAAGTTTCTCTAACAGTTTAGGGTTAGGTTTAGGGTTAGGGTTAGGGTAAGGTTTAGTGTTAGATTTAAGGTTAGGTTTTGTTGGATTTCTTTGATACTTGGCAGGATTCATATGGTACCCAGCCTTACTAAGCTCCCAAAGTTTGGGTCTTCTAGATTCAATGCTTTGCTTGCAGGAACAGTTTGAATTTTCAGGATTTACATCTTTTTGTGCTACAAGAATGAATGGAAATGGAGGCAGAAATCAAACTGGGTTTGTGATAGCTGCTTGAAGCTTCTCTCACTCAATTATTTTTCAGTGTGCACTCTCTCCTTTTGTTCATTGTTGAAGTAGATCTAATCTGAAGTAGAAAGGAATAGCTTTATGTATGATCTTTTTAGCATCAAGAAATTTATTGAAATAGCACCAAAATATTTGTGGTCACATTTCTTATAACTGGGCAGGATTCACCCTTTGCCTAGCCTTACTAAGTCCCCCAGGTTTGGATCTTCTAAATTCAATGGTTCACTGGAAGAAACAGTTTGAATTTTCAGGTTTCACATCTTTTTGCACTTCAGGAATGAATGGAAATGGAGGCAGAAATCAAACTGGATTTGTGGTAGCTGCTTGAAACTTTACTCAATTATTTCTCAGTGTGCACTCGCTCCTTTTGTTCATTGTAGAAGTAGACCTAAGCTGAAGTAGAAAGGAATAGCTTTATCTGTTTGCATTATAGCATCAAGCAAAAAAATACCAATTATTGAAATAGTGCCAAATTTTTTTTGATTTACATTTCTTATATACTAGGCCAGATTCATATGTAACCCAGCCGCACTAGGCTCCCCATGTTTGGGTCTTAGGTTCAACTATTCTCTAACCGGTTAGGGTGATGTTTAGGATTATTGTTATGGTTAGGGTTATGGTTAGCAATAGGGTAAGGGTTAGGTTTGGTTGGATTTCTTTGTTACTGGGAAGAATTCATTCTTTTCCTAGCCATACTAAGCTCCTTACATCTAGGTCTTCTATGTGCCAAGGTTCTCTAACAAGTTTGGTTTAGGTTTAGGGTTATGGATAGGTTAGGTTTAACTTTAAGGTTAGGGTTAGGTGTGGTTTGATTTCTTTGATACTTGGCAGCATTCATCCTTTATTTAGCCTTACTAAGCTCCCCAATTTTTGACTTCTAAATTCAAAGGTTCACTTCCAGGCACAGTTTGAATTTTCATGTTTTACTTCTTTTTGCACTTCAGGCATGGAGGAAAATGGTGGTTCTGATCAAACAGGGTTGTACTAGCTGCTTGAAAGTTGACTCACTCAATTAGTTCTCAGGGTGCACTCTCTTATTATTTCCTTGTTGAACTAGACCTAAGCTGAAATATCTGTGAGCATTTTAGAATCAAGCAAAAAAAAAATGCATGTACTAAAAGAGCTCCTTAACATTTTCTGTCAGATTTCTTTGATACTTGGCAAGATTCATTGTTTATTCATCCCCACTAGGCCATGGAAATTTGGGTCTTTTAGGTTTAACATTTCTCAAACAGGTTATTTTTAAATTTAGGTTTAGGGATACAGTTAGGTTTAGCATTAGTTTTAGGGATAGGTTTGGTGTCATTTCTTTAAGACTTGGCAGAATTCATCCTTTACCTAGCCTTTCTAAGCTCCCCAACTTTGGTTCTATCAAGGTTCATAGATTTGCTTGAAGAAACAGTTTGAATTTTTAGATTTCACTTCATTTTGTCTTATAGGAATGAATGGAAATGGAGGTGGGAATCAAACAGAATTTGTACTAGCTGATGAAACATCAGTCACTCAATAAGTTCCCAGTGTGCAGTCTCTCATTTTTTCAGTGTAAAGAATACCTAAGCTGAAGTAGCAAGGAGTAGCTTTATCTATGAGCATTGTAGCATCAAGCAAAAAATTTTAAAATCCATGTATTGAAATAGCTCTAAAATATTTTTGGTGCTATTTCTTTGATACTGGGCAGGATTCATCCTTTATTCAACCACACTAAGCTCCCCTTCTGTTTGTCTTCTAGGTTTCATGGTTCTCTAACAGGTTAGAGTTAGGTTTAGGGTTAGGGTTAGAATTTACTTTCATTGGATTTCTTGGATACTGGTATGAGTTCATCCTTTACCTAGCCTTACTAAGCTCCCTAATATTGGGTATTCTAGGTTTAATGGTTCGCTGGCAGAAACAGTTTGAATTTTTAGGTTTTACTTCATTTTGTCTGATGGGATTATTGGAAATGTAGATGGAAATCGAACAGGGTTTGTGCTAGCTTTTTTAAACTCATTCAATCAATTATATCTCAGTGTGTACTCTCTTGTTTGTTCTTTGTTGAAGAATCCCTAAGCTGAAGTAGAAAGAATCAGCTTTATCTGTGAGCATTTTAGGATAAAACAAAAAGTATCCATGTACTGAAATAGCTCCAAATATTTTTGGTCAGGTTTCTTTGAAACTGGAAAGGATTCAACTTTTACCCAGACCCACTAGGATCCCCAAGTTTGGGTCTTCAAGATTCAATGGTTCTCTAACAAGTTGGGATTAGGTTTAGGGTTAGAGTTAGGGTAAGGTTTAATGTTATGCTTAGGGTTAAGTTTTGTTGAAATTCTTTGATACTTGGCAGGATTCATACTCTACATAGCCTTACTAAGCTTGCAAAGTTTGGGTCTTCTAGGTTCAATGTTTCACTGGCAGGAACAGTTTGTTAATTTTCAGGATTCATGTCTTTTTGTGCTACAGGAATGAATGGAAATAGAGGTAGAAATCGAACTGGGTTTGTGGTAGCTGATTGAAACTTCAATCACTCAATTATTTCTTAGTGTGCAATCTCTCTTTGTTCAGTGTTGATGTAGGCCTAAGCTAAAGTAGAAAGGAAGAGCTTTATCTGTGAGCACTTTAGCATAAAGCAAAAAAAATCCATTTATTGAAAATGTATTTTTTGTTTTTTGCCAAAATGTTTTTGTTCACATTTCTTATATACTGGGCAGAATTCATCATTTACTCAGCTCTCAAGGCTCCCCAAGTTTGGTTCTTCTAGGTTCCATGATTCTCTAACAGATTAGGGTGAGGTTTGGGATGATTGTTAGGGTTAGGGTAAGGGTTAGCGATAGGGTTATGGTTAGATTTGTTTGGATTTATTTGTTACTGGGCAGGATTTATCTTTTATTTAGCCATACTAAGCTCTTTAATTTTGGGTCTTCTACATTCCAAGGTTCTCTAACAAGTTAGGGTAAAGTTTATGGTTAGTGATAGGGTTAGGTTTAGCTTTAGGCTTAGGGTTAGGTTAGGTGGGATATCTTTGATACTTGACAGGATTCATGCTTTACCTAGCTTTACTAAGCACCCCAAGATTTGGTCTTCTAAATTCAGTGGTTCGCAGCCAGGCCCAGTTTGAATTTTCAGGTTTCACTTCTTTTTATGCTGTAGGCATTAAGGAAAATGGTGGTGCAAATCAAACAGGGTTTGTGCTAGCTATTTGAAAGTTGACTCCCTCAATTGCTCACTCAATCTCAGTGTGCACTCTCTAATTTTTTCCTTTGTTGAACTATACCTAAGCTGAAGTAGAAAGAAACAACTTTATCTGTGAGCATTTTAGGATCAAGCAATAATATATGGATGTACTGAAATAGCTACACAATATTTTTGTCAGATTTCTTTGATACAGGGCTGGATTCATCATTTATCCAACCCCACTAAGCTTCCCAAATTTGGATCTTCAAGGTTCAAAGGTTCTCTAAGAGGTTAGTGTTAGGTTTAGGGTAAGGTTTAGTGTTAGTGTTAGGGTTAGGTTTTGTCAAATTTCTTTGATAATAGGCGGGATTTCTGCTGTTCCTAGCCTTACTAACTTCACAAAATTTGGATCTTCTAGGTTCAATGACTTGCTGACAGGAACAGTTTGAATTTTCAGGTTTCACGTCTTTTTGCACTTCAGGAATGAATGGCAATGAAGGCAAAAATCAAACTTGGTTTGTGGTAGCTGCTTGATATTTGACTCACTCAATTATTACTCAGTGTGCACTCTCTCCTTTGTTCAGTGCTGAAGTAGACCTAAACTGAAGTAGAAAGTAATAGCTTTATCTGTGAGCATTTTAGGATCAAGAAAAAAAAATGTGCATATACTTAAATAGCTCCACAAAATTTTTTGTTGGATTTCTTTGATACTGGGAAAGATTCATTCTATACCCAGCCCCAATAGGCCATCGAAATTTGCGTCTTTTAGTTTCAATGTTTCCCAAATAGGATACTTTTAAATTTAGTGTTAGTGTTAGGGTTAGGTTCAGCATTAGGATTAGGATTGGTTTCGTTGGATTTCTTTGACACTTGGCCAGATTCATTCTTTACCTAGCTTTACTAAACTGGGTGTTCAGAGATTCGCTTGAAGAAACAGTTTGCACTTTCAGATATCACTTCATTTTGCCTTATAAGGATGAATTGACATGAAGGTGTAAATCAAACAGAATTTGTGCTATCTGCTTAAAACATCAGTCACTCAATAAGTTCTCAGTGTGCATCTCTCCTTTGTTCAGTGTTTATATAGAACTAAGTTGAAGTTGAAAGGAATAGCTATATTTGTGTGCATTCTAGCATCAAGAAAAAAAATATCCATGTATTAAAATAGCTCCAAAATATTTTTGGTAGGATTTCTTTGATACTGGGCAGGATTCATCCTTTACCCTGCAACACTAAGTTCCCCTTGTCTTTGTCCTCTTGGTTCCATGGTTCTCTAACAGGTTAGGGTTAGGTTTAGGGTTAGGGTTTGAATTTGGTTTCATGGGATTTCATTCATCCTGGGCTGGATTCATCCTTTACCTAGCCTTACTAAGCTCTATAATATTGGGTCTTCTAGGTTCAAAGGCTCACTGGCAGGAACAGTTTGAATTTTTAGGTTTTACTTCATTTTGTCTGATGGGATCATTGAAAATGGAAATGGAAATCAAACAGGGTTTTCAAACTTTTTGAAACTACACTCCATCAATTAGATCTCAATATGTACTCTCTTGTTTGTTCTTTGTTGAAGAAGCCCTAAGCTGAAGTAGAAAGCAACAGCTTTATTTATGAGAAATTTAGGATCAAGCAAAAAAGTATCCATGTACTGAAATAGCTCCAAAACCTTTTGGTTGGATTTCTTTGAAACTGGAAAGGGTTCTTCTTTTACCCATCCCCACTAGGCTCCCAAAGTTTGGTTCTACAAGGTACAAACATTCTCTAAGAGATTAGGTTTAGGTTTATGGTTTGGGTTAGGGTAAGGTTTAGTGTTAGGGTTAGGGTTGGGTTTTGTTGGATTTATTTGGCAGAATTCATACTGTACCTAGGGTCTGGTGTTACTAAACAACCAATGTTTGGGTCTTCTAGGTTCAATGCTTCGCTGGCAGAAATAGTTTGAATTTTCAGGTCTCACTCTTTTTGCGCTGCAGGAATAAATGGAAATTAGGGTAGAAATCAAACTGTGTTTGTGGTAGCTGCTTGAAACTTTACTCACTCAATTATTTATCATTGTGCACTCTCTCTTTGGTTCAGTATTGAAGTAGACCTAAGCTGAAGCAGAAAGAAAAGCTTTATCTGTGAGCATTTAAGCACCAAGCAAAAAATTAAAATCCATTTATTGAAATAGTGCCAAAATTTTTTTTTCACACTTCTTTGACACTGGGCAGGATTCAACCATTACCAAGCCCCACAAGGCTCCACAAGTTCAGATCTTCTAGGTTCAACAATTCTCTAACAGTTTAGATTGAGGTTTAGGATTATTGTTGGGGTTATGGTTAGGGTTGGGGTTAGGTTTTGTTGGATTTTTTTGTTACTGGGCAGGATTCATCTTTTATTTAGCCATATTAAGCTCTTTAATTTTGGGTCTTCAAGTTCCAAGGTTCTCTAACAAGTTAGGGTTAGGTTTAGGGTTAGTGTTAATGTTAGGTTTAGCTTTAGTCTTAGGGTTAGGTTTGGTGGGATTTCTTTGATACTTGACAGAATTCATCATTTACCTAGACTTACTAAGCTCCCCTAGTTTAGGTCTTCTAAATTCAATGGATCAATGCCAGGCAAAGTTTGAATTTTCAGGTTTCACTTCTTTTTGCGCTATAGGCATGAAGGGAAATGGTGGTGACATTCAAGTAGTGTTTGTGCTAGCTGCTTGAAAGTTGACTCACTCAATTAGTTCTCAGTGTGCATTCTCTTATTTTTTCCTTGTTGAACTAGAACTAAGCTGAAGTGGAAAGAAACAGCTTCATCTGTGAGCATTTTAGGATAAAGAAAAATAAGGTTTCATCCTTTACCCAGCGCCACTTGGCTCCCCATGTTAGGGTCTTCAAGGTTCAATGGTTCACTGACAGGATAGGGTTAGGTTTAGGGTTTGGGTTAGGGTATGGTTTAGTGTTAGAGTTAGGGTTATGTTTTGTTGGATTTCTTCAATACTTGGCAGGATTTATACAGCTTTACAAAGCTCCCAAATTTTGGGTCTTCTAGGTTCAATTGTTCACTGCCTGGAACAGTTTGAATTGTCAGGTTTTACATCTTTTGTGCTTCAGAAATGAATGGCAATGAAGGCAGAAATCAAACTGGGTTTGTAGTAGCTGCTTGAAACTTCACTAGCTCAATTATTTCTCTGTGTGCACTCTCTATGTTGTTCAGTGTTGAAGTAGACCTAAGCTGAATAGAAAGAAATAGCTTTATCTGTGAGCATTTTAGGGTCAAGCAAAAAAAAATATGCATGTACTGAAATACCTCCACAATATTTTTTGTCGGATTTCTTTGATAGAGGGCAAGTTTCATTCTTTATTCAGCCCCAGTATGCCATCAAAATTTGGGTCTTATAGGTTCAATGTTTCTCAAACAAGTTAGTTTTAAATTTATTATAAGTGTTAGGGTAAAGTTTAGTGCTATGGTTAGAGTTAGGTTTGCTTGCATTTCTTTGATACTTGGCAGGATTTCTCCTTTACCTAGGTTTTCTATGCTCCCCAAGTTTGGGTTGTCGAGGTTCAGAGATTTGCTTGAAGAAACAGTTTGATTTTTCAGATATCACTTCATTTTGCCTTATAGGGATGAATGGAAATGGAATATAAATCAAATAGAATTTGTGGTATCTGCTTGAAACATCAGTCACTCAATAAATTCTCAGTGTGCACTGTATCCTTTGTTCAGTGTTGAAGTAGACCTAAGCTGAAGTATAAAGGAATAGCTTTATCTGTATACATTTTAGCATCAAGCAAAAAATATCCATGCATTAAAATAGCTCCAAAATATTTTTGGTAGGATTTATTTGATACTGGGCAGGATTCTTCCTTTACCCAGCCACACTAATCTCCCCTTGTCTTTGTCTTCTAGGTTACATGGTTCTCTAACAGGTTAGGGTTAGGTTTAGCATTAGGGTTAGAATTTGGTTTCATTGAATTTCTTTGATACTAGGCTGGATTCATCCTTTACCTAGCCTTACTAAGCTTCCTAATATTGGGTCTTCTAGGTTCAAAGGCTTACTGGCAGGAACAGTTTGAATTTTTAGGTTTTACTTCATTTTGTCTGATAGAGGTCAGTGGAAATCAAACAGGGTTTGTCTAGCTTCTTGAAACTTCACTCACTCAATTACTTCTCAGTGTCTACTGTCTCATTTGTTCTTTGATGAAGAAGCCCTAAGCTGAAGTAGAAAGAAAGAGATTTATCTGTGAGCATTTTAGCATCAAGCAATATATATATATATATATATATATATATATATATATATATATATATATATATATCCATATCCATTTATTGAAATACCACCAAAATATTTTTGGTTGCTTTTCTTATATAATGTGAAGGATTTATTCTTTATCCATCTCCACAATGCTCCCCAAGTTTGGTATTCTAGGTTCAATGATTCTCTAAAAGTTAAGGATGAGGTTTAGGATCATAGTTAAGGTTAGGTTTAGGCTTAGCAATAGGGTTACTGTGAGGTTTGATTAGATTTCTTTGTTACTTTTCAGGATTCATCTTTTACCTAGCTATACTGAGCTCCATAAGTTTCGGTCTTCTAGGTTCCAAGATTCTCTAACAAGATAGGTTTATGTTTGGGGTTAGGGATAGGGTTAGGTTTACCTTTAGGGTTAGGATTAAGTTTAGTGAAATTTCTTTGATACTTGGAAGGTTTAATCATTTACCTAGCCTCACTAATATCCCCAAGTTTGGATCTTCTAAATTCCAAGGTTCACTGGCAGGCACAGTTTGAATTTTCAGGATTCACTTCTTTTTGCACTATGGGCATAAGGAAAAAGGGTGGTGCAAATCAAACATAGTTTGTGCTAACTGCTTTAAAGCTGATCTTAGTGTGCACTCTCCTATTTTTTCCTTGATCAACTAAACTTAAGCTGAAGTAGAAAGAAACAGCTTTATCGTGAGCATTTTAGGGTCAAACAAAAAAATATGCATGTACTGAAATAGCTCCAACATATTTTTGTTGGATTTCTTTGATATTGGGTGAGATTCATTCTTTAGCCAGCCCCAATAGGCCATCAAAATTTGGGTCTTTTTGGTTCGACATGTCTCAAACAAATTAGTTTTAAATTTGGAGTTAGGATTAGAGTTTGGTTTAGCATTAGGGTTATGGTTAGGTTTGGTTGGATATTTTTTTAATACTTGGCAGTATATATCCTCTACCTAGCCTTCTAAGTTCCCCAAGTTTGGGTCTTCAAGGTTCAGAGATTTCCCTTGAAGAAACATTTTGAATTTTCAGATTTCACTTCATTTTGCCTCATAGGAATAAAAAGAAATGAAGGTGGAAATCAAATCGAATTTGGGCTATCTGCTTGAAACAGCAGTCACTCAGTAAGTATTTAGTGTGCACTCTCTCATTTGTTCAGTGTTGCAGTCGACCTAAGTTCAAGTAGAAAGGAATAGTTTTATCTGTGAGCATTTTAGCATCAAGCACAAAAAAATACATTTATTGAAATAGCACCAAAATATTTTTGTTTGCATTTCTTATATACTGGGCAGGATTCTTCCTCTACTCAACCCACAAGGTACCCAAGTTTGGATCTTCTAGTTTCAATGGTTTGCTGGCATTTTGAATTTTCAAATTTCATGTCTTCTTGTGCTTCAGGAATAAATGGAAATGGAGGCAGAAATGACACTGGGTTTGTGGTAGCTGCTTGAAACTTCACTCACTCAATTACTTCTCAGTGTGCAATCTCTCCTTTGTTCAGTGTTGAAGTCGACTTAAGCTGAAGTAGAAAGGAACAGCTTTATCTGTGAGCATTTTAGCATCAAGAAAAAAATTCATTTATTGAAATAGTGCCAAAATATTTTTGGTCACATTTCTTATATACTAGGAAGGATACATCCCTTACCCATCCCCACAAGACTCCCTAACTGTGGGACTTCTAGGTCCAATGATTCTCTAACATGTTAGGGTGACGTTTAGGATTATTGTTAGGTTTAGGGTTAGGATTAGTGATAGGATTAGGGTTATATTTGCTTGGATTTCTTTGTTACTGGGCAGGATTGTTCCTTTACCTAGACTTACTAAGCTCCTTACCTTTGGATCTCCTAGGTTCCACGGATCTCTAACAGGTTAGGGTTAATATTAGGGTTGGGGTTAGTGTTATATTTAGCTTTAGGCATAGGGTTATGTTTGGTGGGATTTTCTCAATACTTGGCAGGATTCATTTTTTACCTAGCCTTACTTAGCTCCCCAAGTTTGGGTCTTCTAAATTCAATGGTTCTCTAGCAGGCACAGTTTGAATTTTCAGGTTTCACTTTTTTGTGTGCTATAGGCATGAATAGAAATGATGGTCCAAATTAAACAGGCTTTGTGCTAGTTGCTTGAAAGTTCACTCACTCAATTAGTTCTCAGAGTGCACTCTCTTATTTGTTTCTTCTTGAAAGAGACCTAAGCTAAAATAGAAAGAAACATCTTTATCTGTGAGCATTTTAGGATCAAGCAAAAAAAATGCATGTACTGAAATAGCTCCAAAATATTTTTGGTTGGAATTATTTGATACAGGGCAGGATTCATCCTTTACCCAGCCTCATTGGGCCACTGAATTTTGGGTCTTTTAGGTTCAACTTTTCTCAAACAGTGTAGTGTTATGTTTAGGATTAGTGTTAGTGTTAGGTTTATCTTTAGGATTAGGGTTAGGTTTGGTTGGATTTATTTGATACTTGGCAGGATTCATCCTTTACCTAGCCTTCCTAAGCTCCCTAAGTTTGGGTCTTCTAGGTTCAAATGTTCACTGGCAGGAACCTTTTGAATTTTCAGTTTTCACTTCATTTTGCCTTATAGAGATAAATGGAAATGGAGGTGGAAATCATATAGGGTTTGTGCTAGCAGTCACTCAGTAAGTTCTCAGTGTGCACTCTCTGTTGCAATATCTCTTTAATATCTCTTCAGTATTGAAGTAGACCTAAGCTGAAGTAGAAAGAAACAGCTATATCTGTGAGCATTTTAGGATCAAGCAAAAAAAATATCCACATACTGATATAGCTCCAAAGTATTTTTGGTTGGAATTCTTTTATTCTCAGCAGGATTCATCCTTTACCCAGCCTCACTAAGCTCCATTTGTGTTGATATTCTTGGTTCCATGGTTCTCTAACAGGTTAGGATTATGTTTAGTTTTTGGGTTAGGGTTAAATTTTATTGGATTTCTTTGATACTGGGCTGGATTTACCCTTTACCTAGCCTTACTAAGCTCCCTAACTTTGGGTCTTTTAAGTTCAACGGTTCACTGGCAAATACACTTTGAATTTTCGTGTTTCACTAATTTTAAACTATAGGGAAGAATGAAAATGAAGGTGGAAATCAAATAGGGTCTGTGCTAGCTGCTTGAATCTTCACTCACTCAATTAGTTCTCACTGTGTACTCTCTCGTTTGTTCTTTGTTGAAGAAGCCCTAAGCTAAAGTAGAGAAAAACAGCTTTATTTTTGAGCATTTTTGGATCAAGCAGAAAAATATCAATGTGGAAAACAGCTCCAAAATATTTTTGGTCGGGTTTCTTTGATATGGCCAAGATTCATTCTTTACCCAGTCCCACTAAGCTCCCCAAGTTTGGGTCTTCTAGGTTAATCATTCTCTAACAACTTACAGTTAGGTTTAGGTTTAGGTTTAGCATTAGGGTTAGGGTTAGGTTTTTTTTTGTTTTATTTCTTTGATATTCTGCTGTATTCATTTTTTAGCTACTCTTATTAAGCTTTTAAAGTTTATGTCTTCTAGGTAAAAGTGTTCACTTGCAGAAACAGTTTGAATTTTCAAGTTACATTTCATTTTATCTGATAGGTAACAATGGAATTGAAGGTGGAAATCAAACAGGGTTTTTGATAGCTGCATGAAACTTCATTCACTTAATTAGTTCTCAGTGTACACTCTCTAGTTCGTTCTTTGTTGAAGAAGCCCTAATCAGAATTAGAAAGTTACAGCTTTATCTGTGAGCATTTTAGGATCAAGCAAATTATCCATATACTGAAATAGCTCCAATAGCTCCAAAATATTTTTGGTCAGATTACTTTGATAATTCTTCCTTTACCCAGCCACACTAAGCTTCCCAATTTGGGGTCTTCAAGTTTCAATGGTTCTCTAACTGGTTAGGGTTATGTTTAGGGTAGGATTAGGGTAAGGTTTAGCTTTAAGGTTAGGATGAGGTTTGGTTGGATTTCTTTGATACTTGGCATGATTCATAGTGTCACTAGCCTTACTAAGCTCAGCAAAGTTTGGGTCTTCTAGGTTCAATGGTTTGCTGGCAAGAAGAGTTTGAATTTTCAGGTTTCACTTCTTTTTGTGCTTCAGAAATGAATGGAAATGAAGGTGAAAATCAAACACATTTTTGCTAGCTGCTTGAAACTTTACTCCCTCAATTAGTTCTCAGTGTACACTCTCTCCTTTTTCAGTGTTGAAATAGATGTAAGCTGAAGTAGAAAGGAATAGCTTTATCTGTGAGCATTTTAGCATCAATCAAAAATAGTTTTGAAATAGTTCCAAAATATTTTTGGTCAGATTTCTTATATACTGTGCAGAATTCATCTTTTACCCCTCCCACAACGATCCCCAAGTTTGGATCTTCTAGGTTCGATGGTTTTCTAACTGGTTAGGTTTAGGTTTAGAAGTATTGTTATGGTTAATGTTCAGGTTAGCATCATGGTTAGGGTTAGGTTTGTTTAGATTTCTTTGATACTATGCAGGAATCATCCTTTACCTAGCCTTACAAAGCTCCTTAAATTTGGGACTTTTAGGTTTCACGGTTTTCTAACAAGTTAGTTTTAGGTTTATGGTTAGGGTTAGGGTAAGGTTTAGCTTTAAGGTTAGGGTTAGGTTTGAAATCCTTTAAGGTAGGATTTCTTTGATACTTTGGAGGATTCATATTTTATCTAGCCTTCCTATACTCCTCAATTTTGGTTCTTCTATGTTTAATGGTTTGCTGACAGGCACAGTTTAAATTTTCACGTTTCACTATTTTTGCTCTTTAGAAATGAATAAAAATGGTGGTAGAAATTTTAAAAAGGGTTTTGCTAGCTGCTTGAAACTTCATTCACTCAATTAGTATTCAGTGTGAACTCACTCCATTGTTCCTTGTTGATGGAGATCTAAGCTGAAGTAGAAAGGAACAGCTTTATCTGTGAGCATTTTAGATCAAGCAAAAAAAAATCCATGTATTGAAATAGGTCCAAATATTTTTTGTCATATTTCTTTGAAACTGGGCAGGATTCATCCTTTATCCATCCCCACTAGGCTCCCCAGTTTAGTCTTCTAGGTTACAGGGTTCTCTAACAGGTTAGGGTTAGGTTTAGGATTAGGTTTAATGTTATGTTTTGTTGGAATTCTTTGATATTGGGCAGGTTTCATACTTTACCTAGCTTTACTAAGCTCCCTAATTTTGAGTCTTCTAGGTTTAATGGTTTAATATCAGGAATAGTTTGAATTTTCAGGTTTCACTTTGTTTTGTACTCTAGGTATGAATGGAAATGGAGGTGGAAATCAAACATGGTTTGTGCTAGCTGCTTGAAACTTCACTCATTCAAATAGTTCTCAGTGTGTACTCTCTCATTTGTTCTTTTGAAGTAGACCTAATCTGAAGAAGAAAGAAACAGCTTTATCTGTAAACATTTTAGGATCAAGAAAAAAAGTATCCATGTACTGAAGTAGCTCCAAAATATTTTTGGGTGGATTTCTTTGATACTGGGCAGAATTCATTCATTTCCCAGCCCCACTAGGCTCCCCAAGTTTGAGACTTCTAGGTTATATGGTTCTTTAACAGATTAGGGTTAGGTTTAGGTTTAGTGTTAGGGTTAGAGTTAAGTTTGTCTGGATTTACTATACCTCGCATGATTCATTCTTTAAGTAGTCTTACTAAGCTTTCCAAGTTTGTGTCTTCTAGGTTAAACAGTTTGCTGGAAGAGAGAGTTTGAATTTTCAGGTTTAACTTTATTTTGTTACATAGAGATAAATGGAAATGAAGGTGTAAATCAAAAGGGTTTGTGTTAGCTGTTTGAAACTTCACACACTCAGTTAGTTCTCAGTGTGTGCTCTCTCCTTTGTTCAGTATTGAAGTATACCTAAGCTGAAATAGAAAGAAAAAAGCTTTACCTATGAGCATTTTAGGATCAAGAAATACACACACACACACACAAATATATACATACATACATTTATTGAATTAGCTCCAAAATATTTTTGGTTGTGTTTTTTATATACTGTGCAAGATTCATCCTTAACCCACCCCCACAAGGCTTCCCAAGTTTGGGTCTTCTAGGTTCAATGGTTCTCTAACACTTCGGGTAAGGTTTATTATTATTGTTAGGGTTAGGGTTAGGTTTGGTTGGATTTATTTGTTATTGGGCAGAATTATTTTTTTACCTAGCCTACTAATATCCTTAAGTTTGTGTCTTCTAACAGGTTAGGGTTAGATTTAGGGTTAGGTTTAGGTTTAGGTTTAGCTTTAGTGTGAGGGTTAAGTTTGGTGGAATTTTTTTGATACTTGGAAGGATTCATCCTTCACCTAGCCTTACTACACTTTCCAAATTTGGTTCTTCTAGGTTAAAAAGTTCGCTGGTAGAAATTGTTTGAGTTATCAGGTTTCATTTCTTTTTGCAATACAGGGATCAATGGAAATGAAAGTGAAAATCAAACAGGGTTTGTGCTAGCATCTTAAAACTTCACTCATTCAATTAGTTCTCAGTGTGCACTCTCACTTTTTCTTTGTTGAAGTAGATCTAAGATGAAGTAGAAAGAAACTGCTTTATCTGTGAGCATTTTAGGATTATATATATATATATATATATATATATATATATACTGAAATGGCTCCAAAATATTTTTGGTCGGATTTCTTTGATAGTGGGCAGAATTCATTTTTTACCAAGCCCCACTAGGCCGCCGAAGTTTGGATCTTCTAGGTTCAAACTTTCTCAAACAGGTTGGTGTTAGAATTAGAGTTAGGATTAGGGTTAGGTTTAGCATTAGGATTAGGGTTAGGTTTGGTTAGATTTCTTTGATACTTGTCAGGATTCATCATTTACCTAGCCTTACTAAGTTCCCCAACATTTTGGTCTTCAAGATTCAAACGTTAGCTGGCAAGAACCAGGTGAAAATGAACAGGGTTTGTGCTAGCTGCTTCAAACTTCACTCATTCAATTTGTTCTCAGTGTATATTTTCTGGGTTGCTCCTTGTTGAAATAACTCTTAGCTGAAGTAGAAAGAAAAAGCTGAATCTGTGTGCATTTTAGAAACAAACAGAATAATA
Source organism: Marmota flaviventris (assembly GCF_047511675.1). Taxonomy (NCBI): domain Eukaryota; kingdom Metazoa; phylum Chordata; class Mammalia; order Rodentia; family Sciuridae; genus Marmota; species Marmota flaviventris. Next base: position 79,603,116 of record NC_092501.1, on the reverse strand, counting down.
TCCATGTACTGAAATAGTTCTAAAACATTTTTGTTCAGATTCTTTGAAACTGGGCAGGATTCTTCCTTTACCCAACCTTATCAGGCTCCCCATTGAATCTTCTAGGTTCAACATTCTCTAACAGGGTGAAGTTAGGTTTAGGTTTAGGGTTAGGGTTAGTTTGGGTCGGATTTCTTTGATACTAGGCAGCATTCATCCTTTACCTAGCATTACTAAACTCCCCCAAGTTTGGATCTTCTAGGTTCAATGGTTCTCTAACAAGTTAGGCTTAGGTTAAGGGTTTGGGTTAGGGTTAGGTTTAGGGTTATCATTAGGTTAGATTTAGGTAAAAAATGATTTGGTTGGATTTCTTGGATTCCAAACCCTCTCATTTGGTTGGATTTCCTAGGGTCATGTTTGGTTGAATTTCTTTGATACTTGGAAGGATTCATTCTTTTCCTAGCCTTACTTATCTACCTAAGATTATGTCTTCTAGGTTCAAATGTTCACTGGCAGGAACACTTTGAATGTTCAGGTTTCACTTTTTTGCCTTACAAGGATGAATGGAAATGGAGGTCGATATCAAACAGGGTTTCTACTATCTGCTTGAAATTTTACTCACTCAATTTGTTCTCATTGTGCACCCTCTCATTTTTTCCTTGTTGAAGCAGACCAAAGCTGAAGTAGAAAGAAACAGCTATATATTCAAGCACTTTAGTATCAAGCAAAAAAAGTCAATGTAATGAAATTGCTGAAAAATATTTTTGGTCAGATTTCTTTGGTATTGGGCAGAATGCATCCTTTACCCAGCCCCACTTGGTTCCCTGTGTTTCGGTCTTTCAGGTTCAATGGTTTTCTAACAGGTTATGTTAGAATTAGGGTTAGTGATAGGGATAAAATTAGGTGTAGGGTTAGGGTTAGTATTAAATTTGGTTCGATTTCTTGGATACTTGTAAAGTTTCATCCTTTACCTACCTTACTAAGCTCCCCAACTTTGGGTCTTCTTTGTTCAAATGTTCCCTGGAAGGAAACATGAATTTTTAGGTTTCACTTCATTTTGCCTGATAGGGTGAATTAAAATGGAGGCGGAAATCAAACAGGGTTTGTGCTAGTTGCTTGAAACTTCACTCACTCAATTTGTTCTCCGTGTGCACACTCTCATTTGTTCTTTGTTGAAGCAGACCTAAGTCTGCTGCGTGACCAGCATGCTAGCTTCATACTAGAGGTTCAAAACATAGAAGTTAACTAGTGAGACCAAAATAAAGACACATAAACTCAATTTACCTTTTTCTTGCCCAGCTCAGAGACAGCCCTTCCTTGCTCCTGCCTCGAGCCACCTGGCGGTAGTGAGGTTTACACAAGAGACCAGCAAGAAAGAGGAAGGGGTATGACAGAAAGTGGGCTTTTATTGGGAAACAAAAAATTCAGGGGAAAATTCCATCCAATGAAGGATAAGAGAGACAGCATTCCAAAGTCAGTGTCAGTGATTGGTTTCCAGGTTAATAGTCAGCCACACCCCCACATGGACAAGCCCTAGCACCTGGAAAGGGTGGGGAAAGCTCTGACTCAGCTGGTCTGAGTGCCTCACACCCAGTCAGGGAGGTATCTCAGTCATGTGTGAGAATGGCTTCCCACACCTAAGCTGAAGTAGAAAGAAACAGCTTTATCTGTGAGCATTTTAGGATCAAGCAAAAATATATCCATGTACAGAAATAGCTCCAACATATTTTTGGTCAGATTTCTTTGATACTGGGCAGAATTCATCCTTTACTCAGCCACACTTGGTTTTCCATGTTTAGGTCTTTAAGGTTCAATGGTTTTCTAACAGGTTAGGGTTAGGATTAGGTTTAGCATTAGGGTTAGTGTTAGGTTTAGGTGGAATTACTGGATACTTGAGAGGATTTACCCTTTACCTAGCCTTACTAAGCTCCCAAAATTTTGGTCTTTTAGTATCAAATGTTTGCTGGCAGGAGACATATGAATTTTCAGGTTTTACTTCATTTTGACTTATATTGATGAATACAAATGGAGGTGGAAATCAAACAGGGTTTGTGTTAGCTGTCTGAAACGTCAATCACTCAATTAGTTCTCAATGCACACTCACTTTTTTGCTCCTTCTTGAAGTAGAGCTAATCTGAAGTATAAAAAACAGCTTTATCTGTGAGCATTTTAGGATCAACCAAAAAAAAATCCACATAATGAAATAGCTCCAAAATATTTTTCCTCAGATTTCTTTGATACTGGGCAGGATTAATCACATACTCATCCCCAGGAGGCTCCCTTAATTTGGGTCATCTATGTTCCATGGTTCTCTAACAAGTTAGGGTTAGGTTTAGGATCTAGCTTAGGGTTATATTTAGAATCAGGGTTAGGGTTAGGTTTGTTGTAATGTCTTTGATACTGGGGGATTCATTTTTTTACCTAACTTTACTAAGCTCCCCAATTTGGGGTCTTTTAAGTTCAATAGTTTGCTGGCAGTAAAAGTTTGAATTTTCACATTTTACTTCTTTTTGCACTACAGGGACAAATGGAAATGGAGGTGGAAATCATACAAGGTTTGTGCTAGCTGCATGAAAATTCACTTACTCAATTATGTCTCAGTGTTCACTATCTTGTTTGGTTTTTGTTGAAGTAGACCTCTGCTGATGTATGAAGAACAGCTTTATCTGTTAACATTTTTAGGATCAAGCAATAAAATATCCATGTCCTGAAATAACCTTAAAATATTTTTGGTAAGATTTCTTTGATACTGAGTAGGATTCATCTTTTACGAAGCCACACTAGTCTCTTCAAGTTATGGTCTTTTAGGTTCAAAGGTTCTCTAATGGGTTAGGATTGCCTTAGGGTTAGGGTAAGGTTTGGTTGGATTTCCTATATACTTGGCAGGATTCAACCTTTACCTAGCCTTACTAAGCTCCCCAAGTTTGGGTCTTCAAAGTTAAAAGGTTCACTAGGAGCCACAGTTTAAATTTTCAGGTTTTACTACATTTTGCGTCATAGGAATGAATGGAAATGGACGTGCAAATAAAAAAGGGTTTGTGCTAACTGATTAAAACTCCACTCACTCAATTAGTTCTCAGCATGCTCTCCTTTTTTTCCATTTTGAAGTAGACCTAAGTTGAAGTAGAAAGGGAAAGTTTATCTATGAGCATTTTAGGATCAAGCAAAAAATGTCCATATATTGAAATAGCTAAAAAATATTTTGGTCAGATTTCTTTGATAATACACAGGATTCAGCTTAAACCCCATCCAACTAGGCTCCCAAAGATTGGGTCTTCTAGGTTCAATGGTTCCCTAATAGGTTAGGGTTGGGTTTAGGTTTATTGTTAGGTTTAGGGTTAGGGTTAATATTAGGGTAAGAGTTAAGTTTGGTTGGATTTCTTTGATACTTGGTAATATTCATCTTTTACCTAGTCTTACTAAGCTCCCCCACTTTTGGGTCTTCAAGGTTTAAAGGTTTTTTGGCAGGGACAATTTGAATTTTCAGGTTTCACTTCATTTTGCCATTTAGGCTTGAATGGAAATGGAGGTGAAAATCAAACAGTGTTTGTGCTAGCTTCTTGAAAGTTCACTCAGTCAATTAGTTTTCAGTGTGCATGCTCTCATTTGTTTCTTGTTGAAGTAGACCTCAGCTGAAGTAGAAAGTAAAAACTTTATCTGTGAGCATTTTAGCATCAAGCCTAAAAATAGCCATATACTGAAATAGATCCAAAATATTTTTCATCGAATTTTTATGATACTCTGCAGGATTCATCTTTTAACATAGCACAATAGGTTCCCCAAGTTTGGGTCTTCTAGGTTCAAAGGTTCCATAATAGGTTTGGTTAGGTTTAGGTTTATTTTAGGGTTAGGGTTTTTCTTAGCATTAAGGTTAGTGTTAGGTTCAGTTGGATTTCTTTGATGCTTGGTTGGATTCATCCATTACCTACTTTTACTAAGTTTCCCAAATTTGGGTCTTCTATGTTCATTGGTTCTCTTATAGTTTAGGGTTAGGTTTAGGTTTAGGTGAGGTTCAGGTTTAGCATTAGGGTTAGGATTAGGCTTTGTGAGATTTATTTGATACTGGGCAGCATTCATTCTTCCCCTAGCCTAACTAAGTTCCCCAAGTTTGGGTCTTCTAGGTTCAAATGTTCACTGGCAGGAACCTTTTGAATTTTCAGTTTTCACTTCATTTTGCCTTATAGAGATAAATGGAAATGGAGGTGGAAATCAAACAGGGTTTGTTCCAGCTGCTTGAAACTTCAGTCACTCAATTAGCTCTAACTGTGCACTCTCTGATTTGTTCCTTGTTGCAACAGACCTAAGTTGCTGTAGAAAGAAACAACTTTATCTGAGAGCATTTTAGGATCAAGCAAAAAAATCAATGTGCTGAAATAGCTATAAAATGGTTTTAGTTGGATTTCTTTGATACTGGGCAGGATTCATCCATTACACAACCCCACTAGGCTCCCCAAGTATGGGCCTTCTAGGTTCCATGGTTAGGTTTAGGTTTAGGGTTATGTTTTGTTGGATATCTTTCATACTGGGCAGATTTTATCCTTTACCATCCCCTCTAGGTTGCCCAAGTCTGGGTCTTCTAGGTTCAATGGTTCTGTAACAGGGTAGGCTTAGATTTCACTTTAGGGTTAGGGGGTTTTATTGGCCAGATATTTTAGATAATGTGTAGCATTCATCCTATACCTAGCCTTCCTAATCTCCCCAAGTTTGGGTCTTCTAGGTTCAAACATTCACTGGCAGCAACCATTTGAATTTTCAGTTTTCACTTCATTTTGCCTTATAGGGATAAATGGAAATGGAGATGGAAATCAAACAGGGTTTGTACTAGATGCTTGAAACTTCAGTCACTGAATTAGCTTTCAGTGTCCACTCTCTGATTTTTTTCTTATTGCAGTTGACCTAAGTTGATGTAGAAGGAAACACTTTATCTGAGAGCATTTTAGGATCAAGATAAAATAATATCAATGTTCAGAAATAGCTCCAAAATATATTTGGTCAGATTTCTAGGATACTAGGCAGGAATCATCCTTTACACCACCCCACTAGGCTTTCCAATATAGGTCTTCTAGGTTCCATGGTTCTTTAGCAGGTTTGGGTTAGTTTTACAGTAAGGTTAGGGTTATGTTTTGTTGGAATCTTTGATACTGGGAATATTTTATCCTTTACCCATCCCCTCTAGGTTCCCCAAGTTTGGGTCTTCTAGGTTCAACAGTTCTAGAACAGGTTAGACTTACATTTTGCTTTAGGGTTAGGGTTAGTTATGGCTGTATTTATTTGATAATGTGTAGCATTCATCCTTACCTAGCCTTCCTAATCTCCCCAAGTTTGGGTCTTCTAAGTTCAAAGGATCGCTTGGAGGAACAGTTTGAATTTTCAGGTTTTACTTCATTTTGCACTATAGGGATAAATAAAAATTGAGGTGGAAATCAAACAGGATTTGTGCTAGGTGCTATAAACTTTACTCACTCAATTAATTCTCCTTGTGCACTCTCTCTTTTGTTCCTTCTTGAATTAGAGCTATTCTGAAGTAGAAAGAAACAGCTTTATCTGTGAGCATTTTAGGATCAAGCAAAAAAGTATCCACGTACTGAAATAGCTCCAAAATATTTTTCCTCAGATTTCTTTGATACTGGGAAGGATTCATCCTTTACCCAGCCCCAGGAGGCTTCCTTAGTTTGGGTCATCTAGGTCCCATTGTTCTCTAACAGGTTAGGTTTAGGATCTGGCTTAGGGTTAGATTTAGCATCAGGGTTAGTGTTAGGTTTGGTATAATTTCTTTGATACTGGGAAGGATTCATTCTTTACCTAGCTTTACTAAACTCCTCAATTTGGGGTCTTCTAGGTTGAATAGTTCACTGACAGGAACAGTTTGAAATTTCAGATTTCACTTCATTTGTGCTACAGGGACAAATGGAAATGGAGGTGGAAATCAAACAGGGTTTGTGCTAGCTTCTTGAAACTTCACTCACTCAATTATGTCTCAGAGTGCACTTTCTCATTTGTTCGTTGTTTAAGTAGACCTCTGTTGAAGTATAGTCAACACCTTTATCTGTGAGTATTTTAGAATCAAGAAATAAAATATACATGTCCTGAAATAGCTCCAAGTTATTTTGGGTAAGATTTATTTGATACTGGACAGGATTCATCTTTTACCCACCCACACTAGTTTCTCCAAGTTTGAGTCTTTTAGGTTCAAAGTTCTCTAACAGTTTAGGATTAGGTTTAGGTTTACTGTTAGGATTAGGGTGAGGATTGGTTGGATTTCCTTTATACTTGGCAGGATTTATCTATTACCTAGCTTTAATAAGCTCCCAAGTTTGGGTCTTTAAGATTCAAATGTCTGCTGGCAGGCACAGTTAAAATTTTCAGGTTTCATTACATTTTGCATTATAAGTATGAATAGTAATGGAGGTGCAAATCAAAAAAAGTTTGTGCTGCTTGAAATTTCACTCACTCAATTACCTCTCAGTGTGCACTCTCTCCTTTTTTCAGTTTTGAAGTAAACCTAAGCTGAAGTAGAAGCTTCAGCTGTGAGCATTTTAGGATCAAGCAAAAAAAATCCATATATTGAAATACCTGAAAAATATTTTGGTCAAATTTCATTGATACTAGCCAGGATTCATCCTTTACCCCCTCCCCATATGCTCACAAAGTTTGGATCTTCTATGTGCAATGTTTTCCTAATAGATTAGTATTAGGTTTAGGTTTATTGTTAGGGTTAGGGTTAGGTTATCATTAGGGTGAGAGTTAAGTTTGGTTGGGTTTCTTTGATACTTGGTTATTCATCCTTTACCTAGCCTTACTAAGCTCCCCAAGTTTGGGTCTTCAGGGCTTAAAGGTTTGCTAACAGGAACAATTTGAATTTTCAGGTTTCACTTCGTTTTTCCTTGTAGGGTTGAATGGAAATGGAGGTGAAAATCAAACAGTGTTTGTGCTAGCTTCTTGAAATTTCAGTTAATTAGTTCTCAGTGTGCACTCTCTCATTTGTTTCTTGTTGAAGCAGACCTCAGCTGAAGTAGAAAGAAAAAACTTTTTCTGTGAGCATTTTAGCATCAAGCCTAAAAATATCAATATACTGATATAGATCCAAAATATTTTTGGTTGGATTTTATGATACTCTGAAGGATTCATCCTTTACCAAGGCCCAGTAGGGTCCCCAAGTTTGGACTTCTAGGTTCATCAGTTCCATAACAGGTTAGGTTAGGTTTAGGTTTATTTTAGATTTAGGGTTTGCTTTAGCATTAGGGTTAGTTTTAGGTTTGGTTGGATTTCTTTGATACTTGGTTGGATTCATTTTTTACTTACCCTTACTTAGTCCCCCAAGTTTGGGTCTTCTATTTTCAAATGTTTGCTGGGAGAAACCATTTGATTTTTCAGTTTTCACTTTATTTTGCCTTATAGGGATAAATGGAAATGGAGGTGGAAATCAAACACTGTTTCTGCTAGCTGCTTGAAACTTCAGTCACTCAATTAGCTCTCAGTGTGCACACTCTTATTTGTTCCTTGTTACAGTACACCTAAGCTGATGTAGAAATAAACAACTTTATCTGAGAGCATTTTAGGATCAAGCAAAGAAAATCAATGTGTTGAAATAGGTATAAAATATTTTAGTTATGTTTCTTTGATACTGGGCAGGATTCATCCTTTACTAAACCTCACTAGACTCCCCAAGTATGGGTCTCTTAGGTTTCATGGTTCTCTAGCAGGTTTGGATTAGGTTTAGGTTTAGGGTTAGGGTTATGTTTCATTTGATATCTTTGATACTGGGAAGAATTTGTCCTTTCCCCATCCCCTCTAGGTTCACCAAGGTTGCATCTTCTAGGTTCAATGGTTCTGTAACAAGTTAGGATTAGATTTCGCTTTAGGGTTAGGGTTAGTTTTGGCCAGATTTCTTTGATCATGTATAGCATTCATCCTATACCTAGCCTTTGTAACCTTCCCAAGTTTGGGTCTTCTAGGTTCAAACGTTCACTAGCAGGAAACCTTTGAATTTTCAGTTTTCACTTCATTTTGCTTTATAGGGATAAATGGAAATGGAGGTGGAAATCAAGCAGTGTTTGTGCTAACTGCCCAAAACTTCAGTCACTCAATTAGCTCTCCGTGTCCACTCGCTGATTTGTTTCTTGTTGCAGTAGACCTAAATTGGTGTACAAAGAAACAACTTTATGTGAGAGCAGTTTAGGATCAAGCAAAAAAAAATCAATGTGCTGAAATAGATACAAAATATTTTTGGTCGGATTTCTTTAATACTGGGCAGGATTTATCCTTTACAAAACCCCACTAGGCTCCCCAAGTATGAATCTCTTTGGTTCCATGGTTCTCTAGCAGATTTGGGTTAGGTTTTGGGTTGTATTTTGTCAGATATCTTTGATTTGTGGCAGAATTCATCCTTTCCCCATCCCCAAGTGTGGGTCTTCTAGGTTCTTCAGTTCTGTAACAGGTTAGACTTAGATTTTGCTTTAGGGTTAGGGTTAGTTTTGGCTGGATTTCTCTGATAATGTGTAGCATTCATCCTTACCTAGCCTTCCTAATCTCCCCACATTTAGGTCTTCCAAGTTCAAAGTTTCTTTTGAAGTAACAGTTTGAATTTTCAGGTTTCACTTCATTTCGCCTTTTAGGGATGAATGGAAATGGAGGCAGAAATCAAACAGGTTTGTGCTAGATGCTTGAAATTTTACTCACTCAATTAAGTCTCAGTGTACACTTCTGTCATTTGTTCCTTGTTGAAGTAGACCTCAGATGAATATAAAGGACAACTTTATCTGTGAGCATTTAAGATCAAGCAAAAAAAATCCATGTAGTGACAGAGCTTCAAAGTATTTTTGGTCGGATTTCTTTGATACTGGGCAGGATGTATCTTTAACCCAGCCATACTCCTCTCCCCAAGTTTGGGTCTTCTAGGTTCAATGGTTCTCTAAAAGGTTAAGGTGAGGTTTAAAGTTAGGGTTATGGTTAGGTTTAGCATTAGGGTTTGGGTTATGTTGGGTTGGATTTCTTTGATACAGGGAAAAATTTATTCTTTACCTAGCCTTACTGAGCTCCCCATGTTTGGGTCTTCTAGGTTCGATTTTTCTTTGACAGAAACAGCTAAAATTCTTAGGTTTTTCTTCTATTTGCACTACAGGAATAAATAAAAATTGAGGTGGAAATCAAACAGGGTTTGTTCCAGCTGCTACAAATTTCACTCACTCAATTAGTTCTCAGTGTGCACTCTCTCCTTTGTTACTGTTGAAGTAGACCTTAGCTGAAGTAGAATGAAACAGCTATATCTGTGAGCATTTTAGGAATGAGCAAAAAAAAAAACCATGTATTTAAATAGCTCCAAAATATTTTTGTTCTGATTTCTTTGATACTGGACAGAATTCATCCTTTACCCAGCTTCCTCGTCTCCCCAAGTTTGGTGTAATTTCTTCTTGGTTCAACAGTTCTCTAACAGGTTAGGATTAGGTTTAGGGTTAGGGTTAGGGTTAGGGTTAGCATTAGGGTTAGATTAAGGTTTTGGTTGGATTTCTTTGATACTTGGCAGGATTCATCCTTTACCTAGCTTTACTAAGCTTCCCAAGTTTAGAATTCTTAGTTCAAAAGCTGTGCTGGCAGGAACAGTTGAATTTTCTCGTTTCACTTAATTTTGCATTATAGGAATGAATGGAAATGGAGGTGGAAATCAAACAGGGTTTGTGCTAGGTGCTTGAAACTTCACTCACTCAATTAGTTCTCACTGTTCACTCTCTCTTTTGTTCCTTATTGAAGTAGAGCGAATCTGAAGTAGAAAGAAACAGCTTTATCTGTAAGCATTTTAGGATCAATAAAAAAAATATCCACATACTGAAATAGCAACAAAATATTTTTCCTTGGATTTATTTGATACTGGGCAATATTCATCATTTACCCAGCCCCAGGGGGCTCCCTTAGTTTGGGTCATCTAGGTCCCATGATTCACTAACAGGTTAGAGTTAGGTTAAGGGTCTGGTTTAGTGTTAGATTTAGCATCAGGGTTAGGGTTAGATTTGGTGTAATTTCTTTGATACCGGGCAGGTTTCATTCTTTACCTAGCTTTTCTAAGCTCCACAATTTAGGGTCTTCTAGGTTTTATGGTTTGCTGGCAGGAAAAGTTTGGAATTTCAGGTTTCACTTCTTTTTTCCCTAGAGGGATAAATGAAAATGGAGGTGAAAATCAAACAGGGTTTGTGCTAGCTGCTTGAAACTTCACTCACTCAATGTCTCAGTGTCCACTCTCTCCTTTGTTCCTTGTTGAAATAGACTTCTGCTGAAGTATGAAGAACAGCTTTATCTTTGAGCATTTTAGGATCAAGCAATGAAATATACATGTCCTGAAATAGCTACTAAATATTTTTGGTAAGATTTCTTTGACACTGGGCAGGATTCATCTTTTACCCAACCACACTAATGTCTCCAAGTTTGGGTCTTTTAGGTTCAAAGATTCTCTAACAGGTTAGGGTTGGGTTTAGGTTTAGCATAAGGGTTAGGGTGAGGTGTGGATGGCTTTCTTTTATACTTGACAGGATTCATTCTTTACCTATGCTTACTAAGCTCCCCAAGTTTGGATCTTCAAGGTTCAAAGGTCTGCTGGTAGGCACAGTTTAAATTTTCAGGTTTCACTACATTTTACTTTATTGGGATGAATGGAAATAAAGGTGAAAATCAAAAAGTTTTGTGCTAACTGCTTGAAACTTCACACACTCAATAGTGCTCAGTGTGTGCACTCTCCTTTTTTCATTTTTGAAGTAGACCTAAGCTGAGTTATAAAGGAACAGCTTTATCTGTGAGCATTTTAGGATCAAGCAAAAAATGTACATATATTTAAATAGCTAAAAATTATTTTGTTCAGATTTTTTTTTATATTATCCAGGATTCATTCTTTACCCCACCCCACTAGGCTCCCAGTGTTTGGGTCTTCTAGGTGTAATGGTTCCCTAACAGGTTAGGTTAGGTTTAGGTTTATTGTTAGCATTAGGGTTAGGATTAGCATTAGGGTGAGATTTAAGTTTGGTTGGATTTCTTTGATACTTGATAGTATTCGTTCATTACCTAGCCTTACTAAGCTCCCCAAGTATGGGTCTTCAATGTTCATAGGTTTGATGGCAGGAACAGTTTGAATTTTCAGGTTTCACTTCTTTTTTCTTTTAGGGTTGAATGGAAAAGGATGTGAAACTCCAACAGTGTTTGTGCTAGCTTCTTGAAACTTCACTCAGTCAATTCATTCTTAGTTTGCACTCTCTCATTCGTTTCTTGTTAAAGTAGACCTCAGCTGAATTAGAAAGAAAAATACTTTATCTGTGAGCATTTTAGCATCAAGCCTAAAAATATCCATATACTGAAATTGATCCAAAATATTTTTGGTCAGATTTTTATGATACTTGGCAGGATTCATCCTTTAACAAGGCCCAGTATGTTTCCCAGGTTTGGTTCTTCTAGGTTCAACTGTTCCATAACAGGTTACGTTAGGTTTAGGTTTCTTTTAGGATTAGGGTTTGCCTTAGCATTAGGGTTAGCATTAGGTTTGGTTGCATTTTTTGATACTTTGTAAGATTCATCCTTTCCCTACCATTTCTAAGTTCCTCAAGTTTGGGTCTTCTATGTTCAATGGGTCTCTTATAGTTTAGGGTTAGGTTTAGGTTAGGGTGAGAGTTAAGTTTAGCGTAAGGGTTAGGGTTAGGTTTTGTGGGACTTTTTGATACTGTGCAGCATTCATCCTTCCCCTATCCTTGCTAAGCTCCCCAAGTTTGGGTCTTCTAGGATCAAACGTTCACTGGCAGGACCCATTTGAATTTTCAGTTTTCACTTCATTTTTGCCTTAGAGGGATAAACGGAAATGGAGGTGGAAATCAAACAGATTGTGCTAGCTGCATGAAAATTCAGTCACTCAATTAGCTCTCAGTGTGCACTCTCTGTTTCGTTCCTATTGCAGTAGACCTAAGCTGATGTTAAAAGAAACAACTTTATCTGAGAGCATTTTAGAATCAAGCAAAACAAAATCAATGTGCTGAAATAGGTATAAGACATTTTTGGTTGGATTCTTTGATACTGGGCAGAATTCATCCTTTACATAATCCCACTATGCTTCCCAACTATAGGTCTTCTAGGTTCCATGGTTCTGTAACAGGTTTGGGTTAGGTATAGGGTTAGGTTTAGGGTTATGTTTCATTGGATATCTTTGATACTGGGCAGATTTCTTCCTTTTGCCCATCCCCTCTATGCTCCCCAAGTTTGGGTCTTCTAGGCTCAATGGTTCTGTAACAGGTTAGGGTTAGCTTTCACTTTAGGGTTAGAGTTAGTTTGGGCCAGATTTCTTTGATAATGTGTAGCACACATCCTATACCTAGCCTTCCTAATCTCCCCAAGTTTGGGTCTTCTAAGTTCAAAGTTTCACTTGCAGGAACATTTGAATTTCCATGTTTCACTTCAGTTTTGCCTTTTAGGGATGAGTGGAAATGGAGGCAGAAATCAAACAGGGTTTGTGTTAGCTGCTTGAAACTTCACTCCATCAATTAGGTCTCAGTGTACATTTTGTCATTTTTCCCTTGTTGAAGTAGACCTCGGATAAATATAAAGGAGAGCTTTATCTTGAACATTTTAGGATCAAGCAAAAAATATCCATGTAGTGAAAGAGCTCCAAACTATTTTTGGACAGATTTCTTTGATACTGGGCAGGATTTATCCTTAACCCAGCCACACTACTCTCACCAAGTTTAGGTCTTCTAGGTTCAATGGTTCTCTAACAGATTAGGGTGATGTTTAGGGTTATGGTTAGTGTTAGGTTTAGCATTAGTGTTAGGGTTATGTTTGGTTGGATTTCTTTGATACAGGGCAAAATTCATTCTTTACCTAGCCTTACTAAGCTCCCCACATTTGGGTCTTCTAGGTTCAATGATTCTCTGGCAGAAACAGTTTGAATTTTCAGGTTTAACTTCATTTTGCATTATAGGGATAAATGAAAATTGAGGTGGAAATGAAACAGGGTTTGTACTAGCTGCTACAAACTTAACTCACTCAATTAGTTCTCAGTGTGTACTCTCTCTTTTGTTTAGTGTGGAAGTAGACCTAAGCTGAAGTAGAAAGAAACAGCTTTATTTGTGAGCATGTTAGGAATATGCAAAAATAATCCATGTATTTAAATAGCTCCAAAATATTTTTGTTCTGATATTTTTTTACTGGGAAGAATTCATTCTATTCCTATCCTCCTCGTCTCCCCAAGTTTAGGTCTTCTAGGTTCAGCAGTTCCCTAACAGGTTAGGATTAGATTTGGGGTTAGGGTTAGGGTTAGTTTAAGGTTTAGCATTAGGGTTAGTGTAAGGTTTGGTTGGATTTCTTTGATAATTCCTAGGATTCATTTTTTACCTAGACTTACTAAGCTTCCCAAGTTTGGATCTTCTAGTTTAAAAGCTGTGCTGGCAGGTACAGTTGAATTTTCTTGTTTCACTTCATTTTGCCTTATAGGGATGAATGAAAATAGAGGTGTAAATCAAACAGGGTTTGTTCTAGGTGCTTAAAACTTTACTCACTCAGTTAGTTTTCAGTGTGTACTCTCTCTTTTTTTTCTTGTTGAAGTAGACCTAAGCTGAACTAAAAAAGTTCTCTTTACCTGTGAGTGTTTTAGAATCAAGAAAAAAATATATCCATGTACTGAAATGGCTACAAAATATTTTTGGTTGGATGTCTTTGATACTGGAAAAAATTTATCCTTTACCCAGCCCCATAAGGCTCCCCACGTTTGGGATTTCTAGGTTTAATGAATCTCTACCAGTTTAATGTTAGTTTTCATGTTAGGTTTAAGGTTAGTTTTAGGTTTAGCATTAAGTTTAGGGTTAGGTTCAGTCAGATTTCTTTGACATTGTGCAGGATTCATCCTTTACCTATCCCTACTATGTTTTCCAAGTTTGTTTCTTGTAGGTTAAACATTTCGTTGGCAGAAACAGTTTGAATTTTCAGGTTTCACTTTATTTTGTCTTATCGGGATCAATGGAAATGAAAGTGGAAATAAAACTGTGTTTGTGCTAGCTTCTTGAAACTTCACTACTCAATTAGTTGTCAGTGTGCACACTCCCGTTTCTTTCCAGTGGAAGTAGCCATAACATGAAGTAGAAAGAATGCAGTTTATCTGTGAGCATTTTAGGATCAAACATAATATATCCATGTACTGAAATGGCTCCAAAACATTTTTGCTCGGATTTCTTTTATTCTGGGCAGGATTCATCCTTTACTCAGCCTCAGTAGGCTCCTTAAGTTTGGGTCTTCTAGGTTTCACAATTCTCTAGTAGTTTAAGGTTAGGTTTATAGTTAGAGTTAGGGTTAGGTTTAGCATTAGGGTTAGGGTATGGTTTTGTTGGAATTCTTTGATACTTGACAGAATTCATCCTTCACCTATCCTTACTGAGCTCCACAAGTTTGGGTCTTCTAGGTCTATTGGATTTCTAATAGGTTACGATTAAGTTTAACGTTTGGGTTAGAGTTAGGTTTGTTTGGATTTCCTTGATACTTGTCAGGATTCATTCTTTACCTATCCTTACTAATCTATCCAGGTTTGGGTCTTCTAAGTTCAATGGACCCCTGGGAGGAATAGTTTGAATGTTCATGTTTCACTTCATTTTGCACAATAGGGATAAATAAAAATTGAGGTGGAAATGAAACAGGCTTTATGCTAACTGCTAGAAAATTCACTCACTAAATTAGTTCTCAGTGTGCATTCTCTTTTTTGTTCAGTGTTGAAGTATACCTAAGCTGAAGTAGAAAGACACAGGTTTATTTGTGAGCATTTTAGGATCAAGCAAAAAAAAAAATCTGTGTACTGAAATAGGTCCAAAATATTTTTGGTCGGATTTCATTGATTCTTGTCAAGATTCCTCATTTACCCTGCTTCACTAGGTTCCTCAAGTTTTGGTCTTCTCTGTTCAATGGTTCACTAACAGGTTAGGGAGAGTGTTATGGTTAGGGTTTTGGTTAGGTTGGGTTAGGTTCGATTTATTTGATACTTGGCTAGATTCATCATTTATCTAGCCTTACTAAGCTTTCCAAGTTTGGGCCTTCTATGTTTAAAAAGCTTGCTGGCAGGAACACTTTGAATTTTCAGGTTTCACTTCATTTTGCCCTATAGGGATGAACGGAAATGGTGGTGGAAATCAAACAGGGTTTGTGCTAACTGTGTGAAACTTCATGCACTCAATTAGTTGTCAGTGTGCACTCTCTCATTTGCTCTTTTTTTAAGTACACCTAAGCTGAAGTATAAAGAATTTGCTTTATCTTTGAACATTTGAGAATCAAGCAAAAATATGTCTATGTAGTGGCCCCAAAATAATTTTGGTCAGATTTATTTGATACTATGCATGATTCATCCTTTACCCAGCACCACATGGCTCTCAGGTTTGGGTATTCTATTTTCAATGGATCTCTAACAAGTTAGTGTTAGGTTTAGAATTATTGTTATGGTTTGGGTTAACATTAGTGTTAGGGTTAGGATTAGATTAGGTTTGATTACCTTTACACTTGGCAGGATTCATCCTTTCCCTAGCCTTACTTACCTCACCATGTTTGAGTCTTCCATGTTCAAAGATTCACTGGTAGGAACACTTTGAATTTTCAGGTTTCCCTTCATTTTGCTTTATCAGGATGAATGGAAATGGAGGTGGAAATCAAGCAGTGTTTGTTGTAGCTTCATGAAACTTCACTCACTCAATTAGGTCTCAGTGTGCACTCTCTCATATGTTCCTTGTTGAAGTAGGCCTAAGCTGCAGTAGAAAGAATGCACTTTATCAGTGACCATTTTAGAATAAAGCAAAAATATATTCATGTACTGAAATGGCTTCAAAATGTTTTTGGTCAGATTTCTTAGATACTGGGCGGGATTAATCCTTTACCCAGCCCCGTCAGTATTTTTAAGTTTGGTTCTTCTAGGCTCAACGGATGTCTAACAGATTGGGATGAGGTTTAGAATTATTGTTTGAATTAGGGTTAAGGTTAGCAATAGGGTTAGGGTTATATTTGGTTGGAATTCCTTTATACTTGGAAGGATTCATCTTTTACCTAGCCTTACTAAGCTCCACATATTTGGGTCTTCTAGGATCAAAGTTTCGCTGGCAGGTACAGTTTAATTTTCTGGTTTCACTTCACTTTGCCTCATAGGAATGAATGGAAGTGAAGGTGGAAGTCAAACAGGTTTTGTGCTAGAATCTTGAAAATTCACTCATTCAATTAGAACTCAGTGTGCCCTTGTTGTAGTACACCTAAGCTGAATTAGAAGGAAACATCTTTGTCTGTGAGCTTTTTAGGATCAAGCAAAAAAACATCAATATACTGAAATAGCTCCAAAATATTTTTGGTCAGATTAATTTGATACTGGGCAGAATTCTTCATTTACCATGCCCCACTAGGCTCCCCAAGTTTGGTATTCTAGGTTCAACAGTTCTCTAACAGGTTAGGGTTAGGTTTAACGTTAGGGTTAGGGTTATGTTTAGGTTTTGTTTTTTGTTTGTTTGTTTGTTTGGTTAGGGTTTGTGTTAAGTTTGATTGGATTTCTTTGATACCTTGCAGAATTAATTCTTTATCTAGCCTTGCTAAGTTCCAAAATTTTAGTCTTCTAGGTTCAAAGGTTCGCTGGCAGGAATAGTTTGAATGTTGGGCAGGCCCTGTCCTGCCCTGCCCTGCCCCACTAGGAGAGAGGTGCTTGGCTCCCCATGGCACAATCAGGACTAGTACCCAGGTCTTTGGTTTCTGTGCCTGATCCCCTTCCCTCCTTAGGAAAGCCATCTATCATTAACAGTTGGTATTTCTTTTTCCTTTTCAGGAGACAGAATAATTTGGGTGGAAATTTTGGAGAAAAATTGCAAGGTGTACAGTGAGATTACAGCGGATGCTCAGGGACCAGAATCCTGGTGCCATTCTCACTGGCTGTGTGAACTTGTGCACTCTGTCCTCAGTTTTCTGATCTATAAAACAGAATGCTAGCAATGCCAGCTGACTCTTTGGGATTGAACAGGGTAAAGTTCTTGGTGCCTGGCACTTGTTGAGGCTCAGTGAGTCCCTGCTGCTGATGGAAGTCACATGTCCTCCTGAGTTCTGCTTTTGCAAAGCTGCAGAGCCAAAAAGAGTGGGGCCTTGGTCCAGGATGTCCCCAGCCCTTTCCTCCAGTTTTGTTCACTCCCAGATCCTTATGACTTCCCTCTACAGGAACTTGGGGTGAAAAAAATTTCAGAGTTTCTGATTCTGAGGGGTGGAAAGCAAAGGGGGCTTTCTTGTGGTTTCTTTTTCATCTCTTAGATCTGCCTGGAGACTGTACCTACTCTGGAGCAAGTGCCTAGAAAAAGGACATGGCTTCTGAGCAAAGGGAAGCAAGGTCCCAGGTGAGCTCATTGCCTTCACTTTTCTTAGTGGATGGATTTTCCCTCTCCTGTTTACAATACAACCTTCACCAGAATTCAGAGCACAAGTCCTTTGATCTTGGGGGAGCTGCTCCACCCTCACAGGAGGTGGTGGATTCTGTAAGGAATACTGCCCATACTCACACATGTCTAGTGTCCACGTTTTTCTTGTTAAATACATTTTTTGTTCATTAATCTCAATTCATTGTGTGTTTACTAATTTGATTGGATTATATGCCACAAGTATGTAATACTAGGGATAAAACAAACATGCAAACCTGATAAAATTCCTTTCTGGCCCTTCCTCCTTCACTAATTTTTCTTCCAACCCTTGGCAAAATGCTTTTATAAAATTCCCACCCCTGAGCAAATGCTTTGCATATACCAATTTTTAATCTTGACCTACCATTTTCATCTCTATGCTGGGCAACTAACAGAGGCACCCCATCCAGATGACATAACCTAAGAACAAAAAATAGCCATGTTGCAGGGCACACAGTTGGAGAATTCTCTTTCTCTGAAGGCAAAGAGGATGTTCCTCAGGAAGCAGAAGGAGATTTCCATGAGGATCTCATTGTCGCGACCCCTTGCCCGCAAGGAAGATGCAACTCAGGAATCTTCTTTCAGCAGTTTATTCAGGCCCTTGATATTTCTTCTTCTCCTCTCAGATGCCCCTCCCAGCCTTAATAAAGCATCTCAAGCCCCAATGCAAAGCTGCCACGTGGAGCTTTCTCATAGGGTGATAAGGGATTACGTGCCAACTCTCCAAAAAAGGAGTTGTTTATCACAGGCCACAGTGGAAGCCGGCGCCATCTTCTAATGGCGGCCACGGTCTATAGGAATGGCTCACCACAGTTCCCCCTTCTGTTTTATAAAACAATGCAGGCGAAAGTAGAGGTCCTATCCCACTGTGCAGAAGTGGCTGCAATGTATGGTTCAGTCCTAAGGAGGCGCCTTCCCCAGACCTGATCCCATATCAGCCGACGCCTTTTTTTGTAGGGCGGGGCGTGGACGTCAAACCCGCATGCAATAGGACATGCTTTCCTTGAGGTCCGTTGAGGGATCACTCAAGTGCAGTGCCTTGCCTCACATCCTGCATCGTGACGACGATGAGAAGTAGGATAACACAGGTAGCCTGGTAATGATGACAAAATTTAAGTTGGCAACACAATCCCTAAGCCCCAGAGGAAGGTAAAGAGTCTGTAGCCGAGAAGAAAGACCAGTCCTGAAACCCATCTGCGTGCAATGGTAACAAGACCTGCAGAGTGCAAGGGCTATTCAGTACCGGGAGAGCATAAAGAAGAGGACATGCCAATCCCAGTGCAATGTGAAACTAACTTGGGGTGCAATGGCCATGCCCAGAAATCACTGTTTAAGATGTGCAAGCCAGATTTGTGGAGAAATGCCATTTTCTAAAGCTGCAAGAGCTTGTACAATCATAGCTTTCTCTTGCGCATGGCGAGCTTTAAGGCGACAGAGAAGCCACAAACAAAGTACAACACCGAAGCAACACATTGCATCAAAAATGCCTACCCCCACCCACTCTTTGAAGAAAGAAAAAGCAGAAGATATCCAATCGGTGAATTGACCCAAAGTCACGGGATCGACACGGGTACTATTCAAAACAGCAATCTGAGTTAGTTGAGACTGGATCAAGTCTTCCGCTGCCATGGACCAATTTCCGGCCAAATATTCGCCAATGATGCGGGAGGCATTCCTGGAATCATTAAATCTGACAGAGGTTATACATAAATGTGCACGTTGATCAATACAACCCAAATGTACTAGGTCAGACAGTTCCTCAACTTGAGCTTGAAGCAGATCTATCCTTTGATTAGCAGCCAGAATCCCAGATAAAATGTGTTGATTAATTTTACTTTGGGATTCAAGTATGGTGGATGTTTGTTGAATAACCTGATTAATAGTGGCAGCAGTTTGTACTTGGCTGGCCATGGCTACTCCAGCTGTAACTGCTGCAGCAGCAGATACCGCCACAGCTGTCACTATAGCTGCCGTAATTCCAAAATCTCTACGGGTTCTAATCAATTCAACAATAGGAAAGGATTCTGGATCTGCAGTAACCGGGATCGGGACAAAGGTTGGAATTTTCATAATCACTGCCGTAGTCCAGGAGCCATTCCAACACCCAGACAAGTAACAAGTAACATTAGAACAATTAAGCATCCCCTGTAATGTAACATTAGCCAAAAGAAACAGGAACGGAGATTGGAGACAGACTGCTGCGGAGGGTAATGTAGCATTAGATAATTGTGAATTATTTGCAAAAATTTTAAGCCTCCTACCTCGCTCCGAGTCTTGGGTAATGCCAGAAACATTAAACAGCCAACTTTGGACTCCTAATATTTCCCTGGGGAAACACAAGTGCGGACTAGACTAGCCCAATCTGAGGGATACAAAATCTAGTAAGTCCCTCCACCTGAGTGAGAGTGAAAGCGGCATCTATGCCATAAGTGCGGACAGATTCTGCTAAGGTTTTAATTATCTTAAAGTCTAAAGGCTCATGATATCTTCCCCTGTTATTGTCCTGAAATACAGGGTATGCAAGTCCCATATCTGTATTAACTGTCCTCCAAACTTGCGCATGAAAAGACCTCCCGGAACCTTGGCTCCCCCCCACATACGGGGGTGGGGCAACAGGCATCATATCTTCTTCTAAATTTTCAACCTCCTCCTCCTCAGAGTTTTGTTGACCAATATTAGATCCCTCCCCCTTCTTACAGTAGGCATGCGCGCCTTGTGTCTCCTTTTTCTTCTTTTTCATTTTTATCTTATGTAGTTGTTGTAACAATATATCAAGGTCCTCAGAACACTCTGAGCCGCTTGTGTCCTCAGATGTTTTGAATTCGGTCAAGTCTGGATAGAGCCTTCTCCTATTTTTATCTTCAGGCTCTTTTGCCTTCTCACTACTGTTACTTTTGATACTCTCTGCCACTTCACTATGTGATCCTTCAGATTTTTCCTCATGTAGTTGCTCAAGAACAGCTTGACCCTCACTCACAGCTTCTTGGCATTTACTATCTGCTATACAACCTCTAACTAACTTCCAAAGTGGTATAACACCACCCTCTAAGGTGCCTTGCTCACGAGCGAAATCTAGATCTTTCCCTAATTTGTCCCAGCTGGGAACCGTAAGACTCCCTGAAAAAGCAAACCAAGGAGCCGCTATATCAGCTTCTCTTAAAAACATCTGCAAAATTCTCTGCTTTATCTTAAGTCCTTTTGAATGTAACAACCCATCTAGGGCCAACAAAATTGGGCTTGAAGAAGCAACACCCATAATGTTTTTAGAGCTATAAAGAAAGTGAAAGTACAAAAGTCCCCGCTCTCTTCCTTTTACAGGGGAGCGTCCCTGTCGTCACAACAACAAAAGAAGCACAAAAAACAAAAGTGAAATGACACAACAAAAGAAACACAGAAAACAAAAGTGAAAGTACACAGTGCAGCTGCAATAAAATGTAATGCTCTCTCTTTCTTTACAGAGGAGCTGCCCCGCTTTGGTCGCGGATCCCACTTACTAGGGACTAACCCCGCTTTGGTCGCGGATCCCACTTACCTGGGACTAACCGGTGCACCACCCCTGACTGCTGAAAGTTCTGGTTCCCGGGTCTCGGCACCACTTGTCGCGACCCCTTGCCCGCAAGGAAGATGCAACTCAGGAATCTTCTTTCAGCAGTTTATTCAGGCCCTTGATATTTCTTCTTCTCCTCTCAGATGCCCCTCCCAGCCTTAATAAAGCATCTCAAGCCCCAATGCAAAGCTGCCACGTGGAGCTTTCTCATAGGGTGATAAGGGATTACGTGCCAACTCTCCAAAAAAGGAGTTGTTTATCACAGGCCACAGTGGAAGCCGGCGCCATCTTCTAATGGCGGCCACGGTCTATAGGAACGGCTCACCACATCTCATGAGATATTGGTGGTAGAGAAGCACCAAATGCTGTGGTTGGGAAGTGGGGTCCTTAAGATTACATTGTGACTCAATTCCTTTGCTACTGTTTATGGGCCTTGGACAAATAACTCCACCTCTCAGTGCCTCAGTTTCCTCACCTATAAAATCAAAATAACAGCTATGCCTACCTCCTAGGATAGGTGAGAGGATGACATGAGTTAGTACATGAAAAGTGTTTATATCAGGGCTGGGCACAAACCAATTTCTCAGTGTGTGGTTATTATGGTAGTTGAATGATACTCTAGTTAATAATAGTATTAATTTCATGGATAGAAATTGGTAAGCACAGGGGTAGATTACTTGCCTAGCTTTTTTGTAAGGCCCTAGTATTTTTCCCCAGCATCATAAACATTTTTAAAAATTATATAATATTTCTAGGACCCAGAAAATACTGATCCTTTCTCTATTAACCTTCATCTAACATTAACAGTTGGTATTTCTTGAGTGTCCAATATGCTAGGGAATGTTCTGAGGGTTTTTGCATTTGTTATTTCTCATTTTCATAACAGCATGACAGTTATCCCTTATGTAATTTGGATCACATATCCCCTATATAATATGTAATATAATATATTCCCTATATAATATGGGATGAAGACCTCAAAAGTCCATGGGTTTAAGATGTGATCCTTTGTTCATTTTATAGACAAAGAAGGAACTGAGGCTCATATTAGTTAAGTAACCCAAGTTCATTCTCAGGTACATCTGACCTTCAATCCATACTTGGACCAGCCACTACTTTGGTGCATCTTTCAGAGTATGGACAAACCCAGCTACCTGTTCCAGGGCGTTTTAGCAATATTGCATTATTTACAGACCCCAAAACATGGTGGAGTTTGATCTTCTGAGGCTATGGACAGGACCCACCATTGTTAAGTTTTTCTCTTCCCCAGAACCTCCTTCATCCCTATGTGTAAGTCAACCCCTACTGCATCTCCCTATCCTCACCTGCTGCCCATGGGTTAGAGTGGTGTGATGTGGTATGTTTAGGACCAGAGAGAGTGCTGGATTCACAACTGGAATACTTAAGTTATGGTCTTGCTGTTGCCACTGGTAAAGCATATGATCTCTGGTCTTGGTTGCACTTGATCTCATTATCCTTTTCTCTGAAATGGAGATTGAACTACAAGATGGCATATGGTCCTGCTTGTTCTTCCAGTTTTGTTTTGTTGCAGTACTGGAGATCAAACCCAGGGCTCTTGCATGTCAGACAACTCTACAACTGAGCTCTAACCACAATCCCTACACAGTTGCTTTCACTATTTAAATTTTTAAATGCATTTTCCTTGTATGTTATTTGCACTGTAAATTCCTTGAGGGCAAAGATCATTTCTTGTATTTCTTCCATATATCAGTAAATTATTTTTCTTGTCATATATTGCATGCTCATGGTAGAAATTTCAGAGAATAATAAAAGCATATGAATAGTAAAAGTTGGGGTTTTTTCCCACTATACACTCACAACATTCTTATGATACTAGGAGTGGTGGGGCAGGGAGATCCCTAACCCACCAAACAAGTAATGCTGCAGAACCAGACACTGGCTGGGTGTCCTTTAATTCAATTTGTCTATAACACTGTCTTCTTGGGGGTAACAACAGTTCCCATAGGTTGAGGGTTTAGCTTTGTAAGACTTTCCCCAATTCATACACCAGTTTAGGCCAGTTATGACTACCCAGTTATTAATTAGTGTTCCCTGGCAACCCCCTCCTTTATTAATTTGGTAGAGCAGTTCACCAAATTAAAGGAAACATTTACCATCTTACTATAAAAGTTATCACCAAAACTATAATAAATAAGTTATCAGAAAGGATCCAGATAAATAGGTGCATAGAATGAGGTATGGGTGTGCCACCCTCCATGCATTCAGCTCTCAGACTCTCCAAGTCCTTTCTTTTCAAGTTTTTATGGAGGCTCTGATAATACAGACATGATATATTAAATCATTGTCCAAATTCACCATCAGGCCCTAGCCTTTGTCAGTTCTTAGCATATAAAAAGTCACTTGGCATTTATCACTTTGAAGATTCTATGAATTTTAGGAGATGTGTGCCAGGAAATGGGATGAAGACCAAATGTTTATTTCACAATATCACAACATTTATAAAAAAGAAAGTAAAATCACTTCCTTCAACATCTAGAGGTAACCATTGACAACTTTTGGTATATATCTATAAGATAGTTTTCTATGTTTTTTATTTACGTGCATATGTTATGTGTATTTATCTTTTTAAATTTTTATTCTAAAATGTACATACTGAATAATTTTAACCATTTTTGAGTGTATAGTTCAGTGACATTTTAAATACATACATTTACATTGTTAAGAAACCATAATCACTATCCATCTCCATTGTAAATGATGACATAAAACAACAACTTGACTTTAAAGAAAATAAGATAGCTTGCTCTGAACCAATTATGAATGTCAGAGGAACATGGATTCAAATTGTCTGAATGACTTGTTCTGATGTGAAGGAGTAACTATGAGGTAACCAAGATGTAACCATGAACTATTTTATAGCCAAAGAATAAAAGTCATCAATCAATATGTTTAAGAAATAAATTGGTGGGGCCAGTAGGTAGGTGAGCTGTAGCAAAGAGGGAAAGTTTTTCCTATAGGTATTAACTGTTACAGCCCTTTAGCTTTAAGGTTGGGGGAGGCCAGAGGTCTGTTAAGCTGTTAATACATTCTAAAAGGTTTACTAATAGGAGAATGTTAGGTCAGATACAAAAGTTAAAGTAAATGACATTTTTTCTAAAGGCCCCAATGTAGCCCTATCTAATGTTGTCTTTCAACCTACAAATTACCATCTCTCCACAATCAGATGTTCTCAGCTTAGTTCAATCTTCATGATCTTTAATTCACATGTGGCATTGGGGAATAAAATTCACTGATTTATGTCCCAATAAATTCCACTATTATGTATAAATATAATGCACCAATAAAGGATCAAGATATATTGAAAATATAGATGTGGCTTCTTCAAAGAAATTCAGATTCTTAATAGATTATCTTACTTATATATTCCTAACCCTATGAGGTAGGCATTGAGAGGCAGATGTACAGATTGAATAAGAATGGGGCCTCAGACAACAACTAGTACTGGAATTCCACTTTTATCACTGCCCTGCTGTGTGACTTTAATAGACTTCTTAACCTTTCTTACTTTTTTTTTCTTTTGTGGAATGAGGACAATTATATTACCTTCCTAAGTTGTGGTGAAAATTAAATAGATTATATACAAAAGATTAACATAAATCTCTAAGAGCAGTACTTGGCCCATAGAAAGCATTTAATAACTGACAGCTATTTTAATTTGTGTACTTAGTATCCTCAAACTCAATAAGCAGACGGTTCCTGTCTTAAGTTATTTAACCTAGTCATCAGTGAATATTTAGGGGTTTTTTTTCATTTTTTGCTAGTATACACCATAATAAGTTTCCTTATATGGGCAATTTTGTGTACTGTTCATTACAGGACAAATACAATCATTGGTAAGTTAAAGAATGTACACATTTCCAAGCTTTGTAATATGTTTTATCAAATCTCTGTCAGACAGATTGTTCTAATCAACACTCCCACTAATGGCCTCAATCCCTTTACACATCTCTTATAGTGGTTAACACAAGGCTAGTGTGTTAGTCAGCTTTCCATTACTATTGCAAAATGCCTGAGGTAATAAGCTTATAAGGTGGAAATGTTTATTTAGGCTCAGCCTATTGTTACTTGACTCTGTCACTTTGGGACTGGCAGAACAGTACTTCATTGCTGGAAGTGCATGGCAGAGAAAGCTGCTCACATCATGACAGCTGGAATGTGAAGAGAGAGAAAAGAAGGGACCAAAGTCCCAAATTTCCTACAAGAGCTCACCCCATTGACCTAATTTTTTTTACTAGGCTACACTTCTTATAGTTTCTACCACTTTCCAATAGCTTTTTGGGCTGGAGACCAAGCCTTTAACACCTGGGCCTTTAGGGGTTGCTCAAGATCAAAGCTAAAGCAGCCATGTTCATACTTTCTATGGCTCAGTTTATTTTTGTCACTGGATGAATATTCCTTAAATAAATGACCTGGCCCCTTGAAATCCTTGAATAATATCAGCAGGATTATTCCTCTGCCTTCCCTTCATTCCCCTTTTTCTAATCCAAAGAACTTTTATTCTTCTCTAACCACCCCACCCGCCACCCTATAGTGAATTAACATCCACAAATCAGAGAAAACATTTGACCTTTGGATTTTTGGAATCAGATTATTTCACTTAACATGATTTTCTTGAATTCCGTTCATTTACTGGCAAATGCCATAATTTCATTCTTCTTTGTGGCTGAGTAATATTCTATCGTGCAAATATACCATAATTTCTATATCCATTCATTTGTTGAAGGGCACCTAGGTTGGTTCCATGATTTAACTATTGTGAATTGAGCTGCTGTAAACATTGATGTGGCTGCATTACTGCAGTATGCTATTTTAGGCCCTTTGGGTATAAAATGAGGAGTGGACTAACGAGCAAATGGTGGCTTCATTCAAAATTTTCTAAGGCATCTTCATAGTGCTTTCCAGAGTGGTTTCACAAATTTGCAGTCCCACCAGCAATGTATGAGTGTAAATTTTCCCCCACATTGTTGCCAACATTTATTGTTCCTCATATTCTTGATGATTGAAAAGGCAAATTTTAACAAATACAAAAACTATTGATGTATAAAAATCCCATGTATCATATCAGATCATATTTGGAAGATACTAGAAATCAACAGAAAGGAAAATAATAGAAACAAAACAAATACATGGAGATTGAATAATACTCTTAAATGAACAATAAATTAAAGAAAAATGAGAATAGAAATCCAGAAATTCTTAGAAATAGACAATGAGATAAAACATCAAAATATTTTCAATATTATGAAAGTGGTTCTAAGCAGAAAAGTTGTACTGAGTGACCACATTAAACATGGGTTCCAGATAGATGAGTTTGTTCTTTGATAAGATAAATGAGATTGACACACCCTTAGCTAAACTAACCAAAATAAGTGTGAGAAGACCAAACTCAACAAGATCAGAGATCAAAAAGGATATATCACCACAGACCCATCTGAAATCCAGATGTTTATCACAACCTATTTTGAAAATTTATACTCCAATAAACTGTAAAATATGGAAGACATTGAAAAATTTCTAGACACATATGACCTGCCCAAATTGATAAAGCTATAAAACCTTAGATTAATATCAAATAATAAATTTTAATCAGCAATTAAAAATAATCCCAAAAAAGAAAATCTCAGGACCAGATTGGCTCTCAGCTGAGTTTTAAGAAACATTTAAAGAATAATTAACAACAGTCTCCCTCAAATCATTCCATGAAATTGAAATGGAGGGGAAAGTCTCTAATAGATTTTATGAGGCCAGAATAACCATCATTCCAAAGTCAGACAAAGTTGCATCAAGGAAAGAATACTACAAAGTAATATCTTTGGTGAATATAGATCCAAAAATTCTTAGTAAAATATTAGCAAACTGCCTTCAAAAGCACATCATAAAGATAACATGACATTATCAAGTGGGTTCCTTTCTAGGGATGCAAGTGTGGTTCAACATATCCAAATCAATAAATGTAATTCACACTTAAACAGAAATAAGAACAAGAATCACATGATCATTTTAATAGATGCTGAAAAACATTTGATCAGGCAGGGAAAGTAGGTAAATTCCTCAAAAATAGAGCAGTAGGGAGATTTCTCAAAAATAACTAGTGGAGGGAACGACCATTTGACCCAGCTATTCCATTATTTGGTATTTTTCCAAAAGATCTTAAATTGGCAAAATAATAGTGATAGAGCCATTTCCATGTTTATAACAGCATAATTCACAATAGTAAATAATGGAATCAACCTAGGTGCCTGACAATAGATGAATGAATTATTAATATATATATATATATATATATATATATATATATAACAAATTTATGGCATTTGCTAGTAAATTGATGGAAATGGAGAATATCATACTTCGTGAAATAAGCCAAACTCAGAAACTCAAATATTATTTTCTCTTATATGCAATAACTAGAGTAAAACAAAGAAGATAGGGAGTGATTCATAGGACTACATAAAGATAATACACAGATTAGTAATGTAGAATGACATCTAGAGGCAGAGAGGGAGATTGGATAAGGGGAGGCAATGAAAAATTATTAAAAAAAAACAGTTTATATACATATGTGAATATACCACAAGTGATTTCACATTTATGCATAACTAAAAAAGACCAATCAAATATAAATAGATGAGTGATAGAATGTCAAGGGAGACAGGGTGGAAAAGAAAAGAGGGGATCTTAAACTGAAATAGAATTCTGTGCATGTATGAGTTTGTTACAATGAACCCAACTAATGTGTATAACTATAAAACTCTAATAAAAATAAAATGAATTCAAATTTTTATTGTATATTAATTGTGATTACTTTATTATATAAAAATATACATGTATTTTTATTATATAAAAAATATACATGTACTGAAATAGCTCCAAAATATTTTGGGTCAGATTTTTTGGTACTGGTCAGGATTTATCCTTTACCCATCCCCACTAGGCCATTCAAGTTTTGGTCTAGTAGGTTCAACAGTTCGATAACAGCTTAGGGTTAAATTTAAGGTTAGGGTTAGGTTTAGGGTTAAGTTTAATGTTAAGGATAAGTTTAGGTTAGGTTGGCTCTCTTTGATACTGGGAGGATTGGGATTAGACTTACTAATCTCAGCAAGTTTGGGTCTTCTAGGTTCAAAGGTTCACTGGCAGCAAGAGTTTGACTTTTTCAGGTTTTACTTCATTTTGCCCTATAGGGAAGAATGGAAATGGATGTGGAATTCAAACATTGTTTGTGCTAGCTTCTTGAAGCATCATTCACACAATTTGTTCTCAGTGTGCGCTTTTTGGTTTGTTTCTTATTGAAGTCACCCTTTGCTGAAGTAGAAAGAAACAGCTTATTCTGTGAGCATTTTAGGAGCCAAGCAGAATATCTTTGTACTTAAATAGCTCCAACATATTTTTGACTGAATTTTTGATATGGGGCAATTTCCATACTTTCACCAGCCCAAGTAGGCTACCCAAGTTTGGGTCTTCTAGGATCAATTGTTTGCTGACAGGAACAGTTTGAATTTTTAGGCTTCACTTCATTTTGCCCTGTAGAAATGAATGGAAATGGAGGTGAAAATGAACAGGGTTTGTGCTAGCTGCTTCAAACTTCATTCACTCAATTTGTTCTCAGTGTGAGCTTTCTGTTTTTTTCTTTGCTGAAGAAGCCCTAAGCTTAAATAGAAATAAATAGCTTTATCTGTGAGCACGTTAGAAGCAAGCAGAAGAATATCCATGTACTGAAATATGCAAAATATTCTTGGTCCTAATTAATTGATACTCTGCAAGATTCGTCATTTACCCATCCTTACTAGTGTCCTCAAGTTTGGGTATTCTAGGTTCAATGGTTCTCTAACAGGTTAGGGTATAATTTTAGGGTTAGTGTTAATGTTAGTGTTATGTTTGGACAGATTTCTTTGATACTGGAAAGGATTCATTATTTACCTAACATTACTAGACTTTCTAAGTTTGAGTCTTCTAGATTCAATGGTTTGTTGGCAGAAACAGTTTGAATTTTCCAGTTTAACTTCATTTTGCTTCATAGGGATGAATAAAAAATGGAGATGGAAATCAAACAGGGTTTGTGCTAGTTCTTGAAACTGTACTCACTCAGTTAGTTGTCAGTGTGCACTCTCTCATTTGTTCCCTATTGAAGTAGGCCTATGCTGAAGTAGAAAGAAACTGCTTTATCTGTGAGTATTTTAGGATGAAGCAAAAAAAAAAAAATCCATGTACTGAAATATACCCAAAATAATTTTCATCAGATTTCTTTGATACTGTGCAGGATTCATCCTTTACCAGCCCCACTAGGCTTCCCAAAATTCAGTCTTCTAGATTCAACAATTCTCTAACAGGTTAGGGTTAGGTTTATGGTTAGGGTTAGTGTTAGGGTTAGGGTTAGGTTTAGGTTTGGTCACATTTATTTGATACTGGGCAGGATTCATCCTTTACCTAGCTTTACTAAGCTCCCCAAGTTTGGGGTCTAGGCTCAACTGTTCACTGGCAGGGACAGTTTGAATTTTCAGGTTTCACTTCATTTTGCCCTATAGGGATAAATGGAAATGGATGTGGAAATCAAACAGGGTTTGTGCTAGCTGCTTGAAACTTCACTTACTCAATTAGTTCTCAGTGTGCATTCTCTCGTGTTTTTTTTTTTTAATATTGAAGTACACCTAAGCTGAAGTAGAAAGAAACAGCTTTATCTGTGAATGTTTTAGCATCAAGCAAAAAAAAATCCATGTACTGAAATAGCTCTTAAATATGTTTGGTTGGATTTCTTTTGACACTGGGCAGGATTCATCCTTTCCCCAGTCTTACTGGGCTCCTTGAGTTTTGGCCTTTTAGGTTTAATGATTCTCTCTAACACGTTAGTTTTAACATGAGGGTTAGGGTTAGGTTTAGCGTTTGGGTTAGGGTTAGTTTTACATTAGGGTTATGGGTAGGTATTGTAGGAGTTTTTTATACTTGGCAGGATTCATTTTTTATCTAACCTTACTAGCCTTTCCACGTTTGGGTCTTCTAGCCTATATAACTCACTGGCAGGGACAGTTTGAATTTTCAGGTTTCACTACATTTGCCCCATAGGGATGAATGAAAATGGAGGTGGAAATCAAACAGGGTTTATGCTAGCTGCTTGAAACTTCACTCACTCAATTAGTTCTCAGTGTGCACTCTCTGGTTTGTTCTTTGTTGATGTAGCCCTAAGCTGAAGTAGAAATAACAGCTTTATTTGTGAGCACTTTAGGAGCAAGGTGGAGAATACCCATGTACTGAAATAGCTCCAAAAATTTTTGGTGGTATTTCCTTACTAGTCTCCACAAATTTGTTCTCCTAGGTTCAAAGATTCCTGGCAAGAACAGTTTGAATTTTCATGTTTCACTTCATATTGCTCTATAGGGATGAATGGAAATGGATCTGAAATTAAACAGGGTTTTTGCTAATGTCATGGACTCAATTAGTATTCAGTGCACATTCTGTGGTTTGTTCCTGGTTAAAGTAGCCCTAAGCAGAAGCCAGTAGAAATAGCTTTCCCTGGGAGCATGTTAGAAGCATACAATTAGGACTTAAAATCCAACACAGTTTGTGATACCTGCATGAGTTTTCACACACACACAGTTAGTTCTCATTGTGCACTCTCTGCTCTGTTCCGTGTTGAAGTAGCCATAAGCAGAAGCATTCTCAGTGCATACAGGAACACCTCTGTTGGAAGCTTTTGGGAAAATTGAATAAAGGTCTGAATTTGCTTGAATCTCTGCCCAAATTTTTTCCTGCAAATTTCTTTGATATTGGGAAAGAATCATTCTTTCACCAGTGCCACCTTATGCCCCAAATTTGATCCTCCTAGGTTCCAGGGTTTGCTGGCAGGAACAGTTTGATTTTTCAGGTTTCACTTCATTTTGCCCTATAGGGATGAAAGCAATTGGGACTGGAAGTCCCACACGGTTTGTGCTAGTTGCCTAAAAATTTCACATATGGAGTTATTTCTCAATATGCACTCCCTGCTTTTTTCAATGTTCAAGTAGCCCTAAGCAGAATCATTTCTCAGGGTGTGCAGGAAGTCCCTCTTTGGGAGTGTTTTGGCAGCTTGCAGGAAAGTCCAAAATGACTGCAGTCTCTACGAAAAAAAAAAATTGAGGATTTCAATAATACCTGGCAAGATTGATCCTTTCACAAGTCCCACCTTGCCCCCTGAATTTGGACCTCCTAGGCTCAAAGGTTTGCTAGCAGGAACACTTTGAAGTTTTCAGGTTT
Source organism: Marmota flaviventris (assembly GCF_047511675.1). Taxonomy (NCBI): domain Eukaryota; kingdom Metazoa; phylum Chordata; class Mammalia; order Rodentia; family Sciuridae; genus Marmota; species Marmota flaviventris. The sequence goes on along the minus strand of NC_092501.1, from coordinate 79,571,913 downwards.
CACTTTGTTTTGCCCTATACAGATGAATGCAGTTGGGACTGGAAATCCCACACGGTTTGGGCTAGCTGTCTGAAATTTCACACACGCAGTTATTTCTCAGTGTGCACTCCCTGCTCTGTTCCATATTCAAGCAGCCCTAAGCAGAAGCATTTCTCAGTGCATGCAGGAACACCTGTTGGGAGCATTTTGGCAGCTTGCAGGAAAGTCCTAATTTACTGAAATTTCTGCACAAATTTTTTTAAAAGATAGAGGAGAGAGAGAGAGAGAGAAAGAGAGAGAGAGAGAGAGAGAGAGAGAGAGAGAGAGAGAGAGAAGATTTAAATATTTATTTTTCAGTTTTTGGTGGACACAACATCTTTATTTTTTTTTTATGTGGTGCCTAGGATCGAACCCAATGCCCCGCATATGCCAGGTATGTGCATTACTACTTGAGGCACATCCCCAGCCCTGCACAAATATTTTTGAGGATTTCATTGATACCAGGCTGTATTGATCATTTCTCCAGTCCCATCTTGCCCCCCTGCCCCTGAATTTGGTGCTCATATATTTAAGGATTCACTGGCAGAATGCTTTGAATTTTCAGGTTTCACTTTGTTTTGCCCTATAGGGATGAAAGCAATTGGGAGTATAAATCCAATACTGTTTTTGCTAGCTGCTTTAAACTTCACAAATGCAGTTTGTTCTGAATGTGCACTTCCTGCTCTGTTCTGTGCTGAAGCAGCCCTAAGCAGAAGCATTTCTCAGCGTGTGCTGGAACACCTTCCTTTGGGTGTGTTTTGGGGCTTGCAGGAAAGTCCGAATTTACTGGAATCTCTGCGCAAATTCTTTTTGAGGATTTTATTGACACTGGACAGGGTTGACCCTTGCACCATTACCATCAACCCCCCATGTTTGGTTCCCCTAGGTTCAAGACTTCGCTGGCAGGAATACTTTGAATTTTTAGGTTTCACATTGTTTTGCACTATAAAGATGAATGCAATTGGAACTGGAAATTAAAAATTGTTTGTGCTAGCTGCTTGAAACTTCACACACTCAGTTAGTTCTCAGTGTGCACTCCCTAATCTGCTACCTGTTAAAGTAACCCTAAGCAGACGCATTTCTCAGTGCATATAACAACACCTTCTTTGGGAGCGTTTCAACAGCTCTAGGAACATCACAATTTATAGGAATCTGTGCCCAAATTTTTTCTTGGGGATTTCATTGATACTGGAGAGGGTTGATCCATGCACAATTTTCATCTTATCACCCAAGTTTGGTTCTCAAAAGTTCAAGGGTTTGCTTTAAATTTTCAAGTTTCACTTCATTTTGCCCTATAGGGTTGAAGTAGAAGCAATTTTTAGTATATGGAAAAACACTTTCTTCTGAAAGAACTTTGGCTACTGGCAGGAAATTACAAATTTATTGATTTTTTTAAGAGAGAGAGAGAGAGAGAAGAGAGAGAATTTTTTAATATTTATTTTTCAGTGGACACAACATCTTTATTTTATTTTTTATGTGGTGCTGAGGATCGAACCCAACACTGCGTGCATGCCAGGCAAGCGTGTTACCGCTTGAACCACATCCCCAGCCCTTACAGATTTCTTTCCAACATTTCTAGATGGGTTTCATTGAAATATGCTGAATCACTTCTGTCACAAGTTCCACATTGCTCCCCAAACTTTGTTTTCCTACATTCAAAAGTTCCCTTACAAGAACAATTTTATTTTAAGGTTTCACTGTATTTTGCCCTTTATGAATGAATGAAGGGAATTGGACCTGCAAATTACAAATGGTTTGTGCTAGCTGCTTGAAATGTCAACACCTCAATTTGTTTTTCATGAGCACACTCCACTTTTTTTCTGGTTGAAGAAGCCTAAGCAAAAGTAGTTCTCAGTACATGGAAGAATGCCTTCTTATGGAAGTGCTTTGGCTCCTGGCAGGAAATTACAAATTTATGGAAATTTCTTCCCAACACTGTCACAAGGACTTCATTGAAACTTGGCAGAACTGATCATTTCTACAGTTCTACATTGTTCCCCAAATTTGTTTTCTTAGGTTAAAGTGTTCCCTTGCAAAACCACTTTTCACTTTTCAGTTTCACTGAATTTTGCCATGTATCCAGGAAGGAAGGTATTTTGACCTGGAAATCGAAACTGGTTTGTGCTAGCTGCTTAAAATTACAAAATCTTGATTAATTCCTAATGAGCACACTCCTCTTTGTTTCTTTTTGAAGTAGTTCTAAGCAAAAGCAGTTCTCAGTGCTTTCAAGAACACCTTCTTTTGGATGTGCTTTAGCTGCTAGCAGGAAATTACATATTTCCTGAAATTTTGGCCAAAGATTCCCAGAAGGATTTCATTGTAACCTGGCTGAATTTATCTTTTTATCAGTCCCACATTGCTCTAAAATTTTGGTTATCCTAGATTCATGGGTTTGTTTAATTTTTAGGTTTCACTTTCTTATTGTCCAAAAGGTATAAATGAACGGAGTTGGACCTGGAAATTGAAAATGTTTTGTGGCAGCTGCTTGAAATTTCCCAAACTCAATTAGTTCTTAGTGAGCACACTCTGCTTTGTTTCTGTTTGAAGTAGCCTGCTGCCCTTGGCCTGCAGGGGAGCTGAACTTAAGGTCACTCATGTGAATTTCAAGGGTACCAAATAAAACACAGACACACACTTTACCTTTAAACAAGTTTCAGGATGGCTCCTCCACTCTCAGACTCAAGCTCCCCAAATGGGAGAGCAAGGGAAAGTCATGAGAGGCTGGCGAGAGAGAGTGAGCACTTTCAGAAGTGGACTTTTATTGGGAATGACCCTAATTCTTGGAAAGTTCCATCCAAAAAGGTAAGAAGGGGCAGAGTTACAAGGAATATGTGGGTGTAATTGGACCCAAGGGCTGTAGCGTTATGCCTACATCTGAAGACATGTCCTCAAACTTCCAGGACCAGGGTGATGTCCAAGTCACTACGAGATGTAGTGATGGTCAAAGCCTCTCTGCTGCAAGATGGAAAACATGAATCATTCAGAGTGGCTACCCACATATTCCCCCTTTTTTCTTTGAAAAATAGTGATTGGCCACTATTTCAAGTACCCGAATCCTTGTTTTGAAGGCTCCACATTCTACAATTACAAGAGAGAATTAATAGCAAAGAGAACAATACAAGGATATACCATATAGAATGTTTAAGAATGTTTCCAAGTTTGAAGTCATTCAATTCTTTTAAGTATTTGATTAGCTAAAGAAGTAGGTTCTGAAAAATCAATCATATTTTTTTGTATAACTTGAATATGATGATGGAGCTCCAAAAGATCCAAACTGTTATAATATTTTTTGCCAAATACCCAATAAATAGTTTTTAACCTTCTCCCAATCCCATTGGGAAGCATTGTATTTGGCAGCCATAACACACATAGTTACCATGGCCCTTAAGTCTTTCCTTGAATTTCAAAATCAAAAGTTCATTACAAATATGACAGTAGCCTCAAAGGCATTTAGCTTGGTCTCAATCCTTTCATCAATATTTATTTGGTTATGAAGAGTCTTGTAAGTATACTGAGATGACTGGTTTGTTATGAAAAAGTCTCATTTTCATAATTGATCTAAGGTTTTAAGTCTCCAGTAACAGTACGATTAGTTGGTCTAGGTCTACCAATTGCTGTCTTTTCCTAAATGACACTTTTAGCCATCCAGCATGTTTATTGTGGAACCAACACAAAGATAATTGGGCACTATAGCCAGAATAATTAAGTCCAGTCACATGGTTGGTAGTAATATGTCTGTAAATCCTCCCATAATATATGAGTCATTAGTAAATACTGGGGTGGATTCTCCAGTCCACACTGTTGGGTATTCTAGAGGTGGATTTGGAAAATATGTCCAATAAGTTTCCCTGATTCCTTTTTACCTAACATTTCAATAGAGCTAATATTGCAACAAGCATCATCATTGGAGATTTAACTTTTCCTTTCTGACGAATCATTTGTGCAGCCTGCAGTGTCAATTTCTTCAGTTCCTTCCATGAGGGTAGCTTCCTCATTTGGTTTCTTGGGGCCATTTTTATTCTTATCTTCCATCAAAAATTCTTCTTTTTGAGGGAAGTCTTCTCGTGGTTGATCTCCAGTCACTTGAATCTTGGTTCTAACTGAGAGCACATTCAGATACCCAAATAGGACAAAAAGCACCTTCAGGGAAAATACAAGCATGACCTCTGCCCCACATAATCACTGTATCTGGTCCTTTCCATTGATCAGCCTGTAAGTCCTTCCACCAAACTCGGTCTAAAGGGCCTATTGCTGTGGAAGACATGTGTCACTCAGCTTCAGTGCGATATTCTGAGTCACAATTAAAAAAGAAATTCAAATGAACAGAGCATGATTGAGGTTATTTGGGGGAGTCATAGTCCTATCTCCCCTGTTTTTGTAATTATAGCTTAATAGATAAATTAGTTCATTCTACAATGGCTTAACCTTGAGGGTTATAAGGAATACCTGTTTTATGGTCAATATGAAACCAAATTCCCCAGTTTCCAATTTTGGAAAAATTGTTGAAAAGAAGAGCTTACATAAGATGATGCAGTATCAGTATTTGTTTTTTTAATCTGTAAAGGACATCCTAATACTGCAAAGGCAGCTAAACAACAAGAAATAACATGTTGAGTATTTTCTTTCCGATGGGCTGTAACAAAGATAAATCTAGAATAAGTATCTATAATTACATGTACATAACATTGTTTACCAAGTTGAGGAGTGTGAGTTGCATCCATTTGTCATAATTTATTTGGTTTTAATCCATGGGGATTTATCTCAGATGGTAAAGATGGAGTGTGCATAACACACTGGGGGGCAGTGACATACAATTTCATAAGCTTATTCTGTAGTAATATTAGATTTTTTATGTAAGCTAGAAGCATTTTGATGATGCAAAGAATGCAAAGCTTGTGCACAGTCGTACAAAGGCTTTTGTTGAAAAAGAGCAACCAATTTATCACTCTTATCATTACCTGATGTTAGAGGCCCTGGAAGATTAGTGTGGGCTTGTATGTGACCTATAAAACATGGGTGCTTTCACATTTGCACTGTACTTTGTAGGGTATGAAACAAATTGAATAACTCTTGTGAGGATGTACACCCAATAATTGAAGTTTCAATATTTTTTGAAACTTCAATTGCATAAAATCTGTCAGAATAAATATTGATGGGCTCATTTGCAAAATGACTTAAAGCACAAATGAGAGCTTGTAGTTCTGCTCATTGGGCAGAAGCATATGAGGTTTGTATTACCTCTATATGAGCTGACTATAAAAACCTGCTTTACCTGAGCTTGAGCCATCTATGAACACTGTCAGTGCACCATTTATTGATTGTGCACATACAATCCTTGGAAATATGAATGGCATTACCAATGCAAATTGAATAATTTTATCATGAGGAAAATTACTCTCTATCTGACCAGGAAAATTAACAAAAGCTACTTGCCAAAAATTAGACTTTTGAAAGAGCCAATCATTTTGTTGAGCAGAAAATGGAAATATTACAATATTAGGTTCTGATCCAACTAGCTGTAAAACTGTTGTTCTGCCCTTTAACATTAATTGAGGAACAAAATCATGAAAAGGAGTTAATGACTTTTGAGGAGAGTGGGCTAAATGAATCCACTCCATAACTCCCAATGTTTGCCATATGGCTCCAGTAGGAGCATACACAGTTGGAAATATCAATAAATATATAGGCTCTTGTGGATTAATTCTAGTAAGTTGAGCATTTTTAATAGCAATTTCAACTTTCCTCAAAGCCATTTTCGCTTCTGCTGTGAGACGATGAGAAGAAGTTGGAGAAAGATCTCCCTCTAATATCTGGAATAAAGAACTTAAATCTAAAGAACTTAGCTTTAAAGATGGCCTCAGCCAATTAATATCTCCTAATAATTTTTGGAAAATCATTAAGGATGTGCAGCTCCTTGACTCTCATTTGTAAGTTTTGAGGACGGATTCTATGTCCTTCAATCACATGACCTAGATATTGAAAAGGAGATGTGTTTTGCACAATTTTAGGTGCAATGCACAAACCCAATGCTGGGAGTAAATTCTCTATTTGGGCAAAAAAAAGAGTACATCTGAATTAGGATGAACTAAAAGTATGTCACCCATAAAATGAATAATAACATCAGGGAATTTTTTCCTCACAGGTGTGATAGCTTGTGCCACAAAATTTTGACATAGGGTAGGACTATTACACATGCAATTTCCAGCAATATCTTTTAACTGGTTCTTTAAAATTAATTGCTGGGACACTAAAGGCAAACTTTTTACAGTCATCTGGGTGCAAAGGTATAGAGAAAAACAATCTTTTAAAACTACTATCAAATAATAATCTAAAGGAATAGTGTAGGAGAAGGAAGCCCAGATTGTAACATTCCAATGGGTTCTAATAAGGTCTTGTAATAATCTCCAATTACCAGATTTTTTCTTTATTACAAAGATTTTTGTATTTCAGGGGCTGAGAATAGGCTCTAAATGACCATCTTGAAGCTGTTCCTCAACTAACATGTGGGCTATTTTAGTTTTTCCCCTGTTAAGGGCCATTGGTTAACTCAGATTGTCTCTTCTGTGAGCCAATTAATTTTTTATGCTGTTTTTTGGGGAAATGAAAAATGTCAGGGCCCCCACCAAAAATTTTGATTGTGTGCATTAATTAATCTCTGTTGAGGAGACTGGGTCATAAGTAGGTTTCCCTCAAATTCTTTAGGAGTAAATCCTTTATTAAGTCCCTCAAATGACATGATAGAATTTAGTTACTACTAATAATCCTAAACTGCTTAAAAAATCTCTACCCCATGAATTTACCAGTAATGTGTCCAGTTGAAAATTCCAGTATTACCGTCTCGATCTTCTCAGCGAAGATACTGAATACTCTGGGCAGGTTTAGAGATCTGCCCTATGCCTTCTAAATTGGCAGGCACAATACGTAAAGGCCAGATTTTGGGCCAAAACCTGCGAGATAAAACAGATTTATTTGCCCCAGTATCTACAATACCTTAATTTATTTTAAAGGTTGATTTTAAGTTCCAGTAGGGGGCACTCCTGCAGGATTAATTGAGCCCAGTACACACTGTTTGGGAACCTGGGAGTTGAGGTCTTAAATGATCTGTCCACTGAAAGGCAAGGTAAAAGTACTGATTGTCAGCATGTCTTTTGTAGAGAGCCGAATGGCATGCTCTGATTTCACAGTGACTGTTAGCTCATAGCTAAACTCCAAATCAGTAACTCCTGGCATTACTTGAATTCACTCTTTAAAATTATTTTGCCCCCAAATTAGGGCTATGGTACCTGGGGGTAATGGTTCATGGATTCCAGTAGGAACTTGCTGTAGTCCCATTTCAGGTGTTAAGTTTATTAGCATGGCTGGTCATAAAAGTACTTTCTGGGTGGAGCTGACTGTTAATAATGATGATCCGCCATGGTTGGCTGTGATGACATCAAGGCCTGTGACTCCGAATCCTCCTCTCATGTGTACTGTAGAGCCCCCCCCCCCATTGTGTATCAGGCCTGGGATAGGCCCAAACCTCCGTTTTTTGGCCTGAAAGGGGGCATAAGTGAAGTTAGAAATGGAGGCAGGCCACCACCACATCTGTTCCTGTCACCACGCAGCTTTCTATCTGGTAATGCTGCCGGGGTGACCCGGGAGCGATTTCTGCCCTATTGTGTGGAGTTGCATTCCCTTGCCAAATGCCAAGTCCTGCCACAATTAAAACACCACCACGAGAATGACGCCTCTGGGAGTGGAGCTGAAGTATCTGTTTTAAAGCCGTGGTGAGCGTAAAACCTTATAATTGTGTAAGACCAACATCCATACACAAGTGAATAAATTCAGAAACTGTCCCTTTCTTCTGATGGGGTTGGAGGATGTCCTGACAAATTTTATTGGTGTTTTCAAATGATAGCTCATTATGAATTCGGAGGCATTTGAATCTCCGATTGACCTGTTAGCTGCTTAGTACGGATGCTTTATGAAATCAGAAAATTTTTCTTTTGACTCCTGTTCTATCTGGCTAAAATCTAACTTTGCTTGATCCTGGGAAGATATCTGGAGCCATGCTCTTTTGGCACATGCAGTGATCTGATCATAAATGGCTAGATCATAACTTGTCTCTCTAGGTCCGCAAATTCCCTAGTTCCAATTAGCATTTCCAAAGGGGCATCAAAGCCTTGACTCCTGTTCCTCACAACCTGTTCAGTACAATAATCAGCCAGTGAGATTGCCAAAGGAGATAATCACCCCCAGAAAGGCAAGCCTTGGCCATTGAATTCCAGTCATTTGGGGGTAAAGGCATGTGGCATAACAAATCAAGCAGGCTTTGCACAAAGGGTGAATTTGGACTATATGTACTGCAAGCGCTTTTGAGTTCCTTTAGAGTCTTAAAAGGAAACTTCAGTGTACATGAGGATATATTGGTTATGTTTGTTAATCTGTTCAAAGACTGGAAAAAGCTGAAAACCTGTTATGTCTTTCCCAACTTTTCTGCACTCTTCTAAGGCTATGTTGTAGGGGTGGAAGCATGGCAATCACCAGTTCAGAGTACTTATTGAACCCTGTTCTCCTGAAGGAGAGCGGCCAAATTCGAAAGGGGGGTGCTAGGCCAGCTGGTAATTTAGTAAAACTCTCCTCCAGGTGTTCCTTATCTTCTGAGTCCCCTCAAATTGTGACTCTTTTTTGTCTGTCCATCTTGCTCCTCTCCATTTTGAATTATCCTCACCAAAATCCAATCAGAGCTACTTTCCTCTCTGGAATGTGCCCCTTGGTACTCCTCTAAGCTGCTGGGTCTGACTGGCTCAGCAGAGACTAAATTTTTGATCAGCAGAGACTAAATTTTTATTTTAGGTTTTGCCCCAAGGCTGCCTGTCTGCGGTTTGCGAGCTGCAGACTGAGCAAAAATTGAATCCGTCCTCAGACCCACCAGAGAAAGAGAGAACTGCTTGAAAGCAGTCTTGGGCCATTTCTTCTGCTCCATACTTCTAAAAGCTCTCTGAAGCCCTTTCAGCAGGTCCTTGGGGACCATTGGTCCTGTTCTAGATCATCAAAAAGACACATTTCTAAAGCTGTCTAGACCTTCTGGATACTCTCTATTGTACTTTTATTTTTTTTTACTTTTTTTATTATTAGTTGTTCAAAACATTACAAAGCTCTTGACATATCATATTTCATACATTTGATTCAAGCAGATTATGAACTCCCATTTTTACCCCGTATACATATTGCAGATTCACATCGGTTACACATCCACTTTTTTACATACTGCCATACTAGTGTCTGTTGTATTCTGCTGCCCTTCCTATCCTCTACTATCCCCCCTCCCCTCCCCTCTCCTCCCATCTTCCCTCTCTACCCCATCTAATAAGGAGAGCAACTAAGAACAGAATAGGGAGGAAGAGCATGAGAAGAAGATCACCATTAAACAGGGTCGAGAGCGGGGAGGGAAAGAGAGAGAGAAGGGAAATTGCATGGTAAAGGAAGGAGACCCTCATTGTTATACAAAATTACATATAAGAGGAAGTGAGGGGAAAGGGGAAAAAAACAAGAGACAGAAATGAATTCTATTGTGCTTTTAGACAGCATGACAGAGACGCAGCCTTTATATAATTTTCTACCTTGCCTCTCCCAAGTATATAAATCTGGTGAGTCGTGCTGGCAAAGCCACGGACACACCTCGCTAATCTTTTTTCCGGAACTGAGCTAGCTGAGCCCTTTGGACTTGTTTTCCTCTCCAGTTGATTATTGTCTCCAGAATTGTCAAATACATTTCTTAATCTGAAGACATAGAACTGCCCATAATAATTCTTTAAAGTCCCTGGCTCTGAAAATGTCTGCTTCCTCTGTGATCCCCCAAAGAATCACGGTTCACTAAATTTCTGTAGTGTGCTCTCTCAGTAACCTGGAAATTCACCCCCGAGGGGTCCCTGGTTCCAGGTGCCACCAGCTGCCCCAGGCCTGTGGGGGCAGCTGAACTTAAGGTCGCTAATGTGAATTTCCAGGGACACCAAATAAAACACAGTCACACACTCCACTCTCAGCCTCAAGCTCCCCAAATGGGAGACTGATGGATAGTCATGAGAGGCTGGAAAGAGAGAGAGGGGAGAGAGAGAGAGAGAGAGAGAGAGAGAGAGAGAGAGAGAGAGAGAGAGAATGAATGATGTTTGGAAGTGGGCTTTTTTTTTTTTTTTTTTTTTTTTTGGAATGGGAGGACTCTCATTCTTAGAAAGTTCCATCTAAAAAAGGTAAGAAGGGATGAAGTTACAAGGGACACGTGGGTGTAATTCGACCCAAGGGCCATAGGGCAACGCCTGTGTCTGAAGATGTGCTCAAATTTCTGGGACTGGGGCAATGTCCAAGTCACTATGAGATATAGTGATGGTCAAAGCCTCTCTGCTCCAAGACAGAAGACACTAATCATTCAGAGTGGCTCCCCACAGTACCCCTAAGCAGAAAAACTTCTCAGCACATGGAGGAATGCATTCTTATGAAGTGCATTTGATGGTAGCAGAAATTACCAATTTACTGAAATATTTCCCCAAGATTTTCAGACAGATTTCATTGAAATTGACACAATTCATATTTCCATCAATTACACATTACTCTCCAAATTTTGTTTACCTAGGATCCAGTGTTCCCTTCCGAGAACACTTTTCCTTTTTAGCTTTTTTTGCATTTTGACCTTTATGATTTACTGAAGGGAATTGGACCTGCAAATCAAAACAGGTTTGTGCTAGCTGCTTGAAATATCAACATCTCAATTACTTCTCAGTGAGTACACTCTGCTGTGTTTCTAGTTGAAATAGCCCTAAGCAGAAGCAATTATCATCACATGCAGGAAAATCTTCTTTTGGAAGCACTTTAGTTGTGAGAATGAAATTATCAATTTCCATGTAATTTATCCCCTAGATTTCCAGACAGATTTCATTGGAACTTGGTGAAATTGGTTCTTTCACTAGTCTCCCATTGCTCCCCAATTTTGGTTAATCTAGGCTCGTGGGTTCATGTGCAAGAACACTTTTCATTTTTAAGTTTTTTTTTTTGTGTGTGTGTGTGTGTGTGTGTGTGTGTGTGTGTGTGTGTTTGTTTTTTGCTTTGCCCTATAAAGATGAATGAATGGAATTGTACCTGGGAATCAAAATGGTTTGTGGCAGCTGCTTGAAATTTTACGGACTCAATTACTTCTTAGTAAGCACACTCTGCTTTGTTTTTGATTTTAGTAGCCCTAAAAAGAAGCAATTCTCTGCACATGCAGGATAATCTTCTTAGGTAAGTGCTTTTGATGCTAGCAGAAATTACATATGTCCTGAAATTTTTCTCCAAAATTATCATATGGATTTCATTAAAACTTGGTAGAATTGATCTTTTCAAGAGTCCCACATTCCTCTCTAAATTTTATTTTTCTAGGTTCAAAGAATCCATTGCAATGACACTTTTTTAAAAAGGTTTCACTGCATTTTGCTTTATATGAATGAGTGAATGGAACTGGACCTGGAAATAAAAAAAAAAAATGGTTTTTGGCAGCTGCTTGAAATTTCACAAATTCAATTAGTTCTTAATGAGCACACTCTGCTTTGATTGTGGTTGAGGTAGCCCTAAGTATCAGTTCTCAGTACATGGAGTAATACCTTCTTATGGAAGTGCTTTGGCTACTAGCAAGAGAGTACCAATTTACTAAAATTTCTCCAAAACATTCCCAGATGTATCTGATTAAAATAGGTAGAATTGATCCTTTTACGAGTTCCACATTGCTCTCCCAATTTTGTTTTTCTACATTCAAGGATTCCCTTTGAAGGACAATTTTTATTTTTAGGTTTCACTGTGTTTTGCCTTTTATGGCTGAATGAAGGGATTTGGACCTGCAAAACAAAAATGTTTTTTGTGCTAGCTGCTTGAAATATCAACATCTCAATTACTTTTCAGTGAGCACATTCACTTTTTTTTTTTTTTTTGGGAAATACCCCTAACCAAAAGCAATTCTCATCAGATGTAGAAACACCTTCTTTTGAAAGTATTTTAGTTGAGAGAATGAAATTACTAATTTACTGAAATTTATCCCCTAAATTGCTAGATGGGTTTCATTGGAATTTGGCAGAATTGATCCTTTCATCAGTCTCACATTGCTCACCAATTTTGGTTAACCTAGGCTCATGGGTTCATGTGCAAGGACAGTTTTTATTTTTAGGTTTCTCTTTGTTTTGCCCTATAGAGATGAATGAATGGAATTGTACCAGGGAATCAAAAATGGTTTGTGTCAGCTGTTTGAAATTTCAGATTCAATTAGTTCTTAGTGAGAACACTCTGCTTTGTTTCTTATGGGCACAATCAGGAGCCACTTGTCAAAAGAAACTAACTTTATTTTTAGAACCAAACACGCCAAACAAACAGCATCTCAGGAAAAACCCCTCAGAGCCTCAACTGCCACCACCGGCTTTCCACACGCCTGTCTCTCCCCCCACAAGCTTCTCCCCACCTCCCACAATCCTCCTGCTCTTGAGGCCGATTGGCTGGGTCACGTGGGCAGAGCCAAAAAGTCCCCCAATGAGCAGCTCCGTGGTCTGAAAGGGCAGGGAAACAGTCCAATGAGCATCACCGCAGAGGAGCCAATCAGCTAGATGTTGCTGGGGCCGAGGAGCCAATCAGCTAGATGTTGCTGGGGCCACTGTGAGCCAATCATCAGCCGGCAGCTGGATTGCTGGCAGCTGGAAGTTTGCTGGGGCCCCTTCGGCTGTGGCTCTCAACATCTCCCCCTCTCTGTTTAAACAACAAGCATGTGGCTTAGGGACCGTGCCTGTTAGGCAGTCCAATTCAACATATGGTCCTTACCCGTCATCGGATGAACTGACCTCTAGGCGTCAGCCTCCTGTCTTAGGTTGGTACCACTGCAATTGGATCATACCCGTCACTGACTACCGGTCCAGCATACAGCTATACTTGTGGATAGGCCTTTGCACCAGTGGGGGGGTGAGGTTCTTTGCCTCACCTCTGTTGGCCCCCAAATTTTAGACCATCACTAGTAGAGGAGGATGCAAAATGCCATGACATTAAGCCAATTGAGGGCTCCTTTGAAAAATTGTACCACCGGTGACATCATCAGCAAAAATACCCCAACACTACCACAAGTCGCTGCACCAACAGATAGTTCAAAATGCATACAGGTGAGCTCACAATGTGTCCAGGCAAGTTCTGCAAGCAGTTCAGTGATGGCTATTGTAGAAGGTGTAGATTGGTTTTATCTTTGACTTCACCAGCACTGGGATGAAGATAGGAATTCTGGCAATAATGGCTAAAGAAAAAATTATGTAACATTACAGAAGGCACTAAAAGAAAACAATTTTCTTAACAATTTACATTGTCTTCACCGGCACTGGGATGAAGATAGGAATTCAGGCAATAATGGCTAAAGAAAAAATTATGTAACATTACAGAAGGCACTAAAAGAAAACAATTTTCTTAACAGTTTACATTATCTTTAAGAGAATTATTAAATATAATGAAAAGGAAAGGTGAAAGTAAACAAACAGATCTGTTAACCTTCTTTTTTGTTTACATATTAAAACAATCCTCAACAGTTGTTTACCCAATTTAAATTAAACCATATAAATCACGTGAAAAAAAAAATATTTGGATCCATTTTATCATGAGCGCTCATCATATATGATATATGGACATTCAAACATATAACACAAAACACAAGTGTGCACACATAACATAATACATACAACACATAACATTATAGTAAAGGCCTTATAACTTTTTACAGGTGAAATCTCCATTGCAATGTTTAAAAACTCTATAGTCAAAAAATAGAACTGATCAGCAAAACATTAACCTAGGTCTGTATGAGCTCAAAAAACAAAATAGAACTTCATGATATGGCAAAGGGCAATAATAAAATAGATATTGAAAAAAGCATCCTGGTTCTGTTGCAGATGTAAGAATAGCCAAACTGGAGTTTTGGATATCAGTTGTTATGGATTTGAGCCAAATCATCTTCTTTTTGGTCTGTAGAAATCGCTTTAGTTAATCTTTCTGGAATCCAAATCGGCTGCTGTTCTCCCTGTGGAAACACATAAACAGACCCCCGACTCCAGACAATCACTGGGTCAGGACCTTGGTTAATCTCTCTGGAATCCAAATCGGCTGCTGTTCTCCCTGTGGAAACACACAAACAGACCCCCGACTCCAGACAATTACTGGGTCAGGACCTTTCCATTGTCTGTTAGAATATCCTTCCAAAGTACCTTGGGCTTATGTACATTTTTTGGACACATATGCCTTTCCGCAGCACTAAGTCCTGATGAATCCAAATTTAAAAAGTTTAGAGTAAAAAGGGTTATTTTAAGTTTATCTTTGGGGAATATATACCCCTTCCCAATTCCTTCTTTTTGCTTTAATAAGTACATTTTAATAGTTTGATGAGCTCTTTCAACTATGCCTTGTCCCTGTGGATTGTATGGGATTCCTGTTATATGAGTAATGCCAAATGTTGAGCAAAATTGTTTAAAAGAGGTAGAAGTATAACCAGGGGCATTATCTGTTTTTAACTGTTTTGGAACACCCACAGTGGCAAAATTTTGTAAGCAATGAGCTATAACATCTTTAGTTTTTTCTCCGGCATGAAGGGAGCCCATCAAAAATCCAGAAGAAGTATCAACTGTAACATGCAAATATTTTAATTTTCCAAATTCTGGCAAGTGTGTGACGTCCATCTGCCAAATATGGTTAGGTATCAATCCTCTAGGATTGACTCCAAGATTAACTTGTGGTAAAAAGGTCACACAATTTTGACATTGTTTTATTATTTGTCTAGCTTGTTCCTTAGTTATTTTAAAACGCTTTTGTAAAGTATTAGCATTGACATGGAACTTTTTATGAAAATTTATAGCTTCTTCTAGTGTAGAGAAAATATGTATGTCATGTGTAGTTTTATCTGCTAAATCATTGCCCAAACTAAGGGCTCCAGGCAATCCTGTATGTGCCCTGATATGTCCTATAAAGAATGGATCTTTTCTGTCCCAGATTAGACTTTGTATAGTGGAAAGCAAAGAGAAAACAGTAGAAGAAGGGGAAATCCTACCAGCATCTTCAAGAGATACTATAGCATTAACTACATACTGACTATCAGAAAATAAATTAAATACAGAATCTTTAAACATCACAAAAGCTTGTAAAACTGCATTAAGCTCTACCTTTTGAGCTGATTGTTTGGGTACTAAAAATGTAAAAGTTTGATCAGGGGTAACTACTGCTGCTGTACCATTATTTGACCCATCAGTGAATATATTTGGAGCATTCATGATAGGTGTTTTTCTTGTCATTTTTGGAAAAATTACAGGATGCAATGACCAAAAAGACAATAAAGGATTAGATGGTAAGTGGTTATCAAATGAAACATTAGATTTGCACATGATTATTGCCCAAGTATTTAACTCATTAGCTAACTCATCAATTTGATTCATAGTATATGGAGTAATAATTTTATTGGGAGAAATTCCAAACACTCCCTTTGCTGCTTTTATTCCTTTGAGTATTAATTGTCCTACAGCCTCAGGATACCTAGTAAGAATAGTGTTAGGAGAATAAGATAAATGTATCCATAATAATGGACCTTCTTGCCAAAATACTCCTGTAGGAATATTTTTTGTTGGTAGTACAATAAATAATAAAGGCAAACTTATATCAATTCTATCCAAATGCATATTTTCCATATATGTTTCAATGATTTTTAATGCCTTTCTTGCTTCAGGCGTTAACATTCGGGGTGAATTTGGATCTGATGGACCTTTTAGGATATCAAATAAAGGTCCCAACTCTCCTGTTGGTATACCTAAATAAGGCCTTATCCAATTTATGTCTCCTAATAACTTTTGAAAGTCATTAAGTGATTTGAGTTGATCTACTCGTATTTGAATTTTTGGTGGACGGACCATGGTTGAGGACAATAGAACTCCTAAATAATTAATTGGAAAATTTAATTGTACTTTATCTATTGCTATCTCTAGATTATAATTTTTTAATAAGTTTGTAAGTGTGGCATAACATTCTAGCAATGTGTTTTTATCTTTGTGTGCTAATAATACATCATCCATATAGTGAAATATTTGTAGTTCAGAATTTTGATTTCTAAGTGGCTGGATTGCTTTGTTAACATAAATTTGACACATAGTTGGGCTGTTAGCCATCCCTTGAGGGAGTACTTTCCATTCATATCTCTGATCAGGACCTTCATGATTCAGTGCAGGGATAGTAAATGCAAAACGTGGACTATCCTCAGGATGAATTGGAATTGAAAAAAAACAATCTTTAATATCTATAACTAAAACATACCAGGTTTTTGGCAAAGCAGACAACTGAGGAATCCCTGATTGAGCAGGTCCCATAATAACCATCTCATTATTAATGGCTCTTAAATCTTGCAATAATCTCCATTTACCAGATTTCTTTTTGATGACAAAAATGGGAGTATTATGGGGAGATACAGAAGGTTGTATATGTCCTTCTGCTAATTGTTGTTTGACCAGGTCATGGGCTGCTTGTATCTTTTCTTTAGTCAGGGGCCACTGAGGAACCCACACTGGTCTTTCTGATTTCCAAGTAATTTTTATTGTCTCAGTGGCCCTTTCTGAAAATCCAACCCATGTCTGTCTGTTCCTTGATCTATTTGTATTGGTGCTGCTATACCTTGTTCTTGTTTTTCTAATCTTTTTCCTTTCCTAAAACCTTGTCTAGTCATAATAGTGGGTGCATTTTGGTTGATGTTATTTGTTAATGTCAAACCTAATTGATCTAGGACATCTCGTCCCCATAAATTTACGGGAAGATGATCCAATACATATGGCTGTATAGTTCCTTCACATCCTTCAGGATCCTTCCAATCTAATACCATTGCACTTCTATGGGGATTAGTCGCCACTCCTAGGCCTCGAAGCGTTTGAGTGGCTTGTTGTAATGGCCAATGTTTTGGCCATTCTTGACGAGAGATGATGCTAAGGTCTGCACCTGTATCCAGTAGTCCATTAAATTCATGTCCTTGAATATTTAGTTTTAGCATGGGGCGAGAATCTAAATTTAAAGAAAGCATAGCCCAATCTACACCTGTGGAACCTAATCCCTTGGAACCTCTTTCTACAGTACGACTGGAAAATTTATCATGTAGGCTGGGTATTATTAGTAACTGTGCTATTCTATCTCCTGGTGAAATTACTGATATACCCTTTGGAGAACTGGCTATAATTTTTATTTCACCTTCATAATCGGGATCAATTACCCCAGGACTTATCATAAGTCCTTTTAGAGTAGAAGAGCTGCGTCCCAATAATAAGCCTACTGTTTCTTTGGGAAGAGGTCCTTTCACCCCTGTGGGAATGATTTGAACTCCCATCTCTGGAGTTAGTACTGCTCTGGCGGAGGCGCAGATGTCCAACCCTGCGCTCCCTCTGGTTTGTCTGATGAGGGATCTGATGGACAATGTGTCCTGGGCACTACCCTGATGGGGTTGCTGGGTTCCTCCAGTGCTCCGTATATTTGTGGTTTTGGGCCCCGGAGCATTGGGCCCCCTTGTCCATTTTTTGGCAATGGAGCCTGATGCCTTTCTCCACGATATCGTGGATAAACACCTGGTCCTTGTTCGTTTTTTGATAATGGAGTACCCTCTATGGTGGTTTGAGAACGGCATTCATTAGCCCAATGTCTCCCTCTACGGCATCGTGGGCAAATACCTGGTATTCTACTCCTTGGATACCTAGTTTTGTTAAACCCTCCTCCAATGGGGCAATTCCTTTTAAAATGTCCTGTTTGTTCACAATTGTAGCATGTTCTTGGCCTGGCATCTAAAGCCTGTTTTACTGCAGCTGCCACAATTTGCCCTTGTTCATTAATGTCTCTGGCATCTAAAGCCTGTTTTACTGCAGCTGCCACGACTTGCTCTTGTTCATTAATGTCTCTACATAATTTAATATATGTGTTTAAATCTTCATGTTTCCATGGTCTAATGATATCTCTGCACCAACGATTCGCTTGCTCATAAGCCAGGTGTTTTAGTAATGGCATTGCTTGTTCTGTATTCCCAAAAACTCTGGTAGCTGTTTGAATAAGCCTATCTACAAATTCAGCATAAGGTTCATTAGCTCCTTGTATTACCTTAGATAATTGACCTTGTAAACCTCCATGTCCTTGTAAAGTCTTCCATGCCTTAATTGCATCTGCAGCAATTTGTGCGTATACGCCAGGATCATATGCCATTTGTTGCTGCTGATCCTCATAAGGTCCCTTTCCTAACAACATATCTAGATTTCTCTGAGGATAACCAGCTGCTGCATTTCGCCTAGCCGTCTCCTTGCAAAATTCCTCATTGGCAACCTTCCATAACAGGTATTGTCCTCCATTTAGCACAGCTTTACACATATTAGCCCAATCTGCTGGCGTCATGTTCAAGTTGTTAATGGATTCGACCAAGCTTACAGTGAAGGGTGCTTGAGGACCATAGGTTGTTACAGCCTCTTTTAGCTGCTTCACTGTTTTGAAATTTAAAACTTGGTAAAATCGCTGCCCTCCTGCCTCAAATACAGGGCATGTTAATATTTGAGATCTTGTCTCAGGATCCCAACTATCAACTGCGGGGGTTGGGGACCTCCCAGCATATGGAGGTGGCCTTGTTAGTTGGACACTTATGTCCTCTGGTGATAGAAAGGTGTTAGTAGCAATCTCCTGTTGTAACTTTCCCTCTGATGGCTTTTTCTGTTTTACACTTTCTTGTCTGACTAACTTGAGAGGCCTTCTCTTTTACTTGAATCTTTTCCTCTGTCTGACTAACTTGAGAGACCTTCTTTTTTACTTGAATCTTTTCCTCTGTCTGACTAACTTGAGAGACCTTCTCTTTTACTTGAATCATTATGTCTTCTCCTTCCTCTACCATTGTCTGAACTGAAGGCTTTGGACTAAGCAAACAAGATACGAACGTCCACAATGGCAATGTGCCAACTGGCAGAGTCCCTGGGCTTTTCTTTTCTATTCTTTTTAAATCTTCACCATGATGGTTCCATTGTGATATATTTAACAACTCCTCCTTAAAAAGCCATGGGCTACATTTTTGTATTGTATCAACGTATGCCCTGACTGTTCTTGATTTTACTGAGATGCCTCCTTCCTCTAACAATTTACTTAACACTCTTTCAGTTTGTTTTTTACTAATTTCTGATCCCGTATTTCTACTATAATACAACCCAACAAGATGACGCCAAACAAAACCGAGACAGAATGAGATAAAAAGGGAACAACAAAAAGTCATTATAGCCTTTCTATCCTCCTGACATGTGCATCCGTCCTTTCTCCCTATCTGTTCCTCAGACGTAAATAGTTTTTCCTCAGATGTGAGCAGTTTTTCTTCCGTCTCACTCATCTCCAGGGACAGGCAACTTAAAACAAAAGTGAAACAAAATAACAAAAGAAGAATCTTAAAATGGCTACCCATCCTCTCGCCCTGCCCTCAGGGGCGAGCAGTTTCACTTACCCTCAGTCGCTCCCCGTGCGAGCCACCAAATGCCGCAGTCTGGCTGGGCACAATCAGGAGCCACTTGTCAAAAGAAACTAACTTTATTTTTAGAACCAAACACGCCAAACAAAACAGCCTCTCAGGAAAAACCCCTCAGAGCCTCAACTGCCACCACCGGCTTTCCACAAGCCTCTCTCTCCCCCCCCACAAGCTTCTCTCCACCTCCCACAATCCTCCTGCTCTTGAGGCCGATTGGCTGGGTCACGTGGGCAGAGCCAAAAAGTCCCCCAATGAGCAGCTCCGTGGTCTGAAAGGGCAGGGAAACAGTCCAATGAGCATCACCGCAGAGGAGCCAATCAGCTAGATGTTGCTGGGGCTGAGGAGCCAATCAGCTAGATGTTGCTGGGGCCACTGTGAGCCAATCATCAGCCGGCAGCTGGATTGCTGGCAGCTGGAAGTTTGCTGGGGCCCCTTCGGCTGTGGCTCTCAACAGTGTTCTTTCCATACTTTAGCTATTCAGGACCATGGTAACACAAGTATACCACGTCAGTGATAAAATCTAGGTGGTTTTGGTATTTAGGTATTTATTATAAACTTCTTTCAGTTTTGCTTTGTGTTTGAAAATGTTCATCATAATGTTGGAAAAATTCTATATCTTGAATTTAAGCCACAATGTAGAAGCTCTTCTTAGGTTGTCCTTATAATTTAAAAACCCTTGACATGACACAACAATGAGCCTAGGAGAACTCTGAAATTTGGAAAGAAGTTAGGCAACTGGGGACTTTGAAACTGAGAAGCAACTTAATAGAAAATTCCTTTATTTTCCTTATCATCTCCCATATCTTCCAACTAAAGAGTTATACAAGCTGTAGATAGGTAGTTTATGTCACCCCCAATGTCATATATTGAATCCTAAAACCTAAGATGATGATATTTGAAGATGGAGTGTTTGGAAGTAATTAGGTCATGAGATTGGAGACCTCATGAATTGGATCATTGTCCTTGCATAAAGAGACATGAGATCTTGCTTTTCTCTAACTGTCTACCAAGTAGGATACAGCAAGAAGTTGGCCATCTGCAAGTCAGCAAGTGGATCACCAGATACTGGACCTTCCCGTAGCTTGTTCTTGAGCTACTTAGTCTCCAAAACTTTGAGAAATTGATGTTTGTTTTTAAGCCACTCAATCTATGACAGTCTAAGACAGGCACAGACACAAATAAAATACTTTAAAGAAAGCTGTTTCCCTTAGCCAAATGACCATTTGGTGGCCTCTACCTTACTGCATCCAAACACCAGCAAAACAACAATAACAACAAGAATCTCATATCCCCTCGTTTCATGGAGAAAATAACAGCACATTTTTCTCAAATAAAAAATAAAGAACTATCTGGCTGGGGTTGTGGCTCAGCAGTAGAATGCTCGCCAAGTACATTTAAGGCCCTGGGTTCAATCCTCAGCACCACATAAAAATAAATAAGTAAAATAAATGTAATTCATCAAATGGCTCATAATACAAAAAATACTGACTTTCCATTTTCAGATAAGGAAGAAAGGGCTGGAGTGTGACTCAGTGGCAGAGTGCTTGCCACATATGGGTTCAATTCCCGGTCCCCAATTGCCTAATAATAATGATAATAGCGATATCTTTGGGATGTAGTACAGTGGTACAGAGTGCCTGGGTTCAATCCTCAGTACAACAACATAACAACAAGAACAATAGTAAAGAAGGAGGAGGAGGAGGAGGAGGAGGAGAAGGAGAAGGAGAGGAGGAGGAAGAGGATAAAAAGAAAGTTCAGGCAAAAAAGAAAATAACAGGAGATTAAAAAACTGTGTGAATCAAAAGAAATCATGGGGGCAGGAGTCAACTAACACACTAGGGAAAACTATATAGAACATATAGGCTTGCTGTCAATATCCAAGTCCATGGACTCAAACAACTATGGATTGAGATTATTTGAAAAAAATAAAAAATTTAGTCTGTGCCAACATACCTTAAATCTTTTTTTTGTCAATACTCTATAAATATTACTCTATAAAACAAAGGGTGACTATTTAACATTTACATTGCATTAGGTATTATAAGTAATTTGGATGTAATTTAGAGTATAGTAAAGTATGTGCATACATTATATGCAAATACTATACAAATTTTATATTGGACTTATGGATATTGGTATCCACAGTCAGTAATGGAACCAACCCACCATCAAATACTGAGGTGGGGTAGACCCACCCACACCAGCCTCTGGGGTCCCAGGTGCACAGCAGGTCTGGTCCAGCCCTTTCCCAGAAGGGCAGATACAACCAGAGCCAAGCCTTTGGTGCAGGACTACCCCTTCCAACCAGCAGACTAATGTGAGGGGTAAAGCCTGGCCTACATTCACCCACACCTGCCTCTGCAGGGCCCAGGTACACAGCAGGCCTGGTCCACCCTTTCCCAGCAGGGCAGACACTGCCAGAGCCTAGCCTCTGGTGCAGGACCACCCCTTCCTACCATCAGACTAACAGGGGAGGTCAAGCCCAGCATCCCAGATCCTCCCACTCCAACTTACCCAAGACCCAGACCCAGGATGCAGTAGCCTTCATTAAGGGACACCAGCAGGTTCTGGAAGCCCAACATCAAGGTGAGGTACAAACAATCTGCATGGTAGAAACTGTAATATCTCGGATTCACACTGCAAAAAAAAAAAAGACAAATAGATAACACAAAAAAACAAGGGAGGGAGGAAAGTGCCCCAAACAAACCAGAACCCATGGACAGCAAAGTGGATGAAATATCAGAGAAGGAGTTTAGAAAGTTCATAATTAAAATGATCTGTTAATTTAAAAACATGACCTAAATGGGCAAATACAGGCAAAAAATGATCACTCCAACAAGGAGATGAGAGAACAAATACTGTTAGCAAAAGATTACTTCAAGAGAGAGATACAGTCCCTGAAAAAAAAAGTCAGAAATTCTTGAAATGAAGGAAACAATAAATCAAATAAAATCTCAATAAAAAGCATAACCAACAGACTAGATAACTTGGAAGAAAGAACATCAGATAATGAAGACAAAGTATACAATCTGAAAAAAAAAAGTTTACCACACAGTGAAGAAAGTTAGAAATCATGAACAGAACATCCAAGAATTATGGGACAGCATCAAAAGACCAAATCTACAGGGAGGCACAGAGTGTCAAACCAAAGGAATGCACAATCTCCTCAATAAGATATCAGAAAATTTCCAAGCATAAAGAACAAATTGGAAAACCAAATACAACAGGCTTACTGGGCACAAATGTATAAAATTACAACAGATTTACACCAAGGCACATTATAATGAAAATGTCTAGCATACAGAATAAGAATCGAATCTTAAAAGCCACAAGAGAGAGGAATCAGATCACATATAGGAGGAGACCAATTAGTATCTCAGCAGATTTTTCAACCCAGCCCTCAAAGCCAGCAGATAGTTGAACAACATATACCAAGCTCTGGAAGAAAATAGAAGCCAACCAAGAATCTCATATCCAGCAAAACTAAGCTTTATATTTGATGATGAAATAAAAACCTTCCATGATAAATGGAAGTTAAAAGAATTTAGAGCAAGAAAGCCTGCACTACAGAACATCCTCAGCAAAATATTCCAAGAAGAAAAAAATGAAAAACAATGATGAAAATTAGCAGAGGGAGGGATTACACTAAAGGAAAATCTAATCAGAGGAGAAACCAAGTAATGTTAAATACCAAAAATAAATAAAAATGGCTGAGAATACAAATCATGTGTCAATAATAACCCTGAATGTTAATGGCCTAAACTGACCAATCAAAAGACAGACTGGTAGATTGATTTTTTTTAAAAAAGAGACCCAACAATATGCTACCTCCAAGAGAATCATCTCATAGACAAAGACATTCACAGACTGAAGGTGAAGGGTTGGAAAAAATCATACCACTCACATGGACTGTGGAAGCAAGCAGGGGTTTCCAACCTCATATCAAACAAAGTAGACTCCAAAGTAAAGCCAATCAAAAAGGATAAAAAAAGAACACTACATATTGCTCAAGGGAACCATACACCAATAAGACTTAACAATTATAAATATATATGCCCCAAACAACAGAGCAGCTATGTTCATCAAACAAACGCTTCTCAAGTAGACCACAACACAATAATTGTGGGTGACTTTAACACACCTCTTTCATCACTAGATAGACCTTCCAAATAAAAGCTGAACAAAGAAACTATAGAACTCAATAATACAATCAATAACTTAGACTTAACTGACATATAGAATATTTCACCTACCAACAAGTGAATATGCTTTCTCCTCAGCACCACATGGATCCTTCTCTAAAATAGACCATATACTATGCCACAAAACATCTCTTAGCAAATATAAAAAAGTAGAGATACTACCCTGCATTCTAGCAGATCATAATGGAATTAAATTAGAAATCAATGATAAGATAAAAAATAAAATCCACTCCAACACCTGTAGACTAAGTAATATGTTATTGAATGAACAATGGGGTATAGAAGACATCAAGGAAGAGATTAAAAAGGTTTTAGAGGTGAATGAGAACACAGATACAACATATCAAAAATCTCTGGGACACTATGAAAGCAGTTCTAGGAGAAGAGTTCATTGCATAGAATTCATTCCTTAAAAGAAGAAAAAGTCAACAAATAAACGACTTAACGATACATCTCAAAGCCCTAGAAAAAGAACATATCAACACCAAAAGCAACAGGAGACAGGAAATAATAAAAATCAAAGCTGAAATCAATGAAATTGAAACACAAGAAACAATTAAAAAATTGACAAACAAAAAGTTAGTTCTTTAAAAAAGTAAATAAAATTGACAGACCCTTAGCCATGCTAACAAAGAGAAGGAGAGAGAAAAATCAAATCACTAACATATGTGATGAAGAAAAAATATCACAACAGATACTACAGAAATACAGAAGATAATTAGAAATTATTTTTAAAATATTCCAATAAAATATTGAAGGCACCATCAAATTTCTAGTCACATAATTTGCCCAAATTGAACCAGGATGATATATACAATTTAAACAGATCAATTTCAAGTGACTCAAAAGCAGACACTATCAAAAGTCTACCAACCAAGAAAAGCCCAGGACTGGATGGATACACAGCCAAGTTCTACAAGACCTTTAAAGAAGAATGGATACCAATAATCTCCAATTTATTTTGGAAAATAGAAAAAAGAGGCAGCACTTCCAAACTCATTCCATGAGGACAATATCACTCTGATTCCAAAACCAAGCAAAGACACATTAAAAAAAAAAAAACACTTCAATATCTCTAATGAACATAGATGCAAAAATTCTCAATAAAATTCTGGCAAATCAATTACAAAAACATATCAAAAAGATCATGCACCATGATCAAGTGGGATTCATCCCAGATACAAGGTTGGTTCAACACACAGAAATCAATAAATGTAATTCATCACATCAATAGACTCAAAGATAAGAATCATATGGATCATCTCAACAGATGCAGAAGAAGCATTTGACAAAATACAGCACCTCTTTATGTTTAAAACACTAGAAAAACTAGGATTAACAGGAACATATCTCAACATCGCAAAGGCTATCTATGCTAAGCCTCAGGCCAACATCATTCTAAATGGAGAAAAATTGAAGGCATTCTCTCTAAAAACTGAAACAAGACAGGGATGCCCTCTTTCACCACTTCTATTTAACATTAGAGAAGCATGCCAAGCCAAGCATAAAAATAGTGTTTATTTAAAAAGGTGTAACAGACTTCTCCCAGAAGGGAGAAGGGGGTCATAGCTGGTGTCCTGGTATCCCAAGAAGTGAGAGCGTGCTGCCTTTTTTATATGTTAACACTGACCAGAGCAATTAGACAAAAGAAATTAAAGGGATATGTATAGGAAAAGAAGAACTTAAATTAGCACTATTTGCTGATGATATGATTCTATACCTAGAAGACCCTAAAAGTTTCACAAAAAAACTTCTAGAATTAGTAAATGAATTCAGCAAAGTAGCAGGATATAAAATCAACACCCATAAATCAAAGGCATTTCTGTATATCAGTGACAATCCACAGAAAGGGAAATGAGGAAAATCACCCCATTTTCAATAGCCTCAAAAATAAAATACTTGGGAATCAACAAAAGAAGTGAAAGAGCTATATAATGAAAATTACAAAACCCTAAAGAAATAAATCAAAAAAGACCTTAGAAGATGGAAAGATCTTTTGGATAGGCAGAATTAATATTATCAAAATGACCATGCTACCAAAAGCACTATACAGATTTACTGAAACTCCAATCAAAATTCCAAATGGCATTCCTCATAAAAATAGGAAAACCAATCATGAAATTCATCTGGAATAATAAGAGACCCAGAATAGCTAAAAAAAAATCCTTAGCGGGAAGAGTGAAGCAGGTGGCATCACTATACCACACCTTAAACAATATTACAGAGCAATAGTAACAAAAACAGCATGGTATTGGCACCAAAACACATTGGTAGACCAATGGTACAGAATAGAGAACACAGATATTAACCCACAAAACTACAATTATCTTATATTAGACAAAGGAGAAAACACAGCCTCTTCAACAAATGGTGCTGGGAAAACTGGAAATCCATATTCAACAAAATGAAATAAAACCCCTATCTCTCACCATGCACAAAATTCAACTCAAAGTGGATCAAAGACCTAGAAATTAAACCAGAGACCTTGTGCCTAATGGAAGAAAAACTAAGCCCAAATATTCATCATGTTGGATTAGGAACCAACTTTCTTAATAAGACTCCTATGGCACAAGATTACAACCAAGAATCAATAAATGGGATGAATTCAAACTAAAGAGCTTCTTCTCAACAAACGAAAACAGTGAGGTGAATAGAGAGCCTACAGAATGGGAGCAAATCTTTACCACAAGCACATCAGATAGAGCACTAATCTCTAGGATACATAAAGCACACAAAAACCTTAGCACCAAAAAAACAAATAACCCAATCAATAAATGGGCCAAGGAACTGAACAGATACTTCTCAGAAGAGAATATACAATTATTAAACAAATATAAAAAAATGTTCAACATCTCTAGAAATTAGAGAAATGCAAATCAGAATTACTCTAAGATTTTATCTCACTCCAGTCAGAATGGAAGCTATCAAGAATACAAACAACAATAAGTGTTGGCAAGGATATGGGGAAAAAGGCACACTCATATGCTACTGTTGGGACTGCAAATTGGTGCAGCCAATATAGAAAGCAGTATGGAAATTTCTTGGAAAATTGGGAATAGAAACACCATTTGACCCAGCTGTCCCTCTCCTGGGTCTATACCCAAAGGACTTAAAAACAACATACTACAGGGCCACAGTTTATAGCAGCACAATTCACAATAGCTAAACTGTGGAACCAACCTAGATGAACTTCAATAGAAGAATGGATAAAATAAATGTGGCATATATACACAGTGAAATATTACTCAGCAATAAAAGAGAATAAAATCATGGGAAACAGAAGGAAGAACATGGCGGCAGGTGGGGAGAGAGCACTCCTGTGACCTCCTCAGCTATGCTGGCAGAGAGAGACTTCAGAATGACTGGATGCTGTCTGCTCAGGAATGTCCTGCAAAGTTGAGCTGAGGTGAAACCTAAGCGAGGAGTTTGAGATTCTCAAAGGCCACAGCATGCTCGGGCGTGGGTGAATCCAGGCCACCCAGCGCGGAGATACTGGCTGGTTGATTGGCAACCCACTGTCGACCCACCACCAACCTGCCATGACTCAGCACTAAGGAGACCCACGAGCGGTGTAGAGAAACAAAACTTTGGACCCTTTCAGGAGGTGCCAACCGAGCCTCGATGGGCCAGCAGACCGAGATCTGAGGTAGGGCTTAGGAGAGTCAGACCAGACCCACCCTTCCCATCAGATACCCGGGCAAGGAGACCGGGGCCCACCATGGCAGAGAACTGACTTCATCAGAGTTCGGCGGAAGGGATCACTCTGCAGTGAAATCGGTGACAGCAGGTGTGTGACCCTCAGCCCTCCCTATCCATACAGCTGGGGAATCTCAAAAATCTCTCCCCAGTTCTCCATGGGTGTGATTATCGGAGCAGAGGGAAACAGGAGGGGCACGTGACCTCCAACTCCCCCTCCAACCAGTGGCAACAGCCGAGGCCTTTTTCCGCCAGCTGGGGGGGGGCGCTACCGGAGGGAATCAGGCAAAATAAGCTGACGACCCCCAGCTCCCATGCTCCACAACATTGGGGTCTGGGTGAATGGCAAACAGAGATAGTGCCCAGTTGTTCAAGAGAACAGGGCACCCCGGAGGCTGCAGGCCCAGAGTGTAGCTAGATCTGTGGAGAATGGCACCAGTGAGTGGGGCCTGGCTGGCAGAAGTGGGGTGGGGGGGAGGAAGGGAGGCTGGAGACCAGGAAGGGCCCTGGGAGGCCAGGATTGGAGAGCTGCCCAGCTGGGGAAGAGAAGCTGCCTCACAGGGATTGTTTTCTGCATATTGAGGGCAGAAGCTTGGCACAGAGGGCACAGCTCCACCTACTGAAAGAGAAGATAATACTACTCTAAGACTGCATTTATCTTTTTTATTTCTTTTCAATTTTTATTTTTCACTTTTCTTTTATTCTATTTTTCTCTATTTCTCTTTAGTGACTTCTTCCTTCCCCTTCCCCTACCTTTCCTCCCAAGCATTACGACTTCTATTACGTGTAATTTACTAAACGCATATAGGTGAATGTTCCGAAACTGTCTATAGTGCTCCCAAGTCCCTAGCTACCCCCAAATACTCCGGTCCATTCTCCTGTTAATATCCCCCTTCAGTAGAGCAATCTTCCAAGGTAGCTAAGATATACTAACCCCCATACCATCACATCACCCGACCTAAACATAAAGTCCTAAGACCAAACCGCAGATCGCTATACGCCATCAGAATCCGTATGTCTTTTATGAAACAAATGAATTTGCTTTAAAATACAATAAAACCCAACATCTCTAGACATAGTCTCCCATCACAATGGAGAGATCCCGGAGATATACAATACCAAAACAAATTATAGGAGAAAATAGTAACACAGCAGTCAAACAGAGCTGGAAAGTAACGTGAGCGTCATGAAAAAACAAGGAAACAAAGATTACAAACAATGCAGGACAGCTTAAATTTACAGGAGAACCTAGAGGCATCAGAAAAATGTCAGATAAAGAACTCAAGGCATACTGACTCAGATGGAATGGAATCTTAAAGAGGTCATTAGACAGCAAATGTAAACAATGAAAGAACAATTTGACAATGAATTACATAAACAAATTCAAGAAGCAAAAGAACAACTCTACCGGGAGATAGAGGTTATAAAAAAAATCAAACAATAATCCTAGAAATGAAGAAAACTATAAACCAAATTAAAAACTCAAATGAGAGTATTACCAGTAGAGTAGATCAAGTAGAAATCAGAACATCAGACAATGAAGACAAAATATATCATCTTGAAAATTGTCTAGTCAACTCAGAAAGGATGGTAAGAAACCATGAACAAAACATCCAAGAGATATGGGATATCATAAAAAAACAACAACATAAGAGTCATTGGGATAGAGAAAGAATAGAGGTCCAAACCAAAGGAATGAGCAATCTGTTAAATAAAATAATTTTAGAAAACTTTCCAGACATGAAAAATGAAACGGATGTCCAAATCGTAGAAGCCTACAGGACGCTGAACATACAAAAACCACAATAAACCAATTCCAGGACACATTATTATGAAGATATCCAACATACAGAACAAGGAGAGAATATTAAAAGCTACAAGAGAAAGGAGGCAGATTATATTCAGGGGTAAACCAATTAGGTTAACAGCTGATTTTTCATCACAGATGCTAAAAGCGAGAAGATCCTGGAACAACGTATTTCAAACGCTGAAAGATAATGGGTGCCAACCAAGAATATTGTATCCAGCAAAATTAAGCTTCAGGTTTGACAATGAAATAAAAATCTTTCACGATAAAAAAAAAATTAAAAGAATTCGCAGCAGAAAACCAGCACTGCAAAGCATTTTGGGCAAGACCATACACGAAGAGGAAATGAAAAAGAACAACCAAAAAAAAAAAAACCAGTGGGAAGTACCTCAGTAAAGCGGGGGGGGGGGGGGCGGGGGGTACTAATCAAAGAGGAAAAAACAAACCAAATTAAAAATAAATAAATAAACAAACATGACCGGAAGTACAAACCATATATCAATAGTAACCCTAAACGTTAATGGCTTAAACTCACCAATAAAGCAACATAGGCTGGTAACCTGGATTAAAAACACAGATCCAACAATATGCTGCCTTCAGGAGACTCATCTGATAGGAAAAGACATACACAGGCTGAAGGTGAAAGGTTGGGAAAAATCATACCACTCACATGGTCCTCGGAAGCAAGCAGGGGTGGCCATCCTCATATCGAATAAAATTGACTTCAAGCCTAAGTTAATCAAAATGGATAAAGAAGGACACTATATACTGTTAAAGGGAACCATTCACCAACAAGACATAACAATTATCAATATTTATGCACCAAACAATGGTGCTGCTATGTTCATAAAACAAACTCTCCCCAAGTTCAAGAGTCAAATAAACCACAACACAATAATTATGGGTGACTTATAATTGTAGAACACATCTCTCTCACCAGTGGACAGATCTTCCAAATAAAAGTTGAATAAAGAAACTATAGAACTCAATAACACAATTAATAACCTAGACTTAACCGACATATATAGAATACATCAACCACCATCAAGCAGATATACTTTTTTCTCAGCAGCACATGGATCCTTCTCAAAAATAGACCATATACTATGCCATAGGGCAACTCTTAGAAATTATAAAGGAGTGGAGATATACCATGCATCTTATCTGATCATAGTGGAATGAAATGGAAATCAATGATAAACGAAGGAAGGAAAAATATTACATCACTTGGAGAATGAACAATATGTTACTGAATGATCAATGGGTTACAGAAGACATAAAGGAGGAAATCAAAAAATTCTTAGAGATAAATGAAAACACAGACACAACATATCGGAATCTATGGGACACCATGAAAGCAGTTCTAAGATGAAAATTCATTGCTTGGAGTTCATTCCTCAAAAAAAGAAAAAAACCAACAAATAAATGATCTCACACTTCATCTCAAAACCCTAGAAAAAGAAGAGCAAAACAAGAGCAAATGTAGTAGAAGGCAAGAAATAATTAAAATCAGAGCTGAAATCAATGAAATTGTAACAAAAGAAACAATTGAAAAAAATTGACCAAACTAAAATACTAAAATCATGGCATTTGCATGTAAATGGATGGAATTAGATAAGATAATGCTAAGTTAGCCAATCCCAAAAACCAAATGCCAAATGTTTTCTTTGATATAAGGAGGCTGATTCATAGTGTGGTAGGGAGGGGGAGAATGGGAGGAATAGATGAACTCTAGATAGGGCAGAGGCGTTGGAGGGGAACGGACAAAACATGGGGTTATTAATGATGGTGGAATGTGATGATCATTATTATGCAAAGTACAGGTATGAAGGCATTAATTGGTGTGAATATACTGTGCATACAACCAGAGATATGAAAAATGGTGCTCTATATGTGTAATAAGAATTATAATGCATTATGCTGTCATATATAAATAAAAAATAAATAAATTTTAATAATACTGAGAGAGTGGCAAACTGATAAGGGATTAAAATCCAAAATATATAGAAAATTCAACCAAACACACAAAAAGACAATCAACATTGCTATTATCAGGTAAATGAAAATCAAAACTACAATGAGATATTACATCATATTCATTAGGGTGGCTACTATTTTTTTTTAAAAAAAGAAGAATATAGCAAGTGTTGTCAAGGATGTAGAAAATTACAGTGTTATTGGCAATCTAAAATTGTAGTTATGTTATTAAAAACTGTGTGGTGGTTCCTTAAAAAATGGAAACAAAAATCCTACATGATCCAGATGATTTCACTTCTGGGTATACAACCATAATAATTCAAAGCAGAACTTAAATATTTTAACACCCATGTTCATAGCAATACTAGTAACAAGTCCTGCTTCCTCACAAGTTGAAGTGTAACATTAGAGAAGCATGCCGAGGCAAGCAAAAAATAGGGTTATTTTAAAAGGTGTAACATAGACTTCTCCCAGAAGGTGAAGGGGGTCATAGCTGGTATTCTGGTATGCCAAGAAGTGAGAGCGTTCTGCCTTTTTTTTAATATTCCAGGCTTCCTTCATTTTCCTGCTCTCTTCCCTTCATCTCTATCCTTCCTGTATATATGACTAGGCTCAGTGGAGTGGCCAAAAGGTGAGAAGCAGATGTGCAAGGGGAAGGGCCAGATAACAACTTTTATAACTCCCTGTAGGGAGGGATAATCCTTGGGATAGGTTATGTTAGCAACAGGTTGGAGCAGGGGCAGATTATCTTGATAAGGGTGGGGGAAGGACTCTGAAATATTAGCATTTCAGTCCTTCAGGGGCAGTCTTCCTGGTCTCAAATTGGCCTCCTTGATCTGACCTGAATTGATTTATTTACCTATACTGACTGTCTAAATCTGGCTTCAATAGCAGTATTATTATAACAGTACAAAGGTGCAGAACAGCCAAGTGTCTATGAATAGATTGAGTGGATGCCAAAAGATATGTGTTTGTACAAACACACATTACATATTATATAGTATATATATTACATTTAATATATATTACATTAATGCATAATGTATATAATATGTATTAATTAACAATATATATTTCACAAATTAATATATAATTAATATATATTACAAAAGGAAGGATGTGTGGGCAAAGTGGTGCACACCTGTAATCCCAGTGGCTTGGGAGGTGGAGGCAGGAGGATGGCAAATTCAAAGCCAGCTTCAGAATTTTTGCCCATCAGAATTTTGTGCTGTAATATTCTTGTAGTAAAGAGGATATTTCAGTGGTTAGAATTTATGCTTTCCTGGTTTTAAAGCTAAAATGTTGAATGAAATGATTGAATTCATGTTCTATTCTATCTCCTTTCATTTAACTTTATTTCATGTAACCAGATTTTTCAAAATGAAAATTAATAAAACTCACTGTGCAAAAGACATTCTGACTGGAAAGAAAACTTTAGAATCCTACTACATACTTTCCATAAGGACTGTCTTTAAATCAAGGACACACATAGGATGAATGAATGTTGTGTTGATATCAACCAACATTAGCCTGAGCCATTGTAGACAGGATGAGTACTGTAGGTCTTGCTATCACTAGGTCTTATCAACTGTCCACCACCATTAAGGCTCCATGACCTCCCAGGGATCTGACACTGAGCCCTGAGTTCAGTCCCCTGGGTCTTACTTCTCCAAACGCTTTTCCCCTACAGGGTATTCATAGGCCATGCCCTCTCATATAGACCCGCCCCAAAGCCCTGAAGCATAGCACCACCCCTCTCATGCATCTGATCCACGGTGCCACATGTTTCTGTGGGTGTAGAAGAGGTGGCCAGGCACTGGAGAAGCAGGTTCCTCTGTGTTCTCCAAGGTTTGTCCTTTGTCAACTGCCAGGACTGTTTGTCATACCATCTTTGCTGCTCTCCATGAATGAGTAACCATCATCCTCTCCATAGTGCCCAGTGAGAATGCCAGGCCCACCCACACTGGCCTTTTATACTGCACCAGAGCAGGTGGTTGTGGATTGTTTCCCCTGGAGCCCTAGCTTGGAGCATGGAGGGGAGTTACAGGTAGGGAAGGTTCCCGTGTGCAAGGGTAGTGTATGGTGAGTTGGGCCCTGGCTGTGGAGAGATTAGGGGACCAGGAGCTGAGTGAGATAGTGCATGAGGGAGGGGAAACCCACTGTGCCTGTTGCTGGGAGGCAGCACAGGGAAGGGGAGGGGCATGCTGCATCTGTGTGTGGGGGCATATTGGGGCAGAGGAGTGAGGGTGCAATTCCTGGGTGCTTGTTGGGTTTTCTTGATGGCTATGGCAGAGATAGGAGGGTCCATACATGGGTGGTAGAGTGGGGCATCAGATGGGATGGATGTGGGTGGGGAGTTTTATGGAGTAGGGATGAGGGTAAATGGGTAAGTGGTGGAGGAAGAACAGAAACAAATTTGCTTCAGTATTAAATTAGCAAATAATTTATTTCATCGATCTTACACATTTGGAAATAATGCCTTCAATCCTATTTTGTATGGAAGTGTGGAAACACTGCTCCTACGGTTAAGTTTATATACCATTCATTCAATAAAACAAAGTCCATCAGCACTTAGTATATAAAGATGCATCAAAAGAAACAGTCACTGAGATCTTGTTTATGTCTGTCTCCCATCTCCTGTGGTTTGCCATAAAAATCCTGAAAATACCTCATAATAATGGTCAGTATGTCCATTACAGTATTTACTGCAATTATCCATTGTCACATTTCAGCTTTCCATATAATGTGAAGAAGAGTTTACTTAAAGACTTTGGGTACTATTATGTGCCCATTTTGTACATTAGAAAAAATGGTGACATTTCCAAAGTTCCTCAACTAGAAAGTGGTGTTTGGAGGATTTGAGCCTTTGTCTTCTAATGTTGGAGCTTGCACTTTGCAGCCATTGTGGAGGTGCTTTTCCTAATTGACATCCCAGGTCAATGTTGTAATGAAGGAAATTTCTCTACATATTCTATTCTCACAGAGCATACATGGTGATCTCCTTTATGACATTGCCTGGGATATTATATCTCTTGTTCTCTTTTGACAGCCTTAGCTCACATACCATACAATTCACCCATATAAAGCCTAGAGTTTGATGATTTTTACTATATTCACAGATGTGCACAACCACTGCCACAGTTGATTTAGGAACGTTTTTATCACCTCAAAAAGAAACCCTGGTCAGGCACGGTGGTGCATGCTTGTAATTCTAACAACTCAAGATGTTGAGGCAGGGGGATTATAAGGTCAAAGCCAGTCTAAACAACTTAATGAGACCCTGCCTCAAAATGAAAAATGCTGAGGGTGTGTCTCAATGGTCAAATGCCCCTGGGCTCAATCCCTCCTACAAAAAAAGAAACTCTTGATACTTTTACTCATTCAACAAATAGATTTTAGACATTGATTCAGTAAATATGTTTTACAAATAGTGGACAAATTTGTAAACAATCCCAGCTTTTATGGAACTTATAGCCTAAAATGATCAGTTGGACCCTAAACAAAAACTAGGTAAAAATATGTAGTTTGCCAGATAGTGATATGAGCTTAGGTGATAAAAGTGTAAGAAATGGATAAATTAGAATGGGGATTGGAAAGGATGAAATAAATAAAGTGGGTGAGAATGGACTACTGAGAAGGCAACATGTGAAGATAGGAGGCAAAGAACTGACCTGTGCCACATTCTAAGAAAGATGTTTCTAGGCAAGTATGATACCACTGAGCCAAAATCCCAGGAGAAAGATGTTCCTAGGTAGAAGAATTGAAAGACTAGGCTAGGAGTGGGCCTGGCTGTGGTAGAAACATTTGGTTTTCTCTCTGAGAAAATACAAGGTGTCCATGCAGTCATAAATGCAACATTGAAGTGAGAAACAGATATTATGATCTTTAGGCCTTTCCAAGGCCACTGCATATCATTTGTAGTAAGGTGGGAACTGTTGGATGTTTCTGTATGGTCTAAATTTCCAGTGACCACTTTGGAGCCATCCTACTCAGGATGTAGTATGAACTGTTTCTCCATGAAGGGGAAGTCCCAAAGTACAGTTCAACAAATGGTGGACCAAGAGTAGTCCTGGGTTTTTGCAGCAGGTGACTGCAGTTGATCAACAGGACAGCTATTACTTAGAAGTCAATACAACCCCGCCATAATAATCTGAATTTTCCCTAGGGCCACAACCCCTGAGCAGGAGTCCATTCTCCAAGAGACATGACAATTCATATGAAAGGTGGCAAAGGAAGAGGACACCCTAATATTCATAAATTTCTTAAAGAATGAGTATGGATAACAACAGAAGACCTATTGGGGAGAAGTAGCATGAGCTGTAGAAATGGGGGGGGCAGAAATGATTCAGCAAAGCTGCAAAACCTCAGATTGCGCCCAAGCAATACCTGGGCATGAGGCTTCATCTGGCATTCCCCTAAAAAAAGGGTGTGAAAAGCTCCTCATGAGATTTCCTTCTGAAGAAGATTGGTGGGAAGGTCCAAATGAGCTTATAAATGGGAAAATCCTACCTGAGGGGCAGGAGTTGTGGGAGAAATTCAACCACACATGGCATCTCCATAATATGTTCCTCCACTCTCTTCTTCTTATGAAGAAGTATGAGTACACTGTACAATTTTTTTGCCGGGGGGGGGGGGGGTACCAGGAAGTGACCTCAGGGGCACTCAGCCATTAAGCCACATCCCCAGCCCTATTTTATATTTTATTTAGAGACAGGGTTTCACTAAGTTGCTTAGTGCCTCACCATTGCCGAGGCTGGCTTTGAACTCACGATCTTCCTGCCTCGGCCTCCAGAACCACTGGGATTATAGGCATGTGCCAGCATGCCAGGCACATTGCACAATTTTAAAAGAGTTTTCAGAGAACATGAATACATGTCTAAGCCAGACTGGCCCATTGGCCAAAGGTAAGCAACCTATTCACAATACTCATTTCTCCACTGATTGTGGGTTTGGGGTGCACTAAATTTCCAATGCCTTTTGAACAAACTTGTATGGGTCTTTGTTAAAAAGGCTAAGGTTTTAGGTAAATTTTGGGTATAAAATCATGTAGAGTTTATATCATAGCCCTTTGTGTGGCATCCACAATATCTACTGGATGACTTTGCCTGCTATATATATATACCACAGCTACCTATCAACTTCATTTGTAGTAACCAAAAATTATTCTGCCATGGAGTCATGGAACTGAAATTCAACCAGAAATATCAGTTCTTTGTTGGAGGTTCAAACATTAAGTCTAAACATGAAATTAGTAGGCTCCTTAATACAAATTAAATTATTATTAAAAATTGAGGAGAACCCAGTTAAAAAGGAATATTTGGGTGATGAGAAAAGTCTAGCAAGAGATATTTCATCTCCCATAATTGCTTTGTGGATTAAATATCAGTGTGCTTTGATTAAGGTTTATACATTATAATGCTGGCATCTACAGTTCAAGAATCAATAAAGAAACCATGCTTTCAAAAAATTTCCTAAGAAATGTTTATTGAAAACTGAATATTTGTAGAACAACAGTTACTAGAGATAAAAATGATTTAAAGTTATGACTTGGTTATGCACACTTTCAACGAGTATGTATAGCAAATAGTTCTTTCTAGTAAGTGAAAGTAAAGATGTTGGAAAACCAAGACTATGTCTTTGTGTCTTTTTGGATGTCTGTTTTTCTTCTTACTTTGGGTGTAATAAATCAAACCTAAGGCTTTATGAATGTTAGAGAAGTGATCTACACTGACCAACACCCTGGGCCCTCCCACATGTTCTAATCCATCTGATTCCACTATTACTTGACATTAATGGCTCTTACAGTTCCTCCTATGTGTCCCACCATTAGTCATTCTAGAACTCCACACCAGCATCAGTAATTACGAACCTGAGTTCCCTAGTTCCCTGCCATCTCCAGTCAACTGATTGTTGTGTTCCAAACTGAAAGCTCTGGGTGAATACTGATCAGCTATGAAGAAATGGCACATCAGGACATGATGGTGATGAGAAGGGGTGTAAAATCCAATGTCCTCATTTTAAGACACTGTTCCCCTACTGCATTGCTGTGTAAGCACTCAGACCTTTAGTATTCTCATTTGCCCAGTAGAGAATAATTCTCATACAAATGTGTATTATAGTTATTCACAACCTACTACAGCTTGAGGAAACTCCTTTCTTTGAAGGTTTGAATCAGTCAGCTGAGAGATGTACTTGCATTTCCTCGCTTCTGTGGTCACCCAGCTAAAGTATATACTCTGGG
This sequence comes from Marmota flaviventris, assembly GCF_047511675.1. Lineage (NCBI taxonomy): Eukaryota > Metazoa > Chordata > Mammalia > Rodentia > Sciuridae > Marmota > Marmota flaviventris. The sequence continues at coordinate 79,534,456 of NC_092501.1, read as the reverse complement.
GCAATTGCAGTCCAGACAGTATTTCTATTAATAGTGTGGTGGTGTTATTTGTCTTGTGATCTTGTTTCAGCTCACACATGTGTCATCTCAGAGCCCTGCTTCTGGAATCTGGCCAACTATCAGCTGGGTCAGTGCAGGTGATTAATCCTCTGTTTTTTACCATCCTGCAGGGTAACTTCCTGGGCTTATTCCAAGAAGTTGGAAACCTTTCCCATTCTGTTGGAAGATGTATGTCATAAAACTTGACCAGAAACAGCTAATAGAAAATAATGGACTCTTGTCTCCTGTTGAGAACACCTGCAAATCATGATTCCAAGAGTGGAAATAGAGGAGTACATAGAATTGGAGCTAGTTTTGAAAAAAAAAAAAAAATGATGCCCAGCCTTCATAGTTTGTGAGATTCAATAACTAATCCATGGAAATTTAATGATATGCCTAGAATATCATCATCACTCTTTACCAAAGAATAATTTGCCAAGGATTTTGAGTAAGGAGACATAATATTCATTTTACTGACATAATTTTAGATAAATTATTTTGCATTTTGAGTATCTATCACTATTTCTAAAACAACCTATTTTATGAGAATACTTATAAAGCGACCCTATGACTGAAATTCTAGCTTTCCTGAAGTTATAGAATGTAGAGATGATCCATCTCTCAGGTATATTGAAATATTTATTAGGAATTTTAGATTAGGAGAATAGATTTTACAACTTTGATTTATTTTTGGTGCACAATGTTATCACTGCAATATATTTTATGGTGCTAATTATTGACTAGGAATGTTCCCCTTGACAAAATAACTCAGAAATAGGTTACTTTATGTTGCATTAACTGGGCCCTTTTTGTTTGTTTTTAGATATTCAGAATCCATGATCAGCCAGAAAATTTAGTAATTTCTACATGATCTTTTGCAGCCTCACAGGATGAGGATCATGTTAGAATTATATACATGTTGTAATACTGTTCAATCTTATAATTAAGGTCTCTTAAATCCTTGGCTAATCCTTGCCCAAACAGCGGAAGCTGTCCAAGTTACTTGTTCCACCTCACCTTCTGTTTCTCTCCATTCAAATGCAAACAGATATTGAGAGTCAGGATGTACCAGTATGTAGAAATTGCATGCTTTGAATCTAGTACTGAGAACCAGTTTCTGTCAGAAGGAGTCCATTTTAAGAGTATATAGGGATTAGGAGATATTGGATGGATGGGAATGACTGCCTTATTAATTATTCTAAGTCTTGAACCAGAGGATTGTCCCCATTACTTCTTCTAAGAACTAGACTTTGGGTGTTACAAGGCGCCCAGAATCCATGATTTAAAAATGTATTAATTAGGGAATGATTGGCAGCAAGAGTTTCAGGTTTTCAAGGATATTGCCTCTTGTTATGTTATGGAAATTGGTTCTCAAGAGAACAAGCTGCACTTGCAGGGTTGAAGAACTCAGGTTTATTTACACCAGCAGACCCACATGAGCTATCACTCTGTATTCTGGGCCCTGAGTTTAACTTCATTTCTTAGTTGTAGCATTTGTAAATTTGAATTCTTGGCCTACATGACTAAGGACCATGAATGGGAATTTTTGTGGCAAGCCTGTTTACTGAAGCAGAGAGAGAGGTCTAAAGCAGGGCTAGCACCTACAAGTGATAAGGGGAGTGGTGCTTTTCACAGGCAGCTGTTTCTCAAAATAATTGCAAGCAAACATTCCTAAGTGCTGTCATTCCAACGTAGCACAGAAATGTTACAATTTAAACCAGTATTTAAACAATATCTTACAAAGACCACAGCTAGAAAGTAATATTTCCCCCTTCAGTTAGAGAAATTAGTAGGCTCCTTAATTCTAAATATGAAATTAGTAGGCTCCTTAAGTCTAAAAATTCCCATTCATGGTCCTTGGTCATGTAGGCCAAGAATACGTTTTTTTTTTTTTTTTTTTTTTTTGGATCTTTCCTGGGGATTCCAATGTCCCATACCTCAGGATTTACATTTGAATCTGCAGGCATTGTGAAGATGCCTTGTGGAATTTGTTAAAGTCTTAAATGTCATAGGTGATTCCTGTGAATTTTCAAAAACAATCTGAGCTCCCCTCATTTCTAATATATCTTGACCTAATGGAGGGTCTGGACAGTCAGGCTTATAAGGAAGGAATGAGGAAATGTCCAGTTACCCCATGTACAAAACCACCAGTTCATTAAAGTGTTGGGTCTGGGTCTTTCCATCAATTCATGTTAACCTAGCAAAAGCTGGTAGATAATCTGGCAGAGAAAGAAATAAGAACAGAATAAATGGCAACTGTATCAAGTAAGAATGACACTGGTTTGCCTGCAAAATCCAGTATAACCCTCAGTTCCATCTATGAATTGCAATGGAAGTGCCATAGGCCAATGGAGTCTGAAGACCTTCTGATTTTTTAGCCACTGGGGCATCAGCAGAGTCAGTTGTCCTAAAGTCCCTTTGGTCCTCAGGGCAATCATGTTTCCAGTGTCCTTGTCACTCACACTGTGGCTATTGCCTGGCTATTGCTTGGGCAGTTATACTTCCAGTGGCCAGGGGTTTTTGTTTGTTTGTTTGTGTTTTTATTGTTGTTGTTGTTTTCTTTTTGTTTTTGTTTTTTTGCAGAAGTAGCATTCCCCAGGTGGAGACATGATTTGAGGATACCGAAAACTGGATTTGACTAGTGCTGCCCTCAAGAGATGGACTTTCCATTCTAGTACCTTATAATTTCTTCTCCGGGCCATTAATTCCTTCTCTTTTCGTGGTTATAATACATGGACATGCAATTTTTAGTAGTTCATCAATGAGAGTTCCAGGACCCAAGGCTAACTACTATAGTTTATTCCTAATATCTGGGCTGACTGAATGATAAACTTACCTTTTAAAAATCAACTGTCCTTCTAGAGAATATGGACTTATACAAGTGTAATGAATGTCACCTTAAGGTGTTCCAGAAGGAAAGCAGGCTTAATTGTTCTGTTGTATCATTATTAATTCTGCATAGTTTAAAGGCTTCATTTCGCTTTCTCTCAGTCCTTCATTTAAGCAGAATAGTTAGTAGTTCTGCTTTTTCCTAACTTCTTCCTCATCATAATTCCATTTTGGGTCTATAGTAGGAACTTCAGTAATTCCTATAGGATAACCTCTATCCACAAGATGCAGTTGATCTCTAAAGCTTAGGGAGATCCTGTCACTATCACTCTGTGGTTGCTAAAATCTATACAAATAGTATTATTTATATCCTCCCAAATTGAGTCCAAAGTTTTGATTAAATGTTGAAAGTTCTCAGTGTATTGCTATGTCCATGTATAAATTTTCCTAGATCTAGTCTATTCTGTTTTAGATCTTTCATTGAAAATAGGACTTGTACCCCTGTAATGCCAAAGTCTTCAGCTGCTTCTTTTGTTATGGAAATCACTCTCAGAAAGACACCAAGCACCACTCCAAGTTCTCCAAGGCTTGGAGAAGTCAGTTTTCTTTACACTGATGGACCCAGATAAGCTAGAGTTCTAAAGTTATGGAACCGAAGCTGAGGTTACAGGGAGCTCTTAATAGGAAAGTAGACATCATTTCTTAACCAATACAACATTGGAGGGTTTGAACTCTTGGCCAATGTGACCAAAGAGCATGCACAGGGAATTTACAATAAGTAGTTCATAGGTGAGGAATAAAGACAGTAAAACACTGTGAGTGCTATCACCATGTGGCCTTCACCATAGGCAGCAGTAACTCAAGATAACTTGATTTTACCTCCCTAAGAGCAATAGCTCTGAGAATTAAGCCTACAAGGCTATAGTTTAGATGGCAGTTAATTGGCCTAGCAATTAATCGATGTAGCTACATTTCTAGAGAGTTCAGAAAGTTATAAAGTATAAGAAAATTAACCCTTTCCACAGGGAAATGTTCTTTATCTTAATGTTCTCATAATTTTATTTAATAATCAGGTCTGGATCTCTGTCACATTCCCCCATTTAGAGGCATGCCTATTTTTGTATAAGGCACCAACCTTAGAGATTTCTCTTATGTGGGATTGAATGTTTAGGGTCTTGCCATGTCACTTTAAGATGTGACATGACAAATCTAATTAATCTCATGTTTCTACCATTCATATCCATTTGTCTACTAACATTTTCCCCCTCAAGTACTGAAGACCCTGAATTACACAGAGAATAAGGGTGATGAAGTTCAATCAGTACCTATGTTCTGCTGATTAGGGGTATAGGGTAGGTATTTTTAATCCCTGTTATCTATCAGTGAAATGCTTAATATTTTTTATAAGGTCTATCCAGGGGGCCATGGTAATTGCATGGTTTGATAGATAACAAGCTATCTGGGAGGTGGATACCCTATGAACGAGACAAGAAGACATAATAATAGGACCAAAACTGATAAAACAACAGACATGATAACATAAAAATACATCAATGCTATGAAAATGTCTATAGATATCAGCAATCTGTTCCACCAGGAAGTATCAGAAAACCATGAACTAAAAGGTTCATTCCATGCCACAAAATATAAGGACATAGCATCTATTTCAAAATGTAAATCTTTAAGGATTTATTTTAGTTACATTGTCAAGAGTTGTCAGGAATATACTGGATAATGGCACAAGTGCCACCCTGAGCTGTAATGTGAACATGCAAAGGCATCTAGTTTTGTAATACAGGTGTTTTTTTGTTTGTTTGTTTGTTTAATGTAACCTCTGTGTTAAGAAAAAAATCTAAGAATCCTTCCTTCATATCCTCTGATCTTACTTACTCTTGATGGAGCTGAAAAAGTGTACATACACACACAAACATATATGAATAATCATGTATTTATATAATCTATCAACAGTTATATTTTAATACTTATATCTTGATTACAACATAACTTTATAGCTTTTACTATTCTTTATTTCATCTTGTCATAGATTATAACAGCAAAGTAGTTATACCAAGAAGTCTTGTAAAAACCTACAGGTTGCTTCTTTTAACTTTTAAATGTCCAAATAAGCAAAATAAAAAAAATTTGAATACACATATAAATATTATATAGTACTATAATAAAAGGGAAATTAATTCTTTTAAATAATCCACCATGTTCTATTTTTCCTAAATATGCAATATTTGCTAAAAGAAGAAATAGTACCTATTAAACAGATTTCTTTTTATCTCTTTATTTAGTAGTTCATTTTTATCAATATGTAGAAATGAACATGACAAGAAAATTTACAGTTATAGTCTTTTTGAACAAAGCATGATTATATTCATAAAATAATATTAATTTATTTTTTCTCAATATATTTGGCATTTACCTAATTTATGCTTTCACCAATAATACTATAAACCTGTTTTCTTTCTCAAATGATTTTGTTGGCAGTTATGACAATTGAAAGTGACTTGCCTGTGACCTACTACTAAAAATAAATTGATCCTAGAAAATAAATTAGTACCTACTTATAGAATGTTTTTAGAAAATTGTAAACTGCAAAGCAGAATAAAAAGAACCAGATGTTATTTCCTCTGTATTACTTCAATAAACCATATAATCATATACTTAATACCAGGATACACTATTAAAATGCACATTAGAATATATTAATATCTTTTTAAAAATAAAAAAAAATGTTTTTCCTTTTAAATGTCCACTTATGACTGTACTTAGGCTACTCTCTCTTGCAAGGTGTTTAAGACCAAGTAGGTCAGAATTGACCTTGTTTTTATCTATTGTTAAGAGTCAGCTGAGTTTCCTTAGAGGTCACCCTTAAGAACTTTGGAGAAGCTTCTCCCACCAGTTCTGCATCCACCAGGATGGGTCAAGGTCTTTCCAACCACATGTGGCTTCTATTAGAAGCATTAGGGATGTGTTTTTCCAATAACCCTCCTTTTTGCAGAATGCGCACTGGTTCCCTTCCTATTCTCTAGAGTTATATTTTTCCTCCTGATTGGGAAGTCATGTGACCCAAAACTGCAAACCCCTTAGAGAAGCCCTTTCAGTCCTTGGGTTCAAGCCAACCTGAAAGAGCAAGAGTGACACATTGGCTCCGCACCCTCCCTTGGCCCTTTTACTTTCTTAATTTTTAGTCTCCAAGTTTTGGTTTTAAATATCTAGCAAGCCAGTTTCACCAGTCATAAAGTAGGAGCACTGGGTTTCACAGTTACTTGCCCTTTCCATTTAATTGGGGTCAGTATTAGCATTGCAAGTTGGCCTTACATCCTATCTGCCTGATGGATTATTATCTTAAATTAATTTAGGTTGCTATATAAGACATTGGACTTCTTTCTTCAAGGCACTAGCAGGCAATAGTTGTCTTGTTTACCAGGAAAGTACAAAACAAAATTAACAAGAATAAAAATATATTCAATTTGTGTAATAGCTGTGAATCAAGAAAAATGATTTTTATAATCTTAAACATTTATTAGTTACATACTTTATCCCCTGTTTGAGATCATAGTAATCTTTATAACAAAAAGTCACTCTTTTAAACCCAACTTCAAATGAGCTCAAGGGTAGCCTATTTTGGAGTCATTTTAACATGGAGTAAGTAGAGGGGCAAAGCTGAATCTCAATAAAGGTAGGGCTCTTCACAAGTAACAATAAAATATTATATCTGAAACATGAATGCAAAGCTTTTAACTTTCTCTGGAAAAAGTGGAAAATGTTTCCATCTATATTTTTTATTACTTTCTAAAATACATTTAAGGGCTGGGATTGTGGCTCAGTGGTGGAGTGCTCACCTAGCACAGGCAGGACCCAGGTTCGATCTTCAGCACTACATAAAAATAAAGGCATTGTTTTGTGTCTATCTACACCTAGAAAATAAAAATATTAAAAAATACATTTAAATTCTTATTCTAGTGTGAAGAGAAACACGAAATTGTATATACCAGCTATAAGACATCAAAAAACATGAATAAATACCAACCCACTTTGTTCTTTTTTTTTCCCCTGATCAGGAATTGAATCTGGGGAGCACTTTTTATTTATTTATTTGAATTTTCTGTAGAGACAGGGTCAAAGACTATTGCTACAGATAATTTTAGTTTGGAGAATACCAACTTGGCAAAGTTCTTTCCTAAGCTTTATATTTAACTAAGTTTCACTTTTAAAGTACAATTTAAAATTCATAGTGTACAGTAACAATAATCAAGTTTGCACGGGCTAGCAAAAATCAAAGGATAGCCTTAAACCTCTTATATATTTAGGAACTGTGTTAATGATCAGAAACTAACTTAGTTAACGCAAACAGATATAAGACAGGTCTTCACACGACAGTGTTTCCCAAAAGTTTTATTGAAATTTAAATGGCAATCTCTTTGAGACAACTGCCAGATCCCATTTGCAATGAACTCACAGTTACCAATGGCATACACTCTTAAAAAGTGACACCTTGCCTGCAAGTACTGAGAAGTGGTAATGCTTCATGCTAATTCAACCAGGGAAAAACCCCGGTGTGTTCACTGAGAAGCAAGTGAGTTCCTGCAAGTTGAAGCTGCTTGCACATACTACTTCTGTTCTCATTCAGAGTTCCATTCAGAACTTGTACTAGAGTCTCCTAGGAAGAATTGTAATTTGCAGCTGAATTATGAATACACACTTCAAACATCCTCTCTGGGTGAACTATGGAACTTCTTATGCCACCAGTTTAGCAGCTGTACTTCTATGTGTTACATTCAGTCAGGGAAAGTTTTGTAATAGGAACATGAAGGTTCTTAAGTGATCCAATTAGAGTAAGAACCTGGGACTTCTAAGAAGGTTAATTCCCCAAAGTTTCATTGAAACTGACCTGGCAATCTTTTTCAGAAAAAAAAAAAAAAAATCTCTTTATTTGGCAGATCTGGCTTGAAATTAATGGCCATTTACCATTGACACAGAGGATTCAAAAGTGAAAACTTCCCTGCAAGTACTAAGAAGAGGTAATTCTTCATGCTAATTTAACCAAGGATATACACCAATGTACTCATTGAGAAGTGAATCCCTGCATGTTGAAGCTGCTTACAAAAACTGCTTCAGTTCTATGCTTCTTGGATGGTCTCAGCAAGAATAATCAGATCATGATTCCAAGCCTGTATCCAGAGACTCCTAGAAAGAATAGCAGTATGCTGCTGAAGTGTAAGTACATACCAGAAATGTTCTCTCTGGGTGAATTTTGGAAGTGCTTATGCCATGATTTTAGCAACTGCACTATTTATGCTGCCTTTTCTCAGACTAAATGTTTGGAATAGGAACATGAAGTTTCTTAGGGAGTTCATTTAGGTGCCTGAAGATAGAGAAAGAAACTGGGACTGCTCAGAAGGGTCAATTGCCCAAACTTTCATTGAAATCAAACTGGCAAACATTTCAGGAAACTCTATGGAAGTGCCCAATCCCTCTTGCAATGAGGTGCTGTTCATCAATGACATAAACGTATCAAAATTGAAACCTTTAATGCAAGCTCTAAAAATCGGGTAATGCTGCATGATAGTTCAATCAGGGACAATCCCCAATGTGCTCACTGAGAAATAAGTAGGTCCCTGCAACTTGAAGCTGCTTGCATTTACCTGCTTCAGTTCTGTTCTTCCTAGTTGTTCTCAGAAGCACATTCAGAGCACAGCAGCACAGTTCAGACTGTGTCCAGAGTCTCCTAGGAAGAATTGCAATGTGCTGCTGATGTGTGTGAGTACACTCTTGGACTCAGACACATCAATTTTAATAGCAGCATAATTCACAATAGATCATTTATGGGGCCAACCTAGGTGTCCTTCAACAAATAGATGGATAAAAAAATTCTGTTATATATATATATACAATGGAATATTACTCAGACTTAAAGGAGAATGATTTTATGACATTTGTTGGTAAATAAATGGATCAGAAGAGTATCATGCTAAGTGAAATAAGCCAATCCCCAAAATCCAAAAGTCAAATGTTTTCTCTGATATGTGGAAGCTAACCCACAATAAGGGGTAAACAGAAGGAACAGAAGTTCACTGGATTAGGCAAAGTTGTATGAAGGGAAGAGAGAGAGGTAAGAAAAGGTAAGAGATTGGAATGACTCTAACATATCTTTCCTATGTACATTGATGGTTATTCAGTGAATCTTATCATCATGTATATCCACAAGGCTGGGACCCTAACTTGAAAAAGATATGTTTCAGGCTTGTACAATTATACCACAGGGGATTCTACAGTCATGTGTGTCTAAAAAGAACCAATAAAATGTATAGAAAAATAATAATTAAGTTCATTTTTAAATATACCTGCCAGCTCATCACTGCATTTCAATTTTTTTTTATTGGTTGTTCAAAACATTACAAAGCTCTTGACATATCATGTTTCATACATTTGATTCAGGTGGGTTTTGAACTCCCAATTTTACCCCAAATACAGATTGCAGAATCACGTCGGTTACACATCTACATTTTTACATAATGCCCTATTAGTAACTGTTGTATTCTGCTACCTTTCCTATCCTCTACTATCTCCCTTCCCCTCCCCTCCCATCTTCTCTCTCTACCCCATCTACTGTAATTCATTTCTCTCCTTGTTTATTTTCCCATTCCCCTCACAACCTCTTATATGTAATTTTGTATAACAATGAGGATCTCCCTCCATTACCATGCAATTTCCCTTTTCTCTCCCTTTCCCTCCCACCTCATGTATCTGTTTAATGTTAATCTTCTCTTCCTCCTCTTCCTCCCTGCTTTGTTCTTAGTTGTTCTCATTATAATATCAAAGAAGACATTTGGTATTTGTTTTTTAGGGATTGGCTAGCTTCACTAAGCATAATCTGCTCTAGTGCCATCCATTTCCCTGCAAATTCCATGATTTTGTCATTTTTTAGTGCTGTATAATACTCCATTGTGTATAAATGCCATTTTTTTTATCCATTCATCTATTGAAGGGCATCTGGGTTGGTTCCACAGTCTAGCGATTGTGAATTGTGCTGCTATGAACATCGATGTAGCAGTATCCCTGTAGTATGCTCTTTTAAGGTCTTCGGGGAGTAGTCCAAGAAGGGCAATAGCTGGGTCAAATGGAGGTTCCATTCCCAGCTTTCCCAGGAATCTCCATACTGCTTTAAAAATTGGCTGCACCAGTTTGCAGTCCCACCAGCAATGTACAAGAGTACCCTTTTCCCCACATCCTCTCCAGCAATTGTTGTTGTTTGACTTCATAATGGCTGCCAATCTTACTGGAGTGAGATGGTATCTTAGGGTGGTTTTGATTTGCATTTCTCTGACTGCTAGTGATGGTGAGCATTTTTTCATGTACTTGTTGATTGATTGTATGTCCTCCTCTGAGAAGTGTCTGCTCAGGTCTTTGGCCCATTTGTTGATTGGGTTATTTGTTTTCTTATTGTTTAATTTTTTGAGTTCTTTGTATACTCTGGATCTTAGGGCTCTATCTGAAGTGTGAGGAGTAAAAATTTGTTCCCATGATGTAGGCTCCCTATTTACCTCTCTTATTGTTTCTCTTGCTGAGAAAAAACTTTTCAGTTTAAGTAAGTCCCATTTGTTGATTCTTGTTATTAACTTTTGTGCTATGGGTGTCCTATTAAGGAATTTGGAGCCCGACCCCACAATATGTAGATCGGAGCCAACTTTTTCTTCTATCAGACGTAGAGTCTCTGATTTGATATCTAGCTCCTTGATCCACTTTGAGTTAACTTTTGTGCATGGCGAGAGGAGGGGATTCAGTTTCATTTTGTTGCATATGGATTTCCAGTTTTCCCAACACCATTTGTTGAAGATGCTACCCTTCCTCCATTGCATGCTTTTAGCTCCTTTATCAAATATAAGATAGTTGTAGCTTTGTGGATTAGTCTCTGTGTCCTCTAGTCTGTACCATTGGTCCACCCTCCTGTTTTGGTAACAGTACCATGCTGTTTTTGTTACTATTGCTCTGTAATATAGCTTTAAATCCGGTATCGCTATACCACCTGATTCACACTTCCTGCTTAGAATTGCTTTTGCTATTCTGGGTCTTTTATTTTTCCATATGAATTTCATGATTGCTTTATCTTTATTTCTACAAGAAATGCCATTGGGATTTTGATTGGCATTGCATTAAACCTATAGAGAACTTTTGGTAACATCGCCATTTTGATGATGTTAGTTCTGCCTATCCATGAACAGGGTATATTTTTCCATCTTCTAAGATCTTCTTCTACTTCTCTTTTTAGGGTTTTGTAGTTTTCATTGTATAAGTCCTTCACCTCTTTTGTTAGGTTGATTCCCAAGTATTTTATTTATTTATTTATTTTTTTTTGAGGATATTGTGAATGGAGTGTTTTTCCTCATTTCCGTTTCAGAAGTTTTGTCGCTGATATACAGAAATGCCTTTGATTTATGCGTGTTGATTTTATATCCTGCCACTTTGCTGAATTCATTTATTAGTTCTAGTAGTTTTTTTGTAGACCCTTTTGGGTCTTCTAGGTATAGAATCATGTCATCTGCAAATAGTGATGATTTAAGTTCTTCCTTTCCTATTTTTATGCCTTTCATTTCTTTCGTCTGTCTAATTGCTCTGGCCAGTGTTTCGAGAACTATATTGAATAGAAGTGGTGATAGAGGGCATCCCTGTCTTGTTCCAGATTTTAGGGGGAATGCCTTCAATTTTTCTCCATTGAGAATGATGCTACCTGAGGCTTAGCATAGATAGATTTTACAATGTCGAGGTAAGTTCCTGTTATCCCTAGTTTTTCTAATGTTTTGAACATAAAGGGATGCTGTACTTTGTCGAATGCTTTTTCTGCGTCTATTGAGATGATCATATGGTTCTTATTTTTAAGTCTATTGATGTGGTGAATAACATTTATTGATTTCCGTATATTGAACCATCCTTGCATCCCAGGGATGAATCCTACTTGATCATGGTGCACAATTTTTTTGATGTGCCTTTGTATCCGATTCGCCAGAATTTTATTGAGAATTTCTGCATCTAGGTTCATCAGAGATATTGGTCTGTAGTTTTCTTTCTTTGAGGTGTCTTTGTCTGGTTTCGGAATCAGGGTGATGTTGGCCTCATAGAATGAATTTGGCAGAGCTCCCTCTTTTTCTATTTCCTGAAATAACTTGAAAAGTATTGGTATTAATTCTTCCTTAAACATTTTGTAAAACTCCGCTGTATACCCATCCGGTCCTGGGCTTTTCTTGGTTGGAAGTCTTTTGATTGCTTCTTCTATTTCATCTATTGATATTGGTCGGTTTAAGTTGTGAGTATCCTCCTGACTCAGTCTGGGCAAATCATATGACTTAAGGAATTTATCGATGTCTTCACTATCTTCTATTTTATTGGAATATAGGTTTTCAAAATAATTTCTAATTGTCTTCTGTATTTCTGTAGCGTCTGTTTTGATATTGCCTTTTTCATCCCGTATGTTAGTAATTTGAGTTCTCTGTCTTCTTCTGTTCATTAGCATGGCTAAGGGTCTGTCAATCTTGTTTATTTTTTCAAAGAACCAACTTTCAGTTTTGTTAATTTTTTCAATAGTTTCTTTTGTTTCAATTTCGTTGATTTCCGCTCTGATTTTAATTATTTCTGGACTTCTGCTACATTTGCTGTTGTTTTGCTCTTCCTTTTCTAGGGCTTTGAGATGAAGTGTGAGCTCATTTATTTGTTGGTTTTTCCTTTTTTTGAGGAATGACCTCCAGTCGATGAATTTCCCTCTTAAAACTGCTTTCATTGTGTCACATAGATTCCGATATGTTGTGTCTGTATTTTCATTTACCTCTAAGAATTTTTTGATTTCCTCCTTTATGTCTTCTGTAACCCACTGATCATTCAGTAACATATTGTTCATTTTCCATGTGATGTAGGATTTTTCCTTCCTTCTTTTATCATTGATTTCCAGTTTCATTCCATTATGATCAGATAAAATGCATGGGATTATCTCCACCCCTGTATATTTACTAAGGGTTGCCCTATGGCATAATATATGGTCTATTTTTGAGAAGGATCCATGTGCTACTGAGAAAAAAGTATATCCACTTGATGATGGTTCATATATTCTATATATGTCAGTTAAGTCTAGGTTGTTGATTGTGATATTGAGTTCTATAGTTTCTTTATTCAACTTTTATTTGGAGGATCTGTCAAATGGTGAGAGAGGTGTGTTGAAGTCACCCATAATTATTGTGTTGTGGTCTATTTGATTCTTGAACTTGAGGAGAATTTGTTTTATGAACGTCGCAGCACCATTATTTGGTGCATAAATATTGATAATTGTTATGTCTTGTTGGTGAATGGTTCCTTTTAACAGTATATAATGTCCTTCCTTATCCCTTTTGATTAACTTAGTCTTGAAGTCGATTTTATTCGATATGAGGATGGCCACCCCTGCTTGCTTACGAGGACCGTGTGCGTGGTATATTTTTTCCCAACCTTTCACCTCAGCCTGTGTATGTCTTTTGCAATCAGATGTGTCTCCTGGAGGCAGCATATTGTTGGATTTGTTTTTTTAATCCATGTTACCAGCCTATGTCACTTTATTGGAGAGTTTAAGCCATTAACGTTTAGAGTTACTATAGATATATGGTTTGTACTTCCAGCCATGTTTGATTATTTATCTTTTTTTTTATTTATTTAATTTAGTTTGTTTCTCCATGGTTAGCTTTCCCCCTGCCCTCTGTTTTTATAGAGGCACTTCCCACTGATGGTTTTGGTTATTGTTTTTCATTTCTTCCTCATGTAGTGTTTTGCTCAAGATGCTTTGCAATGCTGGTTTTCTGGCTGCAAATTCTTTTAGCTTTTGTTTATCATGAAAGATTTTTATTTCATTGTCATACCTGAAGCTTAATTTTGCTGGATACAGAATTCTTGGTTGGCATCCATTGTCTTTCAGTGTTTGAAATACGATGTTCCAGGATCTTCTCGCTTTCAGCGTCTGTGATGAAAAATCCGTTGTTAACCTTATTGGTTTACCCCTGAATGTAATCTGCCTCCTTTCTCTTGTAGCTTTTAATATTTTCTGTTTGTTCTGTATATTGGATATCTTCATAACAATGTGTCTTGGCGTTGGTCTACTGTGATTTTGTGTGCTTGGTGTCCTGTATGCATCTAAAATTTGTATATCCGTTCCCTTTTTTATTTCTGGAAAGTTTCCTGTAATTATTTCATTCAGCAGGCTACTCATTCCCTTGGTTTGAATCTCTGTACCTTCTTCTATCCCGATGACTCGTAGGTTTGGTTTTTTTATGTTATCCCATATCTCTTGGATGTTTCTCTCGTGATTTTTAACCAGCCTTTCTGAGTTGGCTAGGCTCTTTTCAAGATGATATATTTTGTCTTCATTATCTGACGTTCTGGCTTCTACTTGCTCCACTCTGTTAGTGATACTCTCAATTGAATTTTTAATTTGGTTTATCATTTCCTTCATTTCTAGAATTATTGTTTGATTTTTTTTATAATCTCGATCTCCTGATAAAGATGCTTAACTTCTTCTTTTATCTGTAATTGATTTTCAAAGTGTTCTTTCACTGTTTGGATTTGCTGTCTCGATTCCTCTTTAAGGTTCCATTCCATCTGTCTAAGGTGTTCCTTGAGTTCTTTATATGACCATTTTTCTGCTGACTCTAGGTCCTCCAGGATATTTAGGCTGTCCTTCATTGTTTGTACCCCTTTTCTTCCTTGCTTTTTTATGCTGCTCATGTTACTTCTTGTTCTGTTTGACTGCTGAGTTACTGTTTACTCTTATAAATTTATTTGATGCTTGGGAGGAAAGATATTAGAAGGGAAGGGAAGAAGTCACTAAAGAGAATGAGAGTAGGCAGGTAGAATTCAAGGAAGGGGGAATAAGAAAATTGAAAAGACAAAAGAAACAAATACAAAACACACACAAAAAAGTTAGAAAATAAAGAAAGAAAAGAAAAATTTTTTTTTACAAAAATAATAATGATAATAAAAATAATGAAAATTAAAATTAAAAATTATAATAATAATTAAAAAATTTAAAAAAAATTAGAAACATTAAAAAAAGTTAAAGAACAAGAACAATAAAAAATTGAAAATGAAAGAAAAAAAGAAAAAGAAAAAAAATGATAATAATAATAATAATAATAAATGCAGTCATAGAGTTCAATTAATTTCTCTTCCAGTAGGTGGAGCTGTGCCCACTGGGTCAAGCTTCTCCTCTCACTAAGTGGGAACCAATCACTGTGTAGCAGCTCTTCCTCACAGACTGGGCGGGTCTCCAATCCTGAGTGCCTAGGACCTTCTCTTGTGTTTCCTCAAGCCAGGCCGCGCTCACCTGTGACGCTCACCACAATACTGGCTACACGCCATGTCTGCTGCTCCTGGGAGCCCTGTTGCGCTGGTTTCAATGCAGTTATCTCCTCCGCCCGTGACGTCAGTTCTCTGCCAAGGTGGTATCACATGTAAATGGTGACCGTTCGTTCCCTTTGCCGGGTGACCAGTGCAACGGGTGGGCCTGACTGTCTCTCCCAATCCCTGTTTCAATCCTGTGGCCACTGCCTATGAAGGCTCGGTTGGTTTTTACCTCTGAAAGTTCCTAAGGGCCAACCAGTTATTTCAGCGGGATTGTTAGTGCTGAGTCACGAGAAGCAGGCGAACCGGAGCTTGGATGCAGCCGATCCGGGCTCGGTGTGTGTGTTCTGAGGGGCCCAGACAGTACACCCCAGATCCACGTCAGCTCAGCATTGCCTAGTGATCCTGAGCAAACAGCATTTATACAGTTTACAGCTCCCTATGCCCGCGCAGTTGAAGAGGTCAGAGACTTGATCTCTCCCCGCCCGCTGCCATGTTAGATCTCCTCAATGATATTCATGTTGCCCTTACAGCTTCCTGGCATAAGCAAGTTCTTGGGATTATACAAACTGCTGCTTCTGTTTCCAGTCCAGATTTCTAGAAATAAAACCCTGCCGCCGTCGCCTCTTCCCCGGGGCCACGCTCAGGGGCGCCGCGCTCGTCCGCGACCGTAGCTGCGCCACCGACCGGTGCCCAGCCCCCGGGGCCCAAGGGGCTGCCTCCGCAGCTCTCCGGCTCCCTCCTCTGAAGCACGGGTCCCCTCGCAGGGGCATGAAGAACGACCCCAGAGCAGGCTCTGCCCGAGGGTGCAGCGGCGAACAGGCGACCCAGGCGCTCAAGGCTGCGGGCCAGCCTTTGGAGGACAGGGCTCGGCACGCAGCCCAGCTCCAACCTCTAGATGCAGCTGCTGGACAATGTAGCCATAGCCATCAAGACAGCCGGCAGAAAGCAAATGGCGGCTCCCGCGGAGTGGATTTTCGGCACAGAAACCGCAGCCCAGCCAACGATCCCAATCCACAAACTCTCCCTGTATAAAAAATATTCAAAAAAAAAAAAAAAAAAGGCGGGGCGCACTGAGCTTTCTTTGCCTAGGGTACTTACAATCAACTGCTGATTACACATTCACCTTTTCTGCCGGGAGCGAAGCGAAAGAGGAAGCAGATGGGAGCAAATCGCCGCAGCTCTGGGTGGCAAAGCGTCCGGGAGCCAAGCATCTCTTTTTTGATCTCTTTGTTCTTCCTGATGCTTGGCAAAGTGGTCCGCTACAGATTAATGGTGAAAGGGGTTCTTACACGCTGTGCGAAATCTCGATTAAAGCCGCTGCTCTGAGCACCACGCTCAGCACTTCAGCAACCCCCGTGCGCAGCGGCCATCTTCCCATTTCAATTTTTTTTAACCATCAATAAATCCTTTCACAATCAACTCCATTTCAACTAATTCTGCAAAGAATATAATAAAAGTTAGAATCAACTATTTTGTTTTGTATAACAATGGACTCTTCTGCAATGAATAATGTGCTTGAGTCAGTATAATCTATAAACACATGATATCAAAAGAAAGAAAAGCCAGGAAAATACTCCTTTTCACCTTGAATATATAAATGGGGTTAATTTTGCTCTGTGCCTTATGTGGAAAGGAACTTCTTTGGTTTTTCCTTCTCTGTTTTGGTTGAAGCATGTGCAGGAGACTTATAATCCAACTATAAACAATTACAATGTTTGTGGTTTGCTTGGCTACCATTTTTATAGTAGTATATTGAGGATAAAAGATAATGCAGAAATTATAGCTTTGGTTTGCTGAGTCTCATTTTCAGTAGTCTCAATGTTTAAAACTTGTTTTTTGTCACTAGTTCTTCTTGATCACTTTTCCCTCTGTCATCTTCATAAAATGCTGTTTTAATTATTTATCCTCTCCCACCAATTCATGGTATGAGTTATTTAAAAATGAAAGATGAAATTAGTCAAGTGTAAAAAAAAAGCACTATTTTAACTTGCTAAGTAAACTGAAAGATAAATTCTCAATGCCTACTGCCAAATGTCACTTAATTGCTGTCTTCCTGACATTTTACTTCTGTGTACCTCTTTTTCCCTTTGTTCTGTTCCTGTCTATCCATTGAGTTTAAAAAATGCAAGAATTGATAGCATGTAATAGAACATGTATACTGCTGCTTGTCTTTCTAATTAGGTGTATACTCTAATCACTTTCCTAGAATAAATCTCTTAATCTAAATTTGATTATTCTCCATTGTAGCCACTCCTCTGGCAGTTTGGTTGCCCAGTAAAGATTGTTTTCAAGAAACAAAGAAAAGGAATTAGATTTTACTAACACATTTGCCAAATATATTGAGATTTGGCCTCAAGAGCATTTCAAGTTGTCATAACCTTAAGATTTAGAATTTGTTTTTACCTTAAGACTCAGAAATCCCTTAGAATATTATTAATTTTAAGTCCTATGGTTGTATTGTCTTGGAAAAGTGTGGATTAAAAATTACAATGAAAGGCTTCTGATGTAAAGATAAGATCTCGAGCTATCTCTAAGCCTGTTCTCTATTTTTCTCTAGATTTGCTTCATTGCTTACCATCATACCTTTGCTGGGATAACTGGGAATAGCATCATCCATTTCAAGCAAATGCTGAGTTTAGGATAGCAACTTCCATTGAAAAATCTTTGTTTTAACACAGATTTTAATGACCTCACATAAAAACGGGGACTTACCTGCTTTGAAAATCAATGTATTTTTCACTTAGTGCCCCCAAACCAATTTATACATGCCTCAATGGTTGTAGTTCTTAGGTATTCCCATGAATTGATTTTATCATTATATGCTAATAAAATCAGCATTGGCAAATAATCCCTATTTTTTTTTTACTAAAACTATACACCTGATCTTAGCCAAATGCACAGAATAATCATTAATACAATAATAAAATGTGTTACACATGTTTTAAAAAGTTTTAGGTTAAAACTATTGTTGTTGGATAAACTTCTGTGCTTATATTGCATATCTTCATTTGAAATGGAGCAGTAGCTTTTTTCCTCTTAACCTCTTTAATCCTCATTCAATCTACTGACTTAGGTTTGAGAGATACACACTGCAACATGGGTATAATAGTTTTATTGTTTGCATAATTATATTTGGTATTGTACATGGAAAGAATATGGCTAACTGTTCCTAAATCTGCCCTTTCTAAATTTCAAGATGAGAAATGGATTATAAATTAATCACTAACATGTAGACTATAATTTGTGATTTAAAGCCAATGAATCTGAATTCTGTTACTCAACAATTAGGATGACCTAACTGTAAGCTTAACTGTTGCCTAATGAATTACATTAGCAACAAGGCAAATATTAGTCCTCTTTTGTAGAAACAAACATAATGTATATTTAAACATTTAACCCTGAATAACCAAATCCAAGAAACAAAACCCAAAGTTCAAAAAGCCAAGTGCTAGAGAGTACTCAATTATCAATATACAAACTGGTCAATCACAGAAACACACACACACACACACACACACACACACACACACAAAAAGAATTTAAGGGTGATCTTTTTTATAAGTAAGCTGTTTTATATTTATTTTTGTTGTTTTTGGAGAACAGAAAAGCAAACTGACTGCATAAGTACCTGAGACATATATTTAAGAGAAGAAATTCCAACAAGGAAGAACAGGTGTTCACACTGCCCAGGATGAAGAAATTGTAAATAGAATTGTTGGTAATGTATTAATTTAAAAAAAAAAAAGCCTTGTTAGGAAGTAGTACCCTTTTTTCAGTATTGGGGATTAAACTCCAGGTCTCAAGCATACTAAGCAAACACTCTACTACTGAGATACACCCCATAGCCATTTTAATTTTGGGGGGTCTCATTAAGTTGCCTAGGCTGGCCTAGAACAAGGAGTTTTCCTGCCTCAGTTTCCCAAATAGCTATAATTACAGGCATGTGCCACCATGCCCAGATAACTGTAGCTCTTATTTTTAATGAGAGGGAGAGGGAAATATGTTCTTTTCTATAAATTTTGATGGGTATAAAAGGAATGACCTTGTTTATCTGTCATACCACTAAATGGATCAAAATAAATTATGAAGCTGGGTACAGTGGCACACACCTGCAATCCCAGTGGCTCAGGTAGCTAAGATAGGAGGATCATGAGTTCAAACCCAGCTTCAGCAATGAGTGAGGCACTTAGCAACTCAGTGAGACCCTGTCTGTATATAAAATATAAAATAGGTCTGGGGATGTGGCTCAGTGGTTGAGTGTCCATGAGTTAAAATCCCCCAACCCCCCCCCAAAATAGAAAATAAATAAAGTATAGAAATGCCACGTGTCTCTCAGATTATTATTTTCTGAAGTTTTTTGTTTGTTTGTTTTTTTAATAAGAACCCAATATAGCTAAGGATTCAATTTTGGATTCTATGATTTTAACTAAGAGTTTTTCTCTAATGTGCTTGAAGCCTGACATAGCAAAGAATATGTATATCTCATATATATCACCAATGTATATCTCAATATATATCACCAACAGGTTGTAATACATACTTTGAATTGAACTGGAAAAGATTTAATTTAATCCTCACTGCCTTTAAAAGTATCCACAAAGGCCTCTAGTTGGCTTCCTTTAAAAAAAAGAATTCAAAAGATTTTAAATTTGTGTCCTTTTCCACAAATGTAGTAATATGAAATTGAGGGTCTATCGAGATATAGATGTTAAAGAAACTTGCTTATTTTCTTCTTAGTTTTGATTTTAATCTTTTCAAGTCTCCAAGGACTCAAAAAGTATTTGTGACCTTTTTTTTTTTTTTTTTTTTTTTTTTTGTCAAATGAGAAGCTGATTCTTCCTCATGTGTTAGAGAGACATCCACTTAATTAGCAGTGAAATTGGTTTAACAAATCCCCAGAGAATTTTTAATCATTCAGGGTATAAAATGCCAACCCCACTTCTGCACCCTTCCAGCTCATTCTCCCATAAATATGGTATGATATAGTAGTTGGTGTAAGTTAGCATATGGGAAGGCGACTGGGAAGGCGACTGAGGGCAAAAACACTGGGTTCTTAGTCTGCCCCATTCTTATGCTAAAAGGAAAAGACCATTAATTAGATGGAAGAGAATGTCTTCAATAGATGTAGAAATGCAGATTAATGACAGATGGATAGGTTTTTTTGATCTCTGATAAAGTGGCCTTAACTAAAGAAATAAGGCTGATAGATTAATAGCAAAAGGGAAGGTTAATTTTGACAGACATCACTTTTATATTTTGGCTAAGGATAAAACGGTTTGCTTTAGGAAATCCAGTGACAATAAAAACCTGAGGTTATCAGGACATGTACTGGATCAAAATGACTAAAATATAAAATTAATGGAAACTTTGGTTGCATTTATAAAATTATGGCATTCAGAACTAGGAAGTGATGGTGTCTCTGTGGTCCACACTAATGAGACCAGACCTGCAAAAAGTCTTCGGTTCTGGATCCTTTCTTTGGGTAGAAAAAAACAGTGCACACAAAGAAAGGTAGCCAAGATGATGAAAATTTGGAAAATATGACAAATAGCAATGGTTGAAAGAGAATTATCAGCCTGGGAAAAAGTGTTTAAGGGTGTTTTATAAGACTCATTTCATTCCCGTTGTTTGTTAGGTACAAAATATTCAAGTATAAAACATGTATTTGTGTGACTTTAGTTTCTAGGTTACTCCTGCTCACTCACCCCAACCCCCATCTACTCTTTGCTGGCAAACACCTTCAGTTGAAATGACTATGTTTTTTCTTCTTCAGTTTTCTCAGGCAGTGTAAGCTATTTCAACCATGTTCTTCACATTTCTGGCTCTTAGTGTGGATGTCTACAATACAGCCCTCCACCAGGTAGTTTCCTATTTGACTCATATGATTGACTCTCCCACTAGAGGGTTGGGTTTCCAAGAACAATGTCTGTGTCCTACTCATCAGTAATCTCTCTGCTTCTACTGTAGGGCTTGGAACAGAAGAAGCACTTAAAGTTTTAGTCTGCCCCATTCTTATGCTAAAAGGAAAAGACCATTAATTAGTTGGAAGAGAATGTCTTCAATAGATGTAGAAATGCAGATTGATGACAGATGGATAGGTTTTTTTGACCTCTGATAAAGTGGCCTTAACTTAAAGAAATATGAATGAAAGCATGCATAAAGAGAAGAAACTAGATTAATGTGAAGGCTGTCCAGTGGCAGAATTGATTAAACTATGAAGGACCTTCTCAGTGACTTTCATGTTTGGGTAGCATGTGGAGATTTCTGGGGATGCTGTGGGAGACTTTCAAGGGCACAAGTCCCAAAGACCCATGAGGTGCTCCTTCTTAAGACTACTGTTAACTAAGCAGGGAAAAAAATGGTTAATTTTGGTATTTTCCCCTTTCCATAATATAAGCTCTAAACAAGACTATATATTGTTTTTCTTTCTTATTCTTCTTATTCTTTTTTTTTTTTTTTTTGAGATGGGATCTCACTATGTTTTAGGGGCTGGTCTTGAATTCCCAAGATGAAGTGATTTCCTTGCCTCAGCCTCCTGAGTAGCTAGAAGCAGGGTGAACAATGCAGTACCGGGTTCAATTATTCTTTATGTCAGATTCAAATGAGTGCTGAGGCTGTAACATTGTCTGTCACTCAAGCAGTTCATTTCAATTACAACTCAAAAGGCTGTGACACCATCAGAATGTGGGAGAAACTGACACTACTCAGTGAGAAAGGAAAATGTAAAAATCTGCAGATGTATCTTGTATAATATTAACATTCCTTTACTAAAGGGAAAACTAAAGTTTATTTAAAAACAAACAAACAAAAAAAAACATTACAGCTATCTTCCAGATAGTCCTTTGGAATAGAACAAAATTTAATTTTATTCAAGAGTAATTTACTCTTGAATATGTGCTGGGTGCTTAGGCTTTATTACTCTAAATTGGCCCTTCAAATGTCTCAGGAGAATGAGAAGGGAGACTTATATGTTCCTGGGAGGTTATTTACTGTTCATGGATGAGAAGGTCTCAGGTAGCACTAAACACCAAACTCATTTCAATATCAAGGCAAATAACATTTGGATTCCAGAAGTTACTTATAAATGAGGGAACCTATACATCACTGCTTCTCTCAAAATTTCTTTTTTTTTTTTCTGCCACAGGAAACTTTTGATATCCAGAAACATCCAGATAAGTCTCTCACTTGACTGCAGAGCTGTGCCTGGAGTGGAGCTACAGACCTGTGTTGTGAGAACATCAGTAAACACAAGCCAATACCCGACTTTGCAATGATTAGTTATGTACATGGGATATGTTCTCTGAGGTAAAGCATATGAATGTACATCTGTACTTAAATGTGTTAACATTGATCCATATACCTGGAAAGCATATGATAGATAATTTAATTATATAATGAAGACAAAAGAAAAAGGTCATTTTAAAATGAGGGACACAAGAACCAAAGCTCTTCCCAGTATCCAACTTTCAAGTGACTCATTGCCTGAGGATGCAGTAAGAATAATCAAAATGGGAACAAGGAAATTTGCAGAGCAGTAAAATTTCGGTGGTTCCTACTTATGAAATAAAACCTATAAAAACATCTGAATACTAACCAACAAAATAATACTAGTGTGTGGGGATCCATATGTGTGCACAGACTGTTACAACTTCGGGTAGAAGAATATCTAAACATTAGTCATGTACATGATTAAAGAAAATCTAACTTCATTGTAAAAGTTTAAGGCTTTAACATTAAGGAACAATATAAAAAGATCAGTTAATACCAACAAAGTATGAGAGAAATGAGTTTTCCATCCACTCTCAAAATATGAATTCTTATGAAAAATCTGGGCTCTATATAAAACTTAAAATAAAGTTACATGAAAGGAGATGGAATAGAACATGAAGTCAATCCTTTCACTCAACATTTTAGCTTTAAAATCAGGAAAATGTAAATTCTAACCACTGAAATATCCTATTTACTAACAAGAGTATTACGGAACAAAATTCTGATGTCATTTGCAGTTTTAAATAGTAAAATAATATCATTAAATATTATTACAGCTTATTACTAGAAATAACACAAAGGCAAAGGTGGCATTCAGACATCTCACAAAACACATTTCCCTCCAGATTAAACAAATTTTATTCAGACCAAGTATTTGTATATCTTTATAGGGTATATTATGGCAAATCAAATATTTGTAACAAATGTGTGAAAACATATACTTACTTGTCTTTCTATGTTTATTAATTTCAATGAATATGACTGCTAGTTCTATCCAAGTTGCTATTTCCCCTTTTAAGAAATGTCTGTTTAGTTCCTTTGCCCATTTATTGATTGAGTTCTTTGTTGTTGGGTTTTTCTGGTGTTTTTGAGTTGTTTATATATTCTGGATATTAATACCCTGTCAGAGGAGTAACTGACAAAGATTTTCTCTCATTTTGTAGGTTCTTTCATCACATTCTTAATGATTTCCTTTGCTGTGCAGAAGTTTTTTTAATTATTATTATTTACATTTTTTAACAATTGTCTTGTGGATATACATAATGGAGAGATTTACTGTAGTATATTCATATATGTATATTGGAAAGTCAGTTCAGATTAATTCTACTATTTTTAATCTTACCTCATTCTCTCCTCCCTTGTCCCGTTATCTCTTTCTTCTACTACCCTGATCTTTCTTTTATTTTGATGAAATCCCATCTATTTTTGCACTCTCTTTCCCCCTCTTATTTTAGATTAGTTTCTGTGTATCAAAGAAGACCTTCAACTTTTGACTTACTGGGTCTGATTTATTTCACTTAGCATTCTCCAATTCCATCCATTTACCAGCAAATGACATAATTTCATTTTTTTAATGACTAAGTAATACCCCATTGTGTGTGTATATACTACCTTTTCTTTATCCATTAATCCATCGAAGGGCACTTACATTTGTTTCATAGTTTAAATAGTGTGAATTGTGTTGCTATAAACACTGATAAGGCTGCGTCCCTATAGTAGGCTGATTTTAGATTTGGGGAAAATATACTGAAGAGCAGGATAGCTGGTCATATGGTGGTTCCATTTCTAGTTTTTTTGAGAAATCTTAACACTGCCTTTCAGAGTGGTTGCATTAACTTGCAGTCCACTAATAATGTAAGAGTGTACCTGTTGTGGTTTAGATGTGAGGTGCCCCCTCAAAAGCTCATATATGAGATAATGCAAGAAAGATTAGAGGTAAAATGATTGCATTATGAGAATTTAAACCAAATCAGTGAATTAATACCAACACTCCAATGTATTGGCTCAGGAACCCACTTCCTCATTAAGACTTCTAAAGCAAAAGACTTAAAATTTAAAAATCAATAAATGGGATGGTTTCAAACTAAAAAGCTTCTTCAAATCAAAAGAAACAACCAAGAACTCGAATAGAAAGCACACAGAATGGGAGATAATTTTTGCCACCTGCTTTTCAGATAAAGTGTTAATTTCCAGGAATTAACAGATAATATTATGCTTAACACATAATATTATTATTTTATGCATATTGGAAAGTCAATTCAGATTAATTCTACTTTTTTAATTCTACTTTTATTTTAATAATAATAATAACAACTACAACAACCCAAACAACACATGGGTAAAAGAACTAAACAGACACTTCTCAAAAGAAGAAACAGGAACAGTCAACAAATATATTTTTTAAAAAATCAACATCTCTAGCAATTAGAGAAATGCAATATAAAACTACACTAATATTTCACCTCACTCCAGTGAAAATAGCAATCATTAAGAATACAAGTAGTGGGGCTGGGGCAGTGGCTCAGTGGTAGAGCGCCTGCCTGGCACATGTGAGGCCCTGGGTTCAATCCTCAGCCCCAAATAAAAATAAATAAAGACATTGTGTCCATCTACAACTAAAAAAAAATTAAAAAATAAAAAGAACACAAGTAGCATTAAATGTTGGGGAAGATTTGGGGAAAAGGGTACACTCAAACATTGTTGGAAGGACTGCAAATTAGTGTAACCACTCTGGGAAGCAGAATGGAGATTCCTCAAAATCTAGGAATGGGACCTCCATTTGACCCAGTTATTCCACTCCTCAGTATATATAAAAAGGAATGAAAACCAGCATACTACAGTGATGCAGCCACATCAATGTTTATAGAAGCACAATTCACAATCACTTAGATGTGCAATCAACTTAGATGCCCATCAACAGATGAATGGAAAAAAAAATTTGCTATATATACACAATGTACTATTACTCAGCCATAACAA
Organism: Marmota flaviventris; assembly: GCF_047511675.1. Classification (NCBI taxonomy): domain Eukaryota; kingdom Metazoa; phylum Chordata; class Mammalia; order Rodentia; family Sciuridae; genus Marmota; species Marmota flaviventris. The sequence goes on along the minus strand of NC_092501.1, from coordinate 79,508,977 downwards.
AGAATGACTTTATGACATTTGCCAGTAAACTGATGAACCTGGAGACTCATACTAAGTAAAATAAGCCAATCCCCTCGCCTCCCAAAAGCTAAATATTTTCTCTGTGGATGCTAACCCACAGCAAGTGTGAGAAAGGGAAGAACAGAAGTTCAGTGGATTAGACAAAGGGGAATGAAGGGAAGGAAGTGGGGATTGAAATGGACGCAGTGAAATGAATCTGACCTGATTTTCCTAAGTATACGCTATGGTTTGGATGTGAGGTGTTCCTCAAAGCTCACATGTAAAACAATGCAAGAAGCTTTAGAGAAAAAATGATTGGGTAATGAGCGCCTTAGCCCAATCAATTAATTAATCACCTGATGAGACTAAGTGAGTGTAATTGAAGGCAGGTGGAGTGTGGCTGGAATAGGTGGGGCACTGGGGACCTGGCTTTAGGGTGTATATTCATTCTTGGCAAATAGAGATCTCTCTCTGCTTTCTGATCATCACATTAGCCACTTTCCTCCACCACACTCTTCTTCCACTGATGTCCCTCCTGCCTCACCTTGAGTCCTGAGGAATGGAGCTGGCTGTCTATGCAATGAAACCATAAGCCCCCCAAAAAACTTTTCTTCCTCTACAATTGTTCTGATCAAGTTATTTTAGTCACAGCAGGAAAAAAAAAAAAAAAAGCTGATTAAAACAGAAATTGGTACCAGGAGTAGGGTCATTGCTGTGTGACTAATCTAACCATGTGTTTCAAAACTTTTTGGAGATTTTTGGAATTAGTGGGAGGAATTTTGAGATGTTTAGCAGTGCAAGCTGGAAACACTTTAGATAGTTGTAAATGGAGCTTAATGGCTAAGTCTGCTGGGAGCTCAGAAGACCAGAATGCTTATAGAACTCTAGACAATGAAGATAGGGTTCAAGATGGTTTAGAGGAAAAGGAAGACACCACTGGTTGAACTAGAGACCATTCAAGTTATGTTCTGGCTGAGAAGTTATTTTCATTTTGCTCATGTACTAAGATTTTCTGTGAGGCTCATTTTAAAAGTAATGGACTTCTTAATCTTGTGTAAGAAATTTCTAGGCAGCATAGAATTCAAGCAGTGGCATGGATATTGCTGGCAGCTTTCAGCCAAATTTGTTGTGATAATCAGGAGTAGAAAGCAGATCAGAAAGATTTGAAAGACATGGACTTGAAAGTTGGGAGTAAAACTGGGGATAAGGAAGTTGCAGTTTTAAAGATATTACCACCACTAAAGAAATGTTAAAAGACTACCCAGAGACAATGAGAAAGATTACTTGAGGGCATGTAAGGAATGACAAGATTATATGCATCTCAGACTCAAGGAAGTAAAGCAAAAATTATGTTTAGAGATCAGTGGGGTACCCTTTTTGCACAAGGAGGCCTAGGAAGTTTTTTCAACATACTTAGTTACCTTGACACTCAGAGGCTTCTCCAGGTATGGTCCTTGGACTACTGCTAAAAATGATGGCAGACCTTGGCGTCAACCACGTTGTGCGAGTTATGCTGGAGTTAGGGGGTCATGGAAGCTTCCACTGAGATTTCAAAGGAAGGTCTAGGAAGCCAGGCAAAGTGCAGCAGGGTCAGAGTCCCTATGGCCACTCCCTGAGAGGGCAATGTGGAGGAAATCGAAGCTACAGTGGAGACCCCCAAGATTAAGAACCAGTAACATGAGACACTGTTATAGCAAAGCTGCAGTAATTGAGCAAGAATAAGCCAAGAGAAAGTCAACATGGTCTGCAACCAACAGGGCCACAGGGGTGGATCTATACAAGCCCTTTAAGAGAACAATATGATGCTATGTACTCCAGATGCCAGACACAGAACTTGTATGCCCAGTAGGATTTCAGACTTGCTTTGGTCCCATCTCTTCTTTCTATGCCTTTATTTTTCCAAATGGAAGTATTTACTCTGTCCTTTTATATATTGGATACTTGTAAATTGCTTCTAATTTTACAGGAGCTCACAATGCTAGATTGCCTGGAGCCTCAGAGAAGACTTTGGACTTGAACTTTGAGCAATTTGGAACCTTTGAGAATATACGGACTCTTGGGAATGGACTAAATGTATTTTGCATTGTCAGTTGAGTGTGAATTTTTAGGGGTCAGGGGCAGAAAGTTATGGATTGGATGTGAGGTGTCTCCCAAAGTTTACATGTAAGATAATGCAAGAAGGTTTAGAGAAGAAATGGTTGCATTATGAGAGCCTTAGACCAAACAGTGAATTAATCATCTGATGGGATTAATTGAGTGGTAACTGAAGGCAGGTGGGATGTGGCTGAAGCTGGTGGGTCACTGGGAGCTTGGCTTTGGGGTATATATTTACATTTGGCAATTGGAGACCTATCTCTCTCTCTCTCTCTCTCTCTCTCTCTCTCTCTCTCTCTCTCTCTCTCTCTCCTTCTTGATCATCATATGAGCTACTTTCCTCTACCACACTCTTCCTCCATTGATGTACTATCTCACTTTGAGCCCCATAAATAGAGCCAGATGTCTATGGACCTCTGAAACCATTATCCCACCAAACTTTTCCTTTTCTACAATTGTTAAGCTCAGGCCCTTTTAATCACAGCAGCAAAAATGCTGACCAAAAAAACATATGAACACTCCATAGTGAATCGCAGGATTTCCTTGATTCTATCATCCCATGATTCAGAAATGTTTCTTTATGGCATTTCTTGAGTATAGGAAGCTAAGTAAGATTTTCCATTCACAGTAACACTGATTGCATTGGCCAACTTTACACATTGTGAATTTATAACCAAATGATTTAGAGGTATAACTGCAATATAGTAACTTACTGTTTGATTTATAAACTATTATCCACACACAGTTTTCTATATTTCTACCATATGTAGGTATAGTTTCTATATGTATAGAATCTATGGTTAGGGTAATCTCCTCAAATGTATGACAATTTATTCTCCATTTCTGTGTCAATATAATATCCTGATATGAATAATAAATTTCCTCTAGATAAAATTTGATATTTATGATTATTGCATGTGTGTTGTATTATATTGGAAAGCTATCAATAAGGTTGCATATGAAAGTCAAATTATGTATAGTGAACAATGTCCTGATGCTGAATATACAGAAGGTTCAGATGGATCAATTTGTTCTATTTGTTTATTGATTAAAAATTTCAGTGTAGAAGAGAGAAAACATGGCAGAAGTGGACTAGACAACAAGTCCCTATCTCCTCACACTACTGAAAGGAGGCAGTGAACAAAAGCAAAATTGTGAGGTGGGTAACAAAATAAATGCTCTAAGACTCAACACTACATAGTCTGAGACCTGGAACGACTGGAAGATAGGTTACCAGAGTAGAAAACAAAACTCAGTGCTCTAACCCAAACCTGTGGATGGTGGGGGCATCAGAGAAGGAAAGAGAGATGGAGGAACAAACATTCTTTTAAGCTCACCCAATTAAAATCTGTTTTTTAAAAATGGATGAAAAAATAGACAAAATTTAAAACACAAAAGGCTCCTTAAAACAGCACAAAGAACTTAAAACCAAATTGTGAAAAGAAAGCTGAATGGGCCCATGATAGTCCTCAAATGTATGACATTTTATTCTCAGTGTGCAGCTGACCAGCTACTGTCTTAAATCAGCACAGCATCTTCTACTACCCAGACAGATACAAATTAAAGCAGAGGGAATCCCCCCTGCCATGGGCCTTCTTAAGAATCCAGCCAGAAAAGTCTTCTAGCTGTAAATCTTAAAAATCCCCTTCCTCATTTTCTCTTACTGTAAACAAGAGAAATGTAGCAGGTTGGTGGAAATCTGGGCCAAGAGAAGTGCCAGTCTACCCCACTTAAATCTCTATGACCCAGGCAAGGGTAAAAAGCTACCTGGACCCAAATGGAGGCCACAACAAGGCAGTTTTGGCCCCAACAAAGGAAAATTGATTCACCAGACCCTGACCACTAGCACTGGGGAGAAGCACCGGGATAGTACCCAGGATGGCAGTACCATACCAGAAATAATATCCAATAATATGCAGACCCATCAGTAAGTTGCCAGAGGCTACACAGCAGAAAGCACCAAATACCAGCTTGAATAAGTGCACAGCCTGAACTTGATCACAACTGGTAACTAGCAGAGCATTGTTGGGATACGTGCAGGACCTTGCACCTGACTTATTAGGCGAAGGGAATCAGCACCCACATTAACAACCTGGGGCAGTGGAAATTAGAGTCCAGGTGAATCACCAGAGATCCTTTACTACAGCACCTCAGAGAGCAGAGGCAGCAGGGGTAATGCTGCACACACTACAGAACACCTGTGAAGAAATCACAACCAGTGTTCCTGCACACAGAGACAGATACCAGGATCTTCAGTACCATGAAAGAATATAGCAGAGGTGAGTGATTACATTGGTGAAAAACAGCAAACACAGGGGAACTTCAGAGCCTGCAGCCTGGACTTCCACAATGTTAGAATCAGCCAACTCAATAGTGTACCCTCTAAGACTATAAACAACTTTGATTATATAAATAACTTGTTAGCTTGATTAATAATTGTTAACCCAATAGCCAACATTGTGCCTCCAAAACATTTGAATGGATTTCATCTAATGACTTAAAGCATTAATTGTAATCAATCTCCCTATCTTTGTCTTCCCAACTCTAGTTTATCCTTCTTCTCTTACTTCTTACTCACTCTCTTGTATTATCCACTATTATCTCATATAAAACCAATTCATTTAATTCTCCTTTCTACCTTAACATAAATCACCCTTCATAGCTTCTCTTCTCTCCTCTCCCCCTTCTAAATATTAAGAAACAAAACTAATTAGAATAAGATTTAATCCAGTGTGTATAAATATATGAAAATAGAGTCTGTCATGTATAACTGAAAAAAAAAAATTCAGAATCAAGTAGACCACTGATGATTTTAACATAGCTTTCTCATCACAGGATAAATTATCCAAACATAAGCTAAGTAAAGATTCTACAGAACTAGGATAACAGTCTTGTGGATGTACCGTTGTTGAGATTTACTGTGGTGTATTCATATATGTACATAGGAAGTGAGGTCAGATTCATTTCAATATCACTCTTTTTTATATATTTTTTTTGTTTTAATTAGTTGTACATGACAGTAGAATGCATTTTATGCACTTCTATATACATAGATGGGGTGCAATTTCTCATTTTCCCGATTGAAAATGGTCATGCAGTCTCACATATACACATAAAATAATAATGTCTGTTTTCTTCTACTATCCTTCCTATCCCCACATCCCCTTCCCACCCCTCTGTTGACTCCCCTCTATCTAATCTAAGGTAACTCTAATCTTCTCTAGTGTCCGTCCCCCATCATGAATTACCATCTGCATAATAGTGAAAACATTCTGCCTTTGTTTTGGGGGATTGGCTTATTTCGCTTAGCATGATATTCTCCAACTCCATCCATTTAACAGCAAATGCCATAATTTCATTCTTCTTTAAAGCTGAGTAATACTGCATTGAATATATACCACATTTTCATTATCCATTAATATACTGAAGGACACCTAGGTTGGTTCCATAGTTTATTAATTGTGAATTGCGCTGTTATAAACATTGACGTGGTTGCATCACTGGAACATGCTGATTTTAAGTCCTTTGGGTATAAACTGAGGAGTGGGATAGCTGGGTCAAATGGTGGTTCCATTCCATGTTTTCTGAGGAATCTCCATACTGCTTTCCATAGTGGTTGTGCCAATTTGCAGTCTCATCAGCAATGTATTGAGTGTACCTTTTTCCCACATCCTCACCAACATTGTTGCCTGTATTCTTGATGATTGCCATTCTGACTGGAGTGAGATGAAATCTTAGAGTAGTTTTGATTTGCATTTCTCTAATTGCTAGAGACGTTGAACTTTTTTTCATATATTTGTTGATTGATTCTATTTATTCTTCTGTGAAATATCTGTTCAGTATCTTAGCCCAGTTATTGATTGCGTTTATTTTCTTGGTGTTACGTTTTTTGAGTTCTTTATATATCCTAGAGATTAATGTTTTATCTGAGATCCATGTGGTAAAGATTTTCTCCCAATCTATAGGTTCTCTCCTCATATTATTGTTTCCTTTGCTGTAAAGAAACTTTTTATTTTGAATCCATCCCATTTATTGACTCTTGATTTTACTTCTTGCACATTAGGGGTCTTGTTAAGAAAGTCAGATCCTAGGTTGACTTGAGCCTACTTTTTCTTCTATTAGATGCAGCATTTCTGTTCTAGTGCCTAAATCTTTGATCCACTTTCTTTCTTCTAATTGCTCTGGCTAGAGTTTCAAATTTTTATTCCTATCCCCACTCCCTTTCCTTCATTCCCCTTTGTATAATCCACTGAATTTCTGTTCATCCCCACCAACCCCACTTGTTGTGGGTTAGCATCCACATCCTTTGTATTTTTCAGGACTGCCTTATTTCACTTAGCATGATAGTCTCCAGTTCCATACACTCAATGGCAAATGTCATAAAGTCATTCTTCATTATGGATGAGTAATATTCTATTGTGTATATATACCACATTTCCTGTGTCCATTCGACTGTTGATTGCCACCTAGGTTGGTTCATTAGTTTAGCTATTGTGAATTCTGCTACTACAACTATTGATGTAGTATGATTATTTTAAATACTTTGGATATATACCCAGGAGTGGGATAACTGGTAAAATGGAGGTTCCATTCATAGTTTTTTGAGAAATCTCCATACTGTTTTCAAGAGTGGTTATACTGATTTGTGGTCCCAACAACAACCTATAAGTGGCCAATTTTCCCTACATCCTCATCTACATCAATTGTTACTTGTATTCTTGATGATTGCCATTCTGGTTGGAGCGAGTTAAAATTTCAGTATAGTTTTAATTTGCATTTTCCTAGCTGCTAGAGATGTTGATCATTTTTTTCATATATTTGTTGACCATTCATATTTCTTCTTTTAAGAAGTGATTGTTACATTCCCTTTGCCCATTTATTGATTGAATTTTTTTGATTGGCTGTGTGTGTGTGTGTGTGTGTGTGTGTGTGTGCACGTGTGCACACGCGCACGGGCATGTGCATGCATGTGTTAAGGTTTTTGAGTTCTTTGTATAGCCTGGAGATTAATGCTGTATCTGAAGTGCAGATGGCAAAGATCTTCTCCCTTTCTGCAGGTTCCTCTTCATGTTCTTGACTGTTTTCTTTGCTGTGAAACTTTTCAGTTTAATACCATCTCACTTATTGATTGTTGATTTTACTTCTTGTGCTTTAGGAATCTTGTTGAGAAAGTTGGTTCCTAAGCCAATATGGAGTGTTGGGCCTACATTTTCTAATAGCCAGTGCAAGGATTCTGATCTAATGCCTAGGTATTTGATTCCCTTTGAGTTGATTTTCTTTTTTAAAGGTGAGAGATATGGGTAAAATTTCATTTTGCTACATATGGATTTCCAGTTTTCCTAGCACCGTTTGTTGAAGAGGGCATCTTCTCCAATGTGTTTATGGCACTTTTGCCTAGTGTGACATAACTGTATTTATGTGGGTTTGTCTCTGCATCTTCTATTCTGTTCTATTGGTATTCAATTCAGTTTTGATGCCAATACCATGCTGTTTTTGTTACTACAGCTCTGTAGCATAATTTTAAGGTCTGGTCTTGTGATGCCTTCTACTTTACTTCTCTTGCTAAGGATTGCTTTGGATATTCTGGGCCTCTTATGTTCCCAAATGAATGCCATGATTCTTTTTTTTTTTTTTTTTCCTATTTCTATGAAGAACATCACTGGAATTTTAATAGAAATTGCATTAAATCTATATAGAACTTTTGGTAGTATGGCCATTTGGATAGTATTAATTCTGCCTATCCAAGAACATTGGAGATATTTCCATCTTCTAAGGTCTTCAGTTTCTTTCTTTAGTGTTCTGTAGCTTTTATTGTAGAAGTCTTTCATTTTGGTTAGATTGATTGCCAGATACTTTATTTTCTTTGAGACTATTGTGAATGGGATAGTTCTCATAATTTCTTTCAGCGGATTCATCTTTACTGTATAGGAATGCAATTGATTTATGGATGTTAATTTTACATCCTGCTAATTTGATGAAAATTTAATGAGATCTAGAAGTTTTCTAGTGGAATTTTTGGAGTCTTACAAATATAGGATCATTTCATTGGCAAGCAGAGATAGCTTGAGTCACCTTTTCCTATGGGTATCACTTTAATTCCTTTCTTTTGCCTGATTGCTCTGGTAGAGTTTCTAGAACTATATTGAATAAAGGTGATGAAAGAGGGTATCCCTGTCTTATTCTAGTTTGTAGAGAGAATGCTATCAATTCTTCTCCATTTACGATGATGTTGACCTTGGTTTAATATATATAGCTATGTTGAGAAAAATACCTACTGTCCTTAGATCTAGGGTTTTAAACATGAATGGATAGTGAATTTTGTCAAATGCTTTTTTTCCATCTATTGAGATAATCATGTATTTCTTGTCTTTAAGTTTATTGCTGTTGTGAATTACATACATTGTTTTCCATATGATGAACCAACATTATATCCCTGGAGTGAACCCCAATTGAATCGAGTGCATTATCTTTTAAATGTTTTTGTATGTAATTTTCCAATATTTTGTTAACAATTTTTGCATCTATGTTCATCAGAGATATCGGTCTTAAGTTTTCTTTCCTTGATATGTCTTTTGTTATAGATTCAGGCTGATACTAGCTTCTTAGAACAACTTTGGAAGGGTTCCCTCCTTTTCTATTTTATGGAACATTTGAGGAGGCTTGTGTTAGCTCACGTTACTGGAGAGGGGATAGACACTGTGTGGTTTTATGATGCGAGCACTTTCTGAGGAAGAGAAAAGAAGCCCTGAAAATTGGTGCTTCTCTGTGGTGAGCCGCTTCTGCCGTTTCTGCAGACTATGGTCGCCATTACGAGATGGCGCTGGCTCCGCTGTGGTATGTGACAAACAACTCCTTATCTGAGAGAGTTGGCACATGATTTTCACCACCCTGTGAGAAAGCTCCACGCGGCAGCTTTGCATTGGGGCTTGGGATGCTTTATTAAGGCTGGGAGGGCATCCGGGAGAGAGAGAAGAAGAAAGAATAAGAAATATCAAGGGACCTGAATAAACTGCTGAGAGAAGATTCCCGAGTGTTGCGTCTTCCTTGCGGGCAAGGGGTCGCGACAAGTGGTGCCGAGACCCGGGAACCAGAACTCTCAGTAGTCAGGGGTGGTGCACCGGTTAGTCCCAGGTAAGTGGGATCCGCGACTAAAGCGGGGTTAGTCCCAGGTAAGTGGGATCCGCGATCAAAGCGGGGTTAGTCCCTAGTAAGTGGGATCCGCGACTAAAGCGGGGCAGTTCCTCTGTAATGAAAGAGGAAGCCTTGCATTTTATTGCAGCTGCACCGTGTACTTTCGCTTTCGTTTTCTGTGTTTCTTTCGCTGTGTCAGTGTGCTTCTGCTGTCTGTACTTTTTTTGTCGTTGTGTCATGGGTGCCACATCTTCAAGTCCGCTTCTTCTGGCCCTAGATGGCCTGTTACGTTCCAAGGGACTGGAAGTGAAACAGTACTTTACAGAGATTTTTACAAAAGGTAGATATCGCTGCACCGTGGTTTGCATTTTCGGGCAGCCTTACTGTGCCTAGTTGGGATAAATTAGGCAAAGATCTTGACTTTGCATCTGAGCAGGGCATATTAGAGGGTGGGGTGATACCCCTTTGGAAAATGGTCCGTGGTTGCCTTACGGATGGCAGATGTCAGGAAGCACTTGCTAAAGGACAGGAGGTTTTAGAGCGATTACATGAGGAAAAGTCGGAGATGGCAGAAAGCGAAGTGACTCGGGAGGATGGGAGTGTGCGGAGCATGAAACGGGGGAGGAGACGGTTGTACCCAGATCTCAGTACGCTGCGTACACCCCCATGCGAAAGTGGGTCAGAGGAGGAGGAGGATGAGGAGGAAGAGCTCGGGAGGCTGTCTTGTCAGCTAGGGAGTTTAGCTATAGGAGAAGGGAACAAAAAGAAACAAGAGCTCAGGAAAAACGATCCCCCGGATCCACCGCCGTATGGTGGGGGCACTTTGGGGAGAGCTTTCCATGCCCAAACATGGAGGGCTGTTCACGCTGAGATGGGTCTTGCTTATCCAGTTTTTCAGGATGACAACAGGGGAAGAGTCCATGAACCCTTAGATTTTAAAATTGTAAAGACCCTGGCGGAGTCTGTACGCACTTATGGGGTGGATGCCGCCTTCACACTGACTCAGGTGGAGAATTTATCTAGATACTGTATGACTCCCTCTGATTGGGCTAGCCTTGTTCGGGCTTGCGTTTCCCCGGGTAAATATCTGGACTGGAGAGCATTCGTGCTAGAGGGCGCAATAGAGCAGGCCGCCCAAAACCATGCGGCGGGACATCCCCATTGGGACAAAGATATGCTCTTGGGGCAGGGTAGATTTGCAAATCAACAGACAGGATTTCCTCTTGAGGCATATGATCAAATTAACAACATTTGCATTCGGGCATGGAAGTCGCTTCCAAATAGAGGAGAGGTGTCTGGTAATTTGACCAAGATTCTACAAGGCCCTACAGAACCCTTTTCAGATTTTGTAGCAAGGATGGTGGATGCCGCTGGAAAGATTTTTGGGGATCCTGATAGAGCCATGCCCCTTATCAAGCAATTGGTCTTTGAGCAGTGCACCAAGGAATGTAAAGCAGCAATCACTCCTTATAAAAATAAGGGCATAGAAGCATGGATGAAAGTGTGTAGAGAGATTGGAGGACCTGTAACTAATGCAGGTCTTGCAGCTGCTGTCCTTCGGATGGCAAAAGGGGGCAGTCCTGGTGCCGGAACATGCTTCCATTGTGGTCAACCTGGTCATTTCAGACGTGAATGTCCTAAAAAAGATAATTTTACTGGACCCCCTCACGGTGGCCCTTCCAATGGCCTTCGTCAACCAGGGCTGTGTCCAAAATGTAAAAAGGGGAAGCATTGGGCAAGAGTGTAGATCAGTGAGGGACATCTATGGACAGCCTGTTTCAGCTGGGCCAAAAAACGGCCGAAGGGGCCCCCGACCCCAGGGCCCACAAATATATGGGGCAATGGAGAATGTCACACCCAAACCCGAGACATGGCCATCTCTACGCCATCCCATGAGACGCGGAGAGCCACTACAGGTGCCGCGGGATTGGACCTCTGTTCTACCTCCAGACTCGTATTAACACCTAAGATGGGAGTCCAATTGGTGGAAACTGAATTCAAAGGGCCTTTACCACCTGGTACTGTAGGTTTGCTAATTGGACGTGCATCCTCTATATTACAAGGTCTTCATGTCTTTCCTGGAGTCATTAGTCCTGATACTGTAGGATCAGTAAAGGTTATGGTGGAAGCTCCAAGGGGTATTGTGTCTATTTCCCCAGGAGACCGGATTGCCCAATTGCTAATTCTACCCAGTCTGCATACCCGCTTTCCTACTGATTCCTTTTCAAGGACAAGTGATGAGATTGGAGTCACTGGAGGGAATTCTGTTTATTTGTCCTTAGATATGAATGACCGTCCTACTTTAAACTTAACCATAGAAGGCAAATCAATTTTGGGGTTGCTAGATACTGGAGCAGATCGTAGTATAAAAGCACAAAAGGACTGGTCAAAGGGGTGGCCGGTGCAGCTCTCAGATCAATCACTAAGAGGTTTGGGATATGCTCAAGCCCCTCAAATCAGCTGTAGACATCTATCTTGGAAGGACCCAGAAGGACACAATGGCACCTTTCAGCCTTATGTACTTGATTTACCTATCTCTTTATGGGGTCGTGATCTGATGAAAGACATGGGGTTCACTCTTAGTAATGACTATTCTCCGGTGTCTCAACAGATTATGCAAAATATGGGGTATAGGCCAGGTCTAGGACTAGGAAAACACCTACAGGGGTGTAGGCATCCTGTGCAAGGTCATCAAAAGCTTAACAGATTTGGTCTGGGTTTTTCCTAGGGGCCACTGGGGCTCAAATACCCATAACATGGCTCACCGAGGAGCCTGTTTGGGTGCCTCAGTGGCCTCTTCCCTCGGTTAAATTGGCAGCGGCCCATAACTTAATCAAAGAACAACTAAACTTGGGTCACATCCAACCTTCTACTTCTCCATGGAATACTCCCATATTTGTTATTAGGAAAAAATCAGGAAAGTGGCGCCTACTGCATGATTTACGAGCAGTTAATGCTCAAATGCAACTTATGGGGCCCATTCAAAGAGGGCTACCTCTGCTCTCCTCTATTCCTCAGGGCTGGCATATTATTGCTATTGACATTAAAGACTGTTTCTTTTCTATTCCTTTGCATCCTAAAGACTCACAACGTTTTGCTTTCACCCTTCCCTCGTGTAACCACGAGGAGCCAGATCTTAGGTTTGAGTGGGTAGTGTTGCCACAGGGAATGGCTAATAGTCCCACGATGTGCCAGATGTATGTGGGGAAGGCACTCGCACCTCTCAGACATAAGTATTCCTCCATCAAGATTATTCATTATATGGATGATGTGTTATTGGCCGCTAAGTTAGAGCAGATAGTTAATGAGGCCTATAAAGACTTAGTAAAGCTGTTAGCTCAATATGGGCTACATATTGCACCTGAAAAAGTTCAAACGGGGAATTCTATTGAGTATTTGGGAGCAATAATTGGGTATGATAAACTGAAACCACAAAAAAATCACCATAAGAACTCAGGATCTCCAAACTCTGAATGATTTTCAAAAACTGCTGGGAGATATTAATTGGATAAGGGGATATTTACATATTCCTAATGGTGTGCTCCAGCCTTTGTATGCTACCCTTAAGGGTGATCCAGATCTTGCTTCTCCTCGTAGCCTCACCAAAGAGGCTAGAGCGGCCCTTATAACAGTAGAAGAAGCTATACAACATGCTACTCTATGCAGGCTCCAAAGTGATAAATCTTTCCAGTTATGTGTGCTTGCCACTATGCGGCAGCCTACTGGAGTACTGTGGCAAGATGGGCCTTTACTATGGATCCACCCACATATATCCCCAGGAAAATCTTTAGAATACTATCCTGATGCTGTTGCAGCGTTAGCACTTAAAGGGATTCACCAAAGCATTCAATTTTTCGGACAATCACCTTCTTCTCTTATTATACCCTATACTAAGGCTCAACTTAATGTTTTGTGTGCTACTCTAGACAACTGGGCTATTCTATGTTGCTCGTTTCAAGGGGATATTGATAATCATTACCCTTCCCATCCATTACTCCATTTTGTTAAAGAACATCCCATCATTTTCCCTAAGGTAACTTCACCCAATCCAATTCCGGGGGCTGTTAATATTTTCACTGATGGTTCCAAGTCTGGAATGGGAGCTTATGTAATTAATGATTCTCCCCCTGTTCAGCATCAATTTGCTCCTGGTAATCCACAATGGGTTGAACTGCAAATTGTTATTGAGGTTTTTAAACAGTGTTCTTTTCCTTTTAATCTTATCTCGGACTCCATTTATGTGGTACAAGCACTCAAAGTCCTGGAGGCCGTGGGAGCTATTAGTAATGCCCATAATGTATCTGCTTACTTTAATCAGCTTCAACAACTTATCTGTAGCCGCACTGCTCCCTTTTATCCAATGCACATACGGGCTCACACTTCTCTTCCTGGTCCGTTATCACAGGGTAATGCCTGTGCGGACTCAGCCACTAGAGGCCAGTTGATATGCTTGGCTTCCTCCTTAGAGGGGGCTAAATTATTTCACCAAAATTTCCATGTTAATGCTTTAACGCTGCGCAGGCGTTTTTCCATTTCAAGAGCGGATGCTCGTCAGATAGTATTACAATGTCCCCATTGTGTCACATTTCTTCATCCCCCTACTTATGGAGTGAACCCACGGGGATTAAAACCATTGGTTGTCTGGCAAATGGATGTGACGCACATACCTGACTTTGGTAACCTCAAGTATGTACATGTTTCTGTTGATACGTGCTCTGGAGTTATTCATGCCTCTGCTTTGTCGGGAGAGAAGGCACGTAATGTTATCACTCATTGCCTAGAAGCATGGGCAGCATGGGGTGCTCCTGCATCCCTTAAGACTGATAATGGACCTGCTTATACTGGCAGACAATTTACATCCTTTTGTTCTACCATGGGAGTGCAACTTACTCATGGTCTGCCTTACAATCCTCAAGGACAAGGCATTGTTGAGCATGCTCATCGCACCTTAAAAGAAACTTTAATAAAACAAAAAGGGGGAATAGGAGCTGAACACACTCCTAAAGAACGCCTGTCCTTAGCTCTCTTTACCATTAATTTTTTAAATTTGGATATTCATGGTCGCTCTGTGGCTGATAGACATGTGTCCCCTCAGCCCTCTGTGATTGGTTATGTTAAGTGGAAGGATGTTCTTACAGGCCAATGGAACGGCCCCGACCCCGTGCTGACATGGGCACGAGGATCTGTATGTGTTTTTCCCCAGGATCGCACGGAGCCGTTGTGGGTCCCTGAACGCCTGACAAGAAGAGTCTTGACATCAACCGACCAGCAACAAGAGATACCACAGCAACCCTGTGATGAGGATCTTCACTCTGCTACGTGCTCTGGTTCTGGTGCTGGTGCCGATGGCACAGACGACACCAATGCAGTGGTGGGCAGTGGCACGGGCTTGGCCAATGCCGATGCCGGTTCATGGTAGTTCTAGTGTCCTCCCCACTCTTTTCTCTACCTCATGTGAGATGTCTGCTCCCTGTGCCTCTCCTAGAGGGGACGTGGAGAGCATTTTTAATCAATCTCAGGTTAATCTCACAGGAGTTTTTTGTTTCAGCCTTGGAAACGCTAATTGCATTAGCCTTAAGACCAAAAATTTGACTAACTGGGAGGACCCATTGCGGTCCAATCAGGTCTCAGGGAGTATTATTAATCCTGTACTGAGCCAAGTAGTTTCGGGGAAGCAATCAGGTTCAGGGACCCCTGTAAATAGCTCTGCTTTTAATATAACTACCTTGGCTATGATCTCCAAGGTACTAATCCCAGTGCCTCCTTCTTCTAATAGTACTTACAATGCCACTCATTTCAAGGCCTCTCCTTACTGTACCCCTAATCTTGGTTTCCCCCCAACATTTACGCCTTGTCAGGATCATTCTTGGGAGAAACTTCAAGTTGCTAAGGGTTTCTCCTTTTCCCCCTCTCTTAAAAGGTATGTTTATAATTTTAACCATAGTGCCAACTCCTCTACAGGAGTAGGTTGGTCCTGGTTTCAATGGCTGATTTCCAAGGAGAAGGGGGCTTCAGCTGATATTTCTGCATTGGCTCAATTGCTGGGAGCCAAAAGCTGGCTGGCTAATGTTTCTGGCACTGTTAGGGAAAGTGAACGAGGTAATAGGCTCACATCTGTTTCGCTCAACTCTTTGCTATATAATGCCACATTGCCTCCTGCAATGGTCTGCGTCCAATCCCCGTTCTTGCTCCTTTTGGCTAATAATACCTCGTCGGGGATGCTGGATTGTTCTAGTGTTACCTGTCTCTTATCTGAGTGTTGGAATGGTTCTTGGACTGTAGCAGTGGTTATGAAAATTCCAACCTTTGTCCCAATCCCAGTCACTGCGGACCCAGATAAATTCCCCATTGTTGAACTACTTAGAGTCCGCAGAGATTTTGGAATTACGGCAGCTATAGTGACAGCTGTGGCAGTGTCTGCTGCTGCAGCAGTTACAGCTGGAGTAGCCATGGCCAGTCAAGTACAAACTGCTGCCACCATTAATCAAGTTGTTCAACAAACTTCCACCATACTTGAATCTCAAAATTCAATTAATCAACATATTTTGTCAGGGATTTTAGCTGCCAACCAAAGGATAGATTTACTCCAAGCTCAGGTAGAAGAATTGGCTGACTTGGTGCTTTTGGGTTGTGTTGACCAACGTGCACATTTATGTATAACCTCTGTCAGATTTAATGATTCCAGGAATGCCTCCCGCATCATTGGCGAATATTTGGCCGGAAATTGGTCCATGGCAGCGGAAGACATGATCCAGTCTCAACTAACTCAGATTGCTGTTTTGAATAGTACCCGTGTCGATCCCGTGACTTTGGGTCAATTCACCAGTTGGCTATCCTCTGCTTTTTCCTTCTTCAAAGAGTGGGTGGGAGTAGGCATTTTTGGTGCAATGTGTTGCTTCAGTGTTATACTTTGTTTGTGGTTTCTCTGTCGCCTTAAAACTCGCCATGCACAAGAAAAGGCTATGATCATACAAGCTCTTGCAGCTTTAGAAAATGGCAACTCACCTCAAGTCTGGCTTGCGCATCTTAAACAGTAAACCTTTGTCATGGTCGTTGCACCCCAAGTTATTATAACATTGCACTGGGATCGACATGACTTTCCTTGTTATTCTCTTAGTGTTGGAAAGCCCTTGCACTCTGCCAGTCTTGCTGCCATTGCACGCAGATGGGTTTCCACACTAGTGCTTTTCTATCGCTTTAAAGTCCATGCCTTTCTTTCAGGGTGCTGTCAACTTGTTTGTCGTTATAAACAGCCACAGTTCAGCCTCAGCTATCCCCCTTCGTCCACCATCGTCACGATACAGGATGCGAGGCAAGGCACTGCACTTGAGTGATCCTTGACGTGGACCTCAAGGAGAGCATGTCCTATTGCATGCGGGTTAGACGCGTTCACGCCCCGCCCCACGAAAAAAGGCGTCGGCTGATATGGCCTCGGATCTGGGGAAGGGCCCTCCTTAGGACTGAGCCATACTATGCAGCCACTTCTGCACAGTGGGATAGGACCTCTACTCTCGCCTGTATTGTTTTAATAAAACAGAAAGGGGGAACTGTGGTGAGCCGCTTCTGCCGTTTCTGCAGATTATGGTCGCCATTACGAGATGGCGCTGGCTCCGCTGTGGTATGTGACAAACAACTCCTTATCTGAGAGAGTTGGCACATGATTTTCACCACCCTGTGAGAAAGCTCCACGCGGCAGCTTTGCATTGGGGCTTGGGATGCTTTATTAAGGCTGGGAGGGCATCCGGGAGAGAGAGAAGAAGAGAAGAAGAAAGAATAAGAAATATCAAGGGACCTGAATAAACTGCTGAGAGAAGATTCCCGAGTGTTGCGTCTTCCTTGCGGGCAAGGGGTCGCGACACTTCTCCAGTTGGTCATTCAAGGAGCAGTGCTTTTAAAGTGCTGGTGGTTGTCTTTGACTCTATATTGACAGCACTGTGTTCAGCAACAGGGCATATTTTTCTTTGGTATGGAGTGAGAAATTACTATTACTTTCCTTAGCTTTTAGATAAAACAAATAAAAGTTAAGAAAAACAAGCAGATTTAAAATCCACTTTTAATGGAATGTTCTTTTAAAAGTGCTTACTGCTTTTTTTGTGTTCTTGAGTGAATGAAATATGAATAAGCAATGGTCATGTTTATGGATAGAAAAAATGTTAACAACTCTACATTATAAACAAATGGTTTACTGCCATAGATGAGGAGAAACAATTTTAAACAGTATGGAGTTTCCCATTGTTTTATTCATTCTTAAGATTTGTCTTTCTTTTTCTGTACGTCATGGCAAAATTTTCTAAAGTATTTTGAGAAGCTTTTAGATTTTCTTTTAAGGAATAATTTGGCTATTGGATTATTAACCTAGTGGATTTCTGTGTTCTATTGAAGCTACAATGTATGTGGTGTGTGAGAGAAAGAATGAATGTAGATATAAATGTGCACATTTGAACATTTCTCAAATTGACATATTTTCTAATTGAAAGTGCTACATAACTTTAATTAGCAATATTGCACATTTGATACAGTAGTACATTAACTTCAACTGACAGCATCTTATATTTGATGAACTATGAAATTCAGAGAAGATTCAGGATGCGCTGGAGTAACTGGTAATGATTCAGTAGTAAAAAAAACCTAACTGTGAGTGCTGGTGTGGCCTGACCTGTGTGGAGAGCCCTGCTTTGTCACCAGCAGGAGGGCATGGACAGTGTCTTGCTGCCTCTGAGCCTTCACTTACTGAATACATTTGGCATTTGTTCACACACTGAACAGGGACTGGGAACACTTGTAAAGCTCACAGCACATAGTTTTGATCTGCAAATGGTATTTATTATTTTAGGCACTAATAAAAAGCTTTTTCATAGAAGCTTCAGATTATTTCTGCTAGTTGCCTCTTTATTTTATGAGAGAAGCCATTTATTTAATATTTCTCATTTATGAAAAGAGACTTGACTGATATAGAGAAAAGACAAAACCTTTGAATCTGAGTAGACAAGCTTCATATATCTGAAAAATAAATATTGAATGATGACTTGAATAATCCATCCTTATCATAGAAAAGAATCAAATAGGGCCTGGGGTTATGGCTCAGTGGTAGAGCGCTTGCCTAACGTGTGCAAGGCAGTGAGTTTGATTCTCAGCACACACTAAATAAATAAATAAAATATTTTAAAAATGCAAAAAATACTTTTAAAAAATCAAACTCCTAGTCATATACCATAACTTAAATGCTAAACTATCTTAATGGAGAATTAATTTTTAAAAAAAGTGGTTACATCTTTAACTCAACTGATAAAAACAGAAGCATTTGATAATTTTCATTTAAATGAGAGTATCTGGGGACACAATTCATTCAGTCATTCAATCATTCCACATGTATAAACTAAGTATCTACTGTAATAAGCCCTGCAATTCCATGGTGAGTAGATGAGCTGGACCTGGGCCTTATGGACTTACTCTTCTGTAAGGGGGAAAACAAGTAAGCAAGCTTATGTAAAGTATTCTGTTTATGTAAAGTATTCTGAAAGAAAGTTGTGATGGTATTGAGTGCACTGTGTGTTTGAGATGAGGGGTAGGAGTGGTGGACATCTGTCATTAATTGCTGCATCAGCCCACTTCCCCAAACCCAGGGTCCTATGAGAAGGAATTCTTCCCTGTGGTATGTAGCTTTGACTGGAGGCCTGTTATTGGTATCTGTTTCTCCTTGTCACTTTCCACTTTGGCCAGTCCTATAATTTTTCTGGGTATACTTGGAGAGGAACCCAGCATTGCTCCTTGCCATGGCAGGTGGAGGAAGGGTATGGAAAGCATTGGAGGTAGTCAGCACTGTTCTGATGTATTTCTTATGGGTTTATAGAGGCATCTGATGCTACAGTGTTTTTTCTTTTTATAATTTCCCATTTCTAGAGTGTCTTCTTTAGCTTTCTATAAACATAACTGTGCAAAATCGACCATTTTATAGAAGTGTTGCAATTCTGTAAGATCTTGAATTTTTTTAAATTAAAAGAATTTAAAATGTGGCTTGTTAAATAAATGGTACAATAAGAATTTTTCTATAGAGGTTTTTTTTTTTTTTTTTTTTTTTTAAAAAAAAAAAGAATACTAGCAACAATTAATACTGGTGAGGATGTGGGCAAAAGTATACCCATACATTGCTGGTGGGACTGAAAATTGATGCAATCACTCTAAAAGCAGTATGAAGATTCCTCAAAACACTACGAATGGGACTACCATTTGACCCAATTGTACCACTCCTCAGTATATATCTCAAAGGAGTTAAAATCAGCATACTACAGTGACACAGCCACACCAATGTTTACAGAAGCTCAACTCATAATAGCTAAGCTATGGAACCAACCTAGTTGCCCTTCAACAGATGACTGAGTAAAGAAAATGTGGTATATATACACAATGAAATGTTACTCAGCCATAAAAAGAATGACTTTATGACTTTTGTCTGTAAATGAATGGATCTGGAGACTACCATGCTAAGTGAAATAGCCAATCCCCCAAAACCAAAGATTGAATGTTCTCTCTGATATGTAGATACTAACACAGAACAAGGGGGAGGGAAATAATAGAAGTTCAGTGGATTAGACAAAGGGGAATGAAGGCAATGGAGGAGAGATAGGAATAGGAAAGATAGTGGAATGAATCTAACATTACTTTCTTATGTTCATAATATATGAATATACCACAGTAAATCTCCACATCATGTACAACCACAAGAATGGGATCCTAATTAGAATAAGATACACTTCATGCCTGTATAATGTCAAAATATACTTTATTGTCATTCATATCTAAAAAGAATAATAATAATAAAAAGAAACAGATGCCAGAGATTCAAGATGATGGATTAGAGGCACCTAACACCTGCTTCTCTACAAGTTAGAATCAAAATAATATGAGTGTAGCTACAGATTGAGATGGGTGACCATGAGAGAATGCTGGAATGCCATAGTGGAGAGACTGAAATTTGGAAATACAGAGATTTTGGATAGTGGAACAGTGAGAGAATAGCCCCAGTACCAATCACAAGGCAGCACAAAGGGGAGGAGAAGGTATAGGCGAAGAAGGGAGAATCCCAGTGAGCTCTACTAGTGCAGGATTTAGCATCCTAGAGACATAATCTAAACAGATAACAGACCTATAATCAGCATAGAGAGGTAATTCTGGAGAAATTCTCCATATTTCCTAGCACATTCTCACAGTGCTATAACTGGGAGTCATCCTGAGAAGGGTCTTACAGTCTGAGCTTACTGCTCTGGGAGTCAAAATTTCCTGCATTTTCTTATTTCCAAGAGGAAGATATAACTGCACTGACTGCAGAAGCTTCTAAATACCTGGATGGCTGAGCAGGTAAAACAAAACCTGGGAACAACTTCAGAAGCAGACTTCAAGTTCTCATTTCAAAGCAAATTTTTTTTTTAAAGTTTAAACTATTATTTGGTCTGGGGATGTGGCTCAAGCGGTAGCGCGCTCACCTGGCATGTGTGTGGCCCGGGTTCGATCCTCAGTACCACATACAAAGATGTTGTGTCCACCGAAAACTAAAAAATAAATATTAAAATTCTCTCTCTCTCAAAAAAAAAAAAAAAAAAAAAAAAAGTTTACACTATTACACTGTGATAATTGCGGTCTTGTTGATTCCTGAGATGCCCTGAAGGCATCTTCCCTATTGTCTGTATGCAAAATACTTGGTTTCTCATTAGTGGCACTAATTTCTTCAGCAATGAGATTTTCCTTGCACCAATTTTACACCTGCTTATTTTCTGAAGTGCAAGTTTTTCATAAAGTTTTTGTGTGTGTGTGTGTGATTTTTGCTCACTAATTATCACAGTAAACTTGGCTAAAGTATATGTGTGTGTGTGTGTGTGTGTGTGTGTGTGTGTGTGTGTGTGTGATTTTGCTTACGAATTATCACAGTAAACTTGGCTAAAGGTGTCAGGAAATACCCATGCCACCACTTGAATGCCTTGAAATTTACTCACTTTAAATTCAGCTTCACACAACTTAAGATATGGAAAAATGTAGACAAGTTCTTTGCCAGATATTACATGAATAGCCTCTAGTTCAGTCCCCAATGGAGTCCTCATTCCCATTTGAAACCTCATGAGCACAATCTTCACAATTAGCAGTCTTACTAGCATTCTGGTCTTCAAAGCTCACATCAGAATTGACCATTAAGCTATGTTTACAACATTCTAGTCCTTCTCTAGCCCATAACTCCAAGTCTTTCCAAACTCCTCATGTGAACCATTTCCAAAGGCTTCTGAACCATATGGTCAGGGATAGTCACAGCAATAACACCACTTCTGAATAACAGCTTTTTGTGTCAGTCAACTTTTTGTTACTATAACAAAAATACCTGACACAAGCAACTTAGAGGAGCATAAGTTTATTTTTAGCTCACAGTTTCAAAGGACTCAGTCCATGGTGAGCTGGCTCCATTGCTCTAGGCCTGAGGTGAAGAAGAACATCATAGTGAAAAAGTATGGTAGAGAAAAGCAGTCAGCTCATAGAAGCCAAGAAAGGAGAAACATTGAGAGTGGGCAGGAGGGAGAAAGTAGATGGGGAGAAGATAAACCCTTCCACGACATGCCTCCCGTGATCTACTTCCTCCAATTACATCATACCTTCCAGTAGTTAATTCACTATCAGTGAATTAAGCTATCAAATGAGGTAAGATCAGGGCCCTCATGATCTTATCACTTTCCTAAAACCCCACTTCTGAACCCTCCTGAACTTCTGACCACTTCAATATCCACACCATACAGAACCCCAAGCCCAAAACAGATAAAAGATAAACACAAACATGAGAGCACAGGGAAGAGTAAACCTCATTAGAAGACTAGATATCCAAATGAGAAATAGGAAAGAATCAAACATTATTAATATAGTAAACCATTAAGATTAAGATGAGAGGAAGAATCAATATAGAAAATTCAGAGTGACCATAAAGTCTTAAGAAACAACAATACGTCTTCTGATAATAACCCTGAATATAAACAGTGTTTGGAAAGACTTGGAGTTACAGGCTAGAGAAGGACTAGAATGTTGTAAATTTAATAATGCAGACTGACTGAAAAAACAAGACCCCAAAATATGGTTCCTGCAAGAAACTCACCTCACCTGCAAAGACATACACAGACTGAAAGCAAAAGGTGGGAAAATGATATTCTAAACAAATAGAATCCAAAAGAAAGCTGAAATAGCTATGCTTATAGCTCACAAAGACGGTAAGACAAAATTAGCTAGAAGTTACAAAGAGTTCACTACAAATTGATCAAGGGAACAATTCATCAAGAAGATAAAATGATTATAAACATATGTGCACCAACATAAAAGCACCGGATTTTACAAAACAAATATTCCTAGACAAAAGGGGAGAGAGAAATTAATAGCAAGCTAAACTACACAATTTATACAAACACATGGAAATTGAACAATATAATTTTTGAATTATCAGTCAATGAAAACATCAGGGGAGGGGAGATTACAAAATCTGAGTAATGAATGAAAATGAAAACAATGCATACCAGAAGCCACAGGATACAGTGAAACAGTGAAAGCAGTACTAAGAGAGAAGTTAATGGTACTGAATAGTTACATTAAAAAACAACTGAGACATCTCAAATAACCTAATGATGTATCTCAAAGTCTTAGAAAACCAAGAAGAAACTAAACTCAAGGTCAGTAGAAAAATAATGATAATCAGAGCAGGAATACATGAAATAGAGACTAAAAGAACAGAACTAAGTATCAATAAATCGATGAGATGATTCTTAAAAAGATAAACCAAAATTGACAAATCTTTAGCTAAACTAACCAAAACAGAGAGAAGACCCATATACGTACAATTATAGGAGAAAAAAAGGAGACATTACAGCAGATACCAAAATTCAAAGGATCACTAAGGACTATCTTAAAAAACTACATGCCAATAATTGAAAAATCTATAATGGACAGATTTCTAGACATATATGAACCTACCCAAACTGAACCAAAATTATATAGAAAACAAAAATAAGTCTCCCAACAAGAAAAGCCTATAGCCAGATTAATTCATTTTTTTAATTTTATCAGATTTTAAAGAAGAACTAATACTAATGCCCCTCAAAATATTCTATATAATAGAAAGAGAAGGAATCTTTCCAAATTCATTCTATAAAACCAGTATTATAAACTAATACCATTGATGTGTACACATGTGTTCACTTTTCATTACTATGATCAAAATACCTGACAAGAACAACTTAGAGGGGAAAAAATTCTTTTGAGCTCACAGTTTCAGTCAGTCCATGGTTGGCTGACTCCACTGCTGTGACCCAAGAGGCAGAACATCATGGCAGAACGGTATAGTGGAGTAAAGTGTCTCAATTCATGGCAGTCAGAAAATAGCAAGGAGCCAGAGACAAAATATATTCCCCAAGGGCACACAGTCCCAATGACCTCCTTGCTCTAGCCATGCCCTACTTGTCTACAATTACCACTCAATAATCCACTCAAACTATTAATCTATCAAATGTATTGATCCAATAGTTAGGTTACAACTTTCATCTAATCATTCCACTACTGAACATTCCTGCATTACCTAACAAAAGATTTTTTTTTTTTTTGGGGGGGGGAGGATTTCTCATATCCAAATCCTAACAACTTAGAAGCAAAATGAAAGGAAAGTGACCACAACACTCGGAGCAACCAAAAGATCTTTATTGCAGCAGTGCAACAAAGAGAAAAGAAAGAAGGAAAGAGAGAGAGAGAAAAGAGAAGAGATGAACAGGGAGAGAGCAAGAGCAAGAGAGAGACAGAGAGCACGTGTAAGAAAGATAAAGAGCAAGAGAGAGAGAGCAAGAGAGAGGGGGGCCTGGCAGGAGGGAGTTTTTATAGCCCAAATCTAATGGGGCCTCTGGGTCTGCAAGCTGCCTTGTTGGCCCAAGGGGGGGTTAAGTGTTCAGCCTTAAGCAGGGTTGAATGTTCAGACTTGAGGCAAACAGGTGATAAAGGACCAGATAGAGGGGGGTTTGAGTGCATGGGCTATCTTGCAGCCAACATCTGTTCAGCCTGCCCTGCAGACAACACAGTTCAGCCTGCTCTGCACCCAACATTCCTCCCTTTTTGTTTTTCTAAGTGACATGGGGGACGGCGTAAAGTCCTCTGGCTTCTTCCTGCTTAATGGTGGGCGGCGTTGGACCTAGAAGGGGAAGTGGAGGAATGTTCAGGGGACAGGTCTGAGAACACCAGGGCAGCCAGAAATAACACTCAGTGGCTACAGACAACTACTGTGGTAGGGGTAAAGTCCATAAAAGTTCCTTGAAGCCACAAGTCCTCGATGGCATCAAACCAGTCCTAGATGGAGGAGATTCTTGATATCAGCCACTGGTCCTGTAGCAGGGACTCTAGGAAGTATTGGAGGTGGCTTGGTTGAATCCAGTAATGTTAAGGGTGACAGCCTGATTGCAGCCAGTGGAAGGGCAATCAATCGCCTTGACCCATAAACTGAGAGTGGGTGGTGTCATCCTGGTGTCATGTCACTTGGATGTAGAAGCGGTATCTGTGGTTTGAGATAAAAACTTGAGAGAGAATAATGATTAGGGTAAAAGAAGAAGAGGGTTGGCGAGAAATTTTGAGTTTGGTGGGCGTGGTGGAAGTCCAGGACTGGACATTTGGAACAAGTGCCTTTTTAAGGTGGGAGACATGGTGGTACCAGGGAGAGTTTAGGTTTGATGCTTCCTTGTGGGGATACTGTAGAGCAGACAGAATAAGCAGAGTGGATGTGCTGGAGAGTAGTTCTCATTCCTAGGAAGTGAAAGAGGGGTTGTGAAAATTGGAAAAAGGGTTAGAGAGGGTTTTAGATGGGCACAGAGTCTCTGGAGCCAGAGGAGTTGGTCATGAGTCATAGGTGTCCATCTTGGGCATCAGGGATGGCAGTCTTAAAGAAGTAGTTGATTGACCAGCTTGTTGGTGAATTTGTGTATCTGATCTTGCATGAACTTCTGTAGGCAATTTAATAGACATGGTTCTATTAGGAGAAACATAGAGAGGACTAATAGGGGTCCTGTGGGGGGGAGGAGCCAAGGCCATACTTAACTGAACATTCCCCATGGAGCCTGTTGGCTTAGTTGCTGTCTCCTCTTTTCTAGCTGTTCTTGTCCTTCATTACTCCCAGGAATGACTGGTTTTGGCTTAACTGGTTTTGGTAGGTGTTTAAGATCAAGCTGGTCAAAATTGACTTTGTTTCTATCTATTATTAAGAGTCAGCTGATTTCCCATAGGGGTCGCTCGTGGGGGAACCTGAGAGCAGCTTCTTAGTTCTGCTAGAGCCATTTGCGCTACGATGGGTCCAGGTCTTGCTTGACCATGTGGCTTCCCTTGGAAGCATCAGGGATGTCTCCTGTCTCCAATGACCCTCCTATTCACAGCAAATGCACTGATTGGCTTTTCATTCTCCAGTGGTCTCATTAATCTCCCTGATCAGGAGGTTATATGGCCCAGAGTTGCAAAGCTCTTTAGAGAAGTTCCCTGTTTCCTGGATTCAGACTGACTCAGAGGGCCAGAGCCAAATATTGGTTTTCTTGGCCATTTTAGTTTAACTTTAATCTTGATCATAAACATCCAGCAAAGTCAGTTTCACCCTAAATTAAGAGTATTGGGCTTTAGCTGAAGTCTGGCCTATTTTGGAGTCATTCTTACATGTAGTAAGATGGGAAGCACAGCCTTATCTCAGGTAAGGCTAAGATTTATAAATCTTAGGTAAAGTGTTCTAGTATTGAAGCTGATCTTTTTTTTTTAAATATTATTTTATAAAATTTACATATATTGTTGATGTCACATGAATACTAGGTAATACAGTATATTACATTTAAATTGTACCCAGTGTATAGAACTTTATATTAATCTTATTGATAACTATAAATAAATCTCCGATATGTTATTTTTATAAGCCTAAAATAACCATGCAACCTTTTGGAGAACACCAGCTTGATATAGTTTTTTAAAGCTTCTATCTTAATGACATATACCTGGAAAATATGAGCACATTCAATATACAAAGAAGAGTAATAGTACCACAATTATTATTGATGTTTTTATATTAGTCAAGTTTAGCTTTTAGAGAAATAACATATTACAATATTGCAAAATAACAGTTGTTGTTTAACCATAGTTGTATATACAGACCTTCTTTAGCACTTACTTAAACCCTCTTATTTACTTAACAGACTCTCTTATCCAGAAACACATTTTCCTTCTATTAAATCCATACCTAGAACCTTCTAATTTCTCTTTCCTATTTGTTAACTCTTTCTTTTTTTTTTTACATTTTTAAATAATCCTTGTAAATTTCTGAATTTAGGCAAATTATTCCATTTTAATAAGAGATATTTTGTTATTTGCAGCACACAATTAATCACATCTGTTGACCATTTCATGAAAACATGAACAATGTTTAAGTATATAGAATTATACTGTTGTAGGGACGGACAAGGCAAGGCACCTAGGATAGTACTGAAGATAGGGAAACAGTTTTATTTGGTTGCAGCCGGATTTAGAGGGCACTGCTTCTGTTGTAATAAATTAATCCCCTGAACCCCAAGTTTAGGTTGTTTCAGAATTTTGTACCCAACATGTAAGGGAAGGGGCTCAGAAGTTCGTAGTCTGCAGAAGTTCACAAAAAGCAGTTTTGTGGTTTTTTTTCCTCTGTTCTGGGCAAGTTAACCCTTCAAGGACACTTGGGAGGGGGAGAGCTTTTTCTTCCCTTTCTCTCCTCTTCCCCCCACCCTCCCCACCCCTGCCAGTGTTATCATGGAGCCCAGTTGGTAACCTCCTTATCTTAGACATGTAGCCTTCTCTGTGAAGCCCCAGCTCAAAGCCAGTGACCTTGTTTTACATATTTTGTGAAAAAACTAGTAAGGGGTGTCCAGCACCTGGAGTACTGATTTTTCCAGCCAGTGACCAAGTAAAACAGGGCAACAGGAAAATAGGAAGTTTATCTACACTAAATTCTTTTATAGGGATTCTTTTGCTGAAAATCCTAAAATCAGCCATGGTGAAGATTTCTGGAGAAGGTCAGTTAAGCCTTTTCTGTGGGCCTGGTAGGGAGGGGAAGACAGGAAGGTGGGGCTGAGAGCAGCTTGGTGGATCTGAGAATGAGGAAGGAGTGATATAAAAGAATAGGATTTTCCCTAGCAAGGAAAACTTGAGCAGTAGAACAGGTAGAGCAGAGGGGAGGATGGGAGTGAGTATCCCAAAAAAGCCTGTAAGGGACAATTCTTAGTAACCTGTTTTCAGTGATGACAAAGCAACTTTAAAGGCCATTTTCACCAGATCTCTGATAGGGGTCCAAGGGCTCTCCTCAGCTTGTTTGAGCTTTGGGTTAGCTGGTAAGAGGACCTGGTGGGACCCGGTGTGGGCACTGACAGGAGAAGAGAGGAGTGAGTGGGTAGAGGGATTCCTTCAGTACTTGCTACCTCAGAAAAGAGGCAATGTTTTGAGGAAAGACGGTTGTTTAGGTTTTTGATCTAGTGAGTGGAGAGCAGAAGTCAGGTTGTTCAGGTGGGGGAGACAGTGGAGGGGCTGGGGCAGAAGGTTGAGGGTGAGGACCTATTTGAGCTGGGCGATAGGGTGGAAATTCATCAGTAGGGTCAAAAGTAGTGGATGAGTCCAGAGGAGGAGGAGATTGGGGATCAGTGGTTGTGGGTGTTGGTTTGCAAGCTAGAAGAATTTGCAGAGGTCTGCAAGAGGTGCAGAGAGCACAAGCAAGAAGAAAGCTTTGATATAGCAGCTTTTTACCCATTTTTTCAAATGCTCACAGTAATTGTAGAGATCCCTTAGAATGGAGGGATCCAGGGACCCAAAAGGGAGGCCATCTGCTTTGGTTGTCTAAGGGATAAGTGGGCCAGGCCTGGGCGCTATATTTGATCAATTTTGGGGGTTTGATGTCTGGTGTCAAGGAGAGGGTTTTGAGGTTATCCAAGAGGCATTGTAGGGGAGAGTCGACCGGCAGAGAGGACACATTACCCATGTCGCAAAGTAGTATAAGGAGGAGGCAAGGGGATGCAAACTTGGTATAGAGGAGAAGGAAGGAGACGAAACCGTAGTATAAGAGAGAAGGAGGAAACTGATTTATTGGCAAAAGGAGTGTCCCCGCTAGAGCCAAAAATCAGGAGTGCCTTAGTGGCAGGTTCGAGCTGCAGAGATTGGTCATCACCGAATCCTGACAGTCGAAGCTCTCGTCCTGGACAGAGCTGGAGCCGTGGGAGACCTTGGCCAAGGCTTTTCCTTTCGGGACCCCTCCTGGAGAGGCCAGAGACTCGCAGGGCCTGAAAGAGGGGAAAGAGAGAGACGGGGAAGAGGGAGGAAGGGGAGGGTAAGGTTCTTTCTAGCAGCCGAGTCTTGAAGGTGTGAGGACTAGGATTTTAGGAGAGCCACAGAGATGGTGAAGGTCTGGGTGGGCTGTGATGTTCAGTTCTCTGTTATGTGTCCCTGGAGGTTACACAGTTCTTTGAGGGAGACCTACAAAGCCTATGCTGGTAACTAACAGCCGGGAAGGGAAGGGAATAATTTTGAACCCAGGAGTCTATTCTGCCCTAGGAAGGAGTCCCTGAGGGCCACCGTAGCCTTAAAGGCTGTGGTGGGGTGTTTTCCTCCCCGCAGGTGGGCAAAGAGGTTTGCTGGACAATCAACTGCCAAATCCTCCTGACACCACCATCGGGTTTAGGACTCCAGGAAAGGGAAACTCACCAATCGAAGGCTGGTGGTGGATGGAGTTCTGGCAGTCGAGAAAATGGGTTCAGGCCTGGGTTCAGGCCATCTGGTGAGTGGCACTTCCGAAGGAAGAGGGACCCAAAAGTGGGTTTTAACCCTCTCCCGGGTTTCGGCACCAATGAAAGGAAAGTGACCACAACACTCGGAGCAACCAAAAGATCTTTATTGCAGCAGTGCAACAAAGAGAAAAGAAAGAAGGAAAGAGAGAGAGAGAAAAGAGAAGAGATGAACAGGGAGAGAGCAAGAGCAAGAGAGGGACAGAGAGCACGTGTAAGAAAGATAAAGAGCAAGAGAGAGAGAGCAAGAGAGAGAGAGAGCAAGAGAGAGGGGGGCCTGGCAGGAGGGAGTTTTTATAGCCCAAATCTAATGGGGCCTCTGGGTCTGCAAGCTGCCTTGTTGGCCCAAGGGGGGGTTAAGTGTTCAGCCTTAAGCAGGGTTGAATGTTCAGACTTGAGGCAAACAGGTGATAAAGGACCAGATAGAGGGGGGTTTGAGTGCGTGGGCTATCTTGCAGCCAACATCTGTTCAGCCTGCCCTGCAGACAACACAGTTCAGCCTGCTCTGCACTCAACATAAAAACCTTCAAACTATTTGCAAATTGATTCAACTGCAAATTAAAAAGATAATAAACATGATCCAGTTGGGCTTTTGTCCAGGGTTGCAAGCATATTTTAATATCTGTAAATCAATAAACACAAGACATCACAAATGGAATTATGGATTAAAAAAATACAAATCTATATCAAATCTCTGCGGCAGTCTGGCTGGGCACAAATCACGAGCCACTCAAGTAGGAACAAATTTTATTTCTGAACTCCCACAGCATTCCACGCACACTCCCCGGGAACTCTCCCAAAGGCCACCCACACAGCTCCTCCAGGAACATGCCACACACCAACCAGAACTCCCTCCCCCGGGCTGCTCAGGCTGCCTGCGCACTCACTCTCGGAACCCTGCGAGAACTCAAGGAACTCCAAAGTAGCAGGTGCCCGAGGCAGCAAGAGCCATCCTATTACCAGACAGTAAAGGTTTAATATACAATTGAATACACAACCTGTTTCAATCCAACATCATCTTAATGACTCGCCTCTCAACCATACTTCTGGTAAAATGCCAGGGGCCATTCCGAACTCGCTGTGGCTCTCAACAAATCTCACACTAAATGAAAGCATTCCCAATAAGATCATGATCAAGAAATGTGTCTATACTCACTCAACTCTTATTCAATATTAGAAATTATAGCCAGAGCAATAAAATTAACAAATAAAATTGGAAAGGAAAAATTGAAATTGTACCTATTTACAACCTGATTTTACACATTAAAAACTCTAAAAGCCTCACCAAAAGTCTTAATTCAAAAAAAATCAATACATAAAAGATATGTATTTTCTCCTATAATAATATTTATGAGAAAGAATACAGAAAAGCAATGCCATTTACAGCAGCATGAATAAATAAATAATAAAATATCTAGGAATAAATCTAAATAAAGAGGTAAAAGAACTTTAAAATGAAAATTATAAAACACTGAAGAAACTGAAAAAGACACTAGAAGGTAGAAAGGATTAAGATTTATGAGCTGGGAAAACTAAAGTAATCAAAATCGCCCTATTATCAAACAGATCTACAAATCAAAATATCAATCAAAATACCCTGAATTTTTTTCACAGAACTATGGGGGTTGGGGGAAATCCTAAAATTCATATGGAAGCAAAAAAAAAAAAAAAAAAACTCTAAATAGCTAAAACAATCCTGAGCAAAAAGAGCAATACTGGGGACATCACAATGTCTGATTTCTAAATACACCATACAGCCATAGTAACAAAAACAGCACAACATTGGCATAAAACCACATCCTTAACAAATGGTGATGGAAAAAATGGATATCAATATGTTGAAGATTGAAAGTAGATCCCAATCTCTCATCCTGTGCCAAAATCAACTCAAAAATGTAAGATCTTAAAATTTGAAAGTACTAGAGGAAAGCACAGAGAAGACACTTCAAGTTAATGGCACAAGCATGATTTCCTAAATATGATTACAAAACAAGAACTGATAAACTACATCAAATTAAAAAAACTTCTGCATAGCAAAGGAAATAATCAACAGAGTGAAAATAATCTACATAATGGAAGAAAATCTCTGTCAGTTATTCATCTGACAGAGTATTAATATCCAAAATGTATAAAGAAGTAAAAATATTTAACAGAAAAACAGGGAATCCAGTTAAAAATGAGCAAATGATCTCAACAGACATTTCTCAAAAGTGTTAGGGTAGCTGGAACAAATACACATAAGAGACCCATCTTGTGAGTTCAAGCAAAGGTTTACTGACAGAGAATATCTGCTAGGCTGCTCTTTTGCAAGGTGCAGCAGGCAGAGTCACTTGAATAGAGGTTTTATATCTTTTTTTTTTTTTTTTTTAAACAAGGAACAAGAGCAAGCTGGAAATGATCTTAGGTGCAGCAGGCTCTAGAACTGACCTTGGGTGCAGGTGGCTGAGTAACAGCAGATTTTTTATATAGGGACCTTGGAAGGGGGTGGTTATAGGAACAGGGTATCTTAAGTTTCTTTTTCTTGGCAGCGTGTAAGTTTTGTTTCTGAGGCCCAGAACCAAAATGGAGTTACTTATGTCTAGGGATCTAACAAAACAAATTACAGACAATAAACATATGAAAAAGGGCTCAATGTCTTTGTAGCCATCAAGAAATGCAAATCACAACTACATTGAGATTCCATCTCATCCAATTGGAGTAACTAATATCAATCAATCAACAAATGGTGGCAAGGGCATGGACAAAAAGGAACACTCGTACACTGTTGCTGAACTATAAATTATTATAGTCACAAATTATTACTCCACACATGGAATCCATGTGGAGGGTCTGCAAATAAAAATACAAAAAAAAAAAAAAAAAAAAAAACAGCTGGTACATGATCCAGCTATGCCACTTCTTGATATATATACAAATGAAATGCAGTCAGCAAACAAAAGAAATACTTTCCTACCAGTGTTTATTGCAGCACTTACAATAGCTAAGATATGGATTCAATCCAGCTGCTAGTCAACAGATGAATGGATAAATTAAATATGGTATGCACACATACCAAATACTATTCAGCCATAAAAAAATAAAATCATTTCATTTGCAGGAAAATGGATGGAGGACATTGTGTTAAGTGAAACATGCTAAACATAAAAAGACAAGCATTGCATGTTTTGTCTCATATGTGGAAACTAAATATTTTTAAAAAGATGATCTGCAAGAAGACAAGCCCAGCCCTAAAATTCTGTTTTCTATATGATCTAATCTGTTGTTGAGACTGCCAACTGAACATTTTGATTGTGTCTCATTTCCATGATCTCTGTTTGGTTCCTTTTTAAAATCTCGATATCTCCTTATTGAAATGCTATTTCCTGTATTTTCTCTCTTAGTTCATTTTCTAGATCTTTTTTTTAGTTCATTAATCATTTTGCCCATCAGCTTTTTTACTTCTCTAGGATTTCATCTCACCAGTATCAGAGTATTCAATTATTGGGGGGATATAGAATTACTATCATGCAGTTATTTCACTACAGAAACAAAATTTTTCTTGTTCAGGTTTTTAAAATAGAAGTCTTTCTGGGGATTCAATCTTACAGTCTCCTAATTAAGAGGAACTCTGTGTAATATAGATATCTTAGGTCTCTTATGTGTATTGTTCATATCTCTTACCCAAGCCAGTTGAAGTGAAAAGTCTGTATGAGAGCACCGCTGCCTCCTTAGCTTGCAGATTGTATCACATCCCCCCCCACCCCCCCAAAAAAAGCCTCATTTGATGTGCTGGGGTAAAATTTGTAGTGTAGACAGGGGAGTAGACAAAAACAAAACAGAATATATTAAAGTATGAAAATTTCACAGAAAAGTCCATTAATTTATACAATTAATGTGTTAATATAATAGGAAGAGGGGTGATCACAAGTTAATAAAACAAAAGTCAGCTATGTCTTGCCTAAAATTCATTTGAAATAACATCATTAAGAAAGGGTGAAAGATAAGAATGAAAGAGGATCAAAAATAGGAAATCAGAGGAATCCAAAATATCGGAGCAGCTCACCAAGACTAAATTAAAGCAGCAGTTCTGTAATAGAAAATTGACCCTGCAGAGCACAGAAGAGCAAAGGACACCTTTGTTTGAATCTAGTAGTCTGAACTCTGCTTAAGGACTACAGTGGATAAGGACTGATTAGGGTCAGACATAAAGTGGTCGTTTTTAGCCAGTTTTTTGTTGTTGTTGTTGTTGTTTTCTGCTGTGACTAAAAAGACCCAACCAGAACAACTGTAGAGGAGGAAAAGTTTATTTGAGCGCTCATGATTTCAGAGGTCTTAGTTCATAAAAGGACAGCTCCATTCTTCTGGGCTCCAGATGTGGCAGAACCTCATAGTAAGAGTTTCACAGGAAGCAGAGAGAGACTCCACTTTCCAGATACAAAATGTATACCTTGTATCCCCCCTACTCCTCCCCTCCTCTCCCATCATTTCTCTCTATCCAATCTAATGTGACACTTTTTTTTTTTCTCTTTCTCATCACAACATCATATATGTATTCTGTATAACGATGAGGTTCTCCTTCCATCTTCCATGAAGGGCAGCAGAATAGAATAGACATTATGATTGATGTATGTATATAGGTGACTCTATGACCAGTGTGATTCTGCAATCTGTACAATTAGAAAAATGAGAAATTATACCCCACTGATACAAATGTATGAATTGCCAACGTTGTGTGCTGGAGCCTTTGACTGAGAAGGAACGCAGTCATCTGGGAAGACTTGGCCAAGCGGGAGCGCAAGATCGCCTTGGCAGACACGACCAAGAGACAGATCCAGGAGGAGAGTGAGGACGAAGCAAGGTGAGTGACCCACCATGGGACAAGCAGTTTCCTCACATGAGTTGTTTTTGTCAGGCCTCAAGGAGGCCCTCAAGACACGGGGGGCACGTGTTAAGAAAAAGGACTTAAAATTATTCTTTTCATACATAGGAGAATTGTGTCCATGGTTTCCCCTTGAAGGGACCATTGATGGTAAAAGATGGCTTAGAGTAAGAGACTGATTATTATGAAGATGATGATGATTATTATTATTATTATTATTATTAAGATTATTATGAATCCTTTGGCCCAGAAAAGGTGCCTGTTCCCACCTTTTCTTACTGGAACCTAATTAATTAAAAAAAAAAAAAAGCTTTAAAAAAAAAGATATTTTTTGGCCTTTATGTTCTAGAAGTTTGCGCTAGGAGAGTGAGAAAAAGGGAGAGAAAATGTGATGTTTACCTGGAGAGACATAAGTTTCAATTTTCTATTGTTTTTGTCAATTCTCAGAAAGTATGTACGGACCTTTTTACTACATGATTGTCCTATGAATCAGAATGGCTATAACTCAGCCGCTGGGGACAAGAGACTTTAGCTGCTTGCTGCTCGCTATGGGGTCCTAGCCCCTGCGGCCAGCAGTGCTTTTAATCCTTGAATTACTTGACCTAAATGCCAAACACAGACTAACTTAAGATCTGATGGTAATGCTAGCGTTTGCTGCTAAAAAACCTTTGGAGCACCCACGTGCCACAGAAAAAAGTGCAGGATGTACATGAGCTGCAACCGCAGGTCGCAGAGACAGAACAAGCTGCTACCGCAGTAGGATCTTGGCCAGGCAGGGGGAAAAGGCAGACAAAATCAAACAAAATGCAATTGGCTAGGAAAACTTGGGGAACTTTCGCCCCGAAAATGGACAGCAGACTCCATGTTGTTTGCATCACCATGGTAACAATGGGGTGACTGGCAGGAAGAGCAGGCTTCCTGGTCCCACCTCCCACACTTCCAATTGGTTCTTCCACAGTCACTCAGACAGGACTTCTAGTCCCGCCTTCCAGCCACTAATCTGTACTACTGTGTTTCAGATTTCTACCGGAGCTGTTCAGAGCCTGTATTTTTAAGAATGCCTACCTGTAAATGCTAACGAAAGATATCTTTTTCAGACAAAATTTAATTCCACAGCTTTCTATGTTGCAGCCCTAAATTTAAGTTAGTTCTGAGTTAAATAACCTGACTTTTCTCTATAGTTGTGTTACTAAATAATGTTCTATTGATGAGAGATATCAAACATGCTTCTTTATATTTTACTTTTAATTTTGGAGGTTATGAGGATGCATTTGCTCACCACAGGAACAAAGCCGGCAATGTTCCTGTGATGACCAAAAAATCCTTATTCTCATTCCTAACTATAAAAAATAAATATGCATACTCAACAAGGATTTTATTTCAGTTACATTAAGTGACCTCACATAGAAGAGTGCACTCCTAGTTAAAAATAAATTAAAATGGATCCAAATATTTTAAGACCACGTGGTTACATAAAATTAATACAATTATAAGTTATGTTCTTATTCTTAATATATATATATTTTTAAGATATTTAGATAACCTATATTTGTTAATCTATAAAATAATTAGCACATGCCTAATTGATTAGTTAATATATATTTGCCTAATTGTTTTTCTTCAACAGAAAACCCATAATTTATGTTTTATATTTACATTTATCAGATACTCTGCCTTTTCAGTTACAGATATTTGAGATAAATGTGTTTACTATAAATTTGCTTTTAAGTGAAAATACAATCTTCAAGTAGTTTCTAATTCTCAAAGTGACTGTTCAAACTCATAAGATGATAATTATAATTATGTCTACAAAATATCTAAGGATTTTAACTATATTTTCATTGATATCTCTCAAAGCTCTCCAAAATTGTTCTGCAACTTGTATGCATACCCAGGCGATGCATGTCTCTTGTTATGCGTCAGCCTCAATTTGTGTTAACAAGCAGGGAGAACAATTTTTTGAAGCCACCCTAACTAAAACTCATGCAGCAGAGGGGACCACTATTCACTATACTCCTGTTCTCTTTGACCGGGGAGGAGAAGGCATATACACCAAGTTACAGTCAGCTGGATGCCAAGGCACTGTCGGTAAACCCTCCTGCTGGCCCATTAAGGCCCCTACAGGGGTCTCTGATGGTGGAGGACACACTGATGCTGTCAAGCATCTTCAGATAATCAAACTTTTGAAACCCCAAATCCCTGAGCTCACATATCATCCCTTAATGCTGCCTAAATC
Source organism: Marmota flaviventris (assembly GCF_047511675.1). NCBI lineage: Eukaryota > Metazoa > Chordata > Mammalia > Rodentia > Sciuridae > Marmota > Marmota flaviventris. Next base: position 79,472,841 of record NC_092501.1, on the reverse strand, counting down.
CCAGCTCCCAGATTTAGATACCGATACATTAGATATTTTGGAAACCACCTTCTCCTTGCTTAATAATTCCAACCCCACCCTTGCTGGTGATTGCTGGCTCTGCATGACAACAGGGGCAATCATGCCTATGGCAGTTCCTAATAATTCTATCATAGACAATGATAATACATGCCAACCTGGATTTCCTTTTAAAGTACAGCCTATAGGCACTTTTACATCATGTCTTTTAGGCGCGATGCAGAATAATACCTATGATATTGATGTTGGAGTTACTTCCTTTGGAAATTGCTCAACAGTAAAAAATTATTCCTCACCCACCCCATCTCTTTGTCCCCCCAATGGCACAGTTTTTATGTGTGGAGGAAACTCAGCCTTCCCCAGGCTTCCAGCGAATTGGACCGGTGGCTGTGTTCTTGCCTTATTACTCCCTGATATAACTATTGTCCCAGGAGATGAACCTCTACCCATTCCTAGCCTAGACACCTTAGTCAAAAGACACAGGCGGGCAATACAGGCCTTACCACTCCTTGCCAGCCTTGGAATAACAGCTGCTGTGGGCACAGGTACAGCTGGCTTAGGCACGGCTATACACTCTTACCGTCGCCTATCTCAACAACTTATAGATGATGTACAAACTCTATCAGGAACTATTAAAGATTTACAGGACCAAATAGACAATCTGGCAGAAGAGGTCCTTCAAAACAGACGAGGCTTAGATTTGCTGACAGCTAACCAGGGAGGTATTTGCTTGGCCTTAGGGGAAAGCTGCTTTTATGCCAATAAATCAGGCATAGTACGCACTAAAATTAAGCAGATTCAAGAAGATCTAAAAAAGAGAAGAAGGGAACTATTTGAAAATCCCCTCTGGACTGGGCTTAATGGATTTTTACCCTACCTTCTTCCCTTATTAGGCCCTTTGTTGGGTTTACTTTTAATAGTGTCCATAGGACCCTGCATTATAAACAGGCTGGTACAATTTATTAAAGAACAGATTAATATTTTGGCCTCTAAGCCCATACAGGTCCACTATCACCGTTTGGAGATAGAAGACCGTGCTGCCAACATTTAAAAGGATGTTCTACCCTTCTCTCAGGCTTATTTCTTAAGTTTACATCCCCACAAATCTCTCTTTCTTATATAAAAGTATAAGTAACAGCTCTGACCAACCATCTTCTGCCCTTGCCATAAGGGTTCACTCCTCCATGGGCTCCTCTGCTTGGGGGAGGACTCACCCATGGAGTGAGGACATTAGGCCATAATGAAGGAGGGTGCAGGAAGGACTGCAGGAGGATGGATCCACGGATCCCAAAACCCAAGACCTCTGAGTGACACGCTCTGGTGCATGGCGGTTGGCATGCTCCCCCCTCAAAGCCGTCTCCTCCAAAAACATGCCAAGGCCACCACGAAATCTCCTAGTGAAGACCCTCGCTCAGATCAGGAGATATTCTAAGGCCTTCTAGAGGAACAGAGCCTCTATCACCCCCTAAAAACATGGCCGGTAAGGTATGGTCAAATATTTTATATAAGAAAGGGGGAGATGTCAGGGACTAGAAGGAAATTCTCCTTCAAAGATTAGCCTGACAGCCCCCTGGGAGACATCCTGCCTGGGAGGCATCCTGCAGCCACCTATCTCCCTGGAACATCTTGCGGTTATCAGGATCATCAGACATCTTGCACCTGGCAGTTTTACCACCCACATCCAGCAGTTGTTGATTAGAGAGCTTCCCCATCCCCAGCATATAAATACCCCTGTGTGAACAATAAAAGTTTGCAGCTTGATCAGAATTTTTGTCTTGCTGTCACCTTTCGTGTCTCTTGTCCCTTCATTCCTCCCCATCTAGGTTCACTGCCCACGTTGATGTGTCCTGCCGGACGGGACAATAATATAAAAAAATTAAAAAATAAAATATATATATATACCTTGTAGACACATCTGCAATGAATCACTTCCTGTAGCCACACCCCACCTCCCTATAGTTACCACTCAGTTAATCCCACTAGAGATTAATTCACTGATTTGGTTAAGGCTATGTATAACCCAACCATTTTCCTCCAAATCTTGCACTGTCTCACACATGAGCTTTTGGGGGACACTTTATATCCATACCATAACAGTGGTGCTCTCCACACCAGCTCTGAAGGGGCTGAAGGACAGACTGGCACGTTACAGATTTTACCCCAGCACATCAAATGAGGCTTTTTTTGGGTGAGGGGATGTGATACAATCTGCAAGCTAAGGAGGCAGGGGTGCTTTCAAAGGCTGCAAGAAAACAGTATCAGATTACTTATGGGGGGACCAATTTGGATCTCAGCTGATTTCTCAACCCAGACCCTCAAAGCTAGGTCCTGGAATAACATATATCAAGTTCTGAAAGAAAATGGATGCCGACCAAGAATCCTGTATCCAGCAAACTTAAGCTTCAGATTTGAAGATGAAATAAAAATCTTCCATAATAAACAAAAAAGTTAAAAGAATTTGCTACTAGAAAGTCTGCACTCCAGAACATTCTCAACCAAATATTCCATGAAGATGAAATGAAAAAAAGTAAAAACCAGAAAGGGAGGAACTATACTAAAGGAATCGTCAATTAAAGGAGAAACCAATTCAAATTAAAAACTAGAAATAAACCAAAATGACTGAGAATACAACTCATATTTGAATAATAACTCTGAACATTAATGGCCTAATTCATCAATCAAAAGATGCAGACTGGCAGATTGGATTAAAAGCCAAGACCCAACAAAATGCTGTCTCTAAGATATAGTCAAAGACATCCACAGATTGAAGGTGAAAGAATGGGAAAATATATCTCACTCACATGGATCACATTAAGAAGCAGGGTTTCTATCCTCATATCACATAAAGTGGACTTTAAACCAAAGTTAATCAGAAGAGATAAAGAAAAACATTTCATACTGCTTAAGGAAACTATACATGAACAAGGCATAACAATCATAACTATCAAGAAAACAAAAATGTACAAAGGTTTGTTTGATGTACATCAAACAAACCTTTTCAAAATCAAGAATCCAAAAAACCATAAAACAAAAATACTGGGTAACTTTAACCTGCATCTGTCACCACTGGATATAGCCTCCAAACAAAAACTAAAAAAAGAAGCTATACAAGTGAAAAAATACAATTAATAATTTATACTTAATGGACATGTATAGAATGTTTCATCCATCAATGACTGAATATACTTTCTTCTCAGCAGCACATGAATCTTTCTCTAATATATTACAATTGTATGCCAACATAGTTATATAAGCTATCATATATGTTGGCATACAATTGTAATATTACCTTAATACATTTTCAGCATCTGCAAGGTTATTTTGATAGCTTCCTTTCCATTGATACTAATTTCTGTGTTTTTGTTTTTTTGATTAGACTTTTTTGATTTTTATCAAATTTTAGCTGTATTATTTCTTTTCTATTTCATATATTTCTTCTCCTACCTTTATTTTTCCTTCCTACTAAAAAATTTGAAAATAATTGTATTGATTAGAATTCTAGCTTCTTTCTGATATAAGTATTTTAAGTTATAAGTGTTCACCTAGTACTGTTTCTTCCCAGAGATCCTGATATTTTAAGCTTTTATTATCATTTAGTTCAAAACACTTTTCATTCACTTTCCTTCCTTGGCCTCTGAGATATTTATAAGTGTGCCATTTAATTTTGAAATAGTTGACATGTGGGGGTGGGGTTCTATATATCTTAAGATGATTGATATCTAATGTAATAAATCATGCAGGAAACACAGTCTGCATGATTTCAAATTTTAAAAAAAAGTAATGGAAATCCTTTTTATATTGATTGTATTTGTTACAGACATGTCAAGACTGATCAAATTGCATACTTCAAATAGTGCATTTTATTGTACTTCAATTTTACATCAATAAAGCTATGGGGGAAAAAGAAATTACATAAACACATGGACATTAAACAATCCACTTCTAAACAATGAATGGATCATAAAGGAAATAATGAGAATAGAGGTAAATCACATCAGAATCTCTAGAACATTATGAAGATGGTTCTAAGGAGAGTTTATAGCTATTAAGTTTCTATATTAAAAAAATCACCAAAAAAGGTCCTAGAAAATTATGAATAAACCAATTCCAAAATCAGTAGAAATAACTAAGAGCCAAATTAATAAGAGAACTTCAAAGAAAAGAATAAGCCTTAGCTGAACAAAACAAAGACCCAAGTTAATAAAATTAGAGGTTAGAAAGGAGATACACCACAGACATTTCTAAAATCCAGAAGATTTTTACAGACTACTCTGAAAATTTATATTACAGCAAATTGGAAAGTCTAGAATAAATGAGCAAATTATTAGACATATATGTGAACTACCAAAATTGAATCAAGAGGATACAGAAAATCTAAACATGATAAGAAGCAATGAGAGCTGGGATTGTGGCTCAGTGGTAGAGCGCTCACCTAGCATGGGCGGGAACTGAGTTCGATCCTCAGCACCAGCATTGTGCTGTGTCCATCTATACCTAAAAAAATAAATATTAAAAAAAAAAAAAGAAGCAATGAGATTGAAGAAGTAACAAAAAGCCCAATACAAAGAAAAGCCCAGGATCAGACAAATTTCCAGCTGAATTCTGTCAGACCTTCAAAGAACTAATAAGAACGCTCCTCAAATTGTTCCATAAAATAGAAAGTGGGGGTGGGAAGGTACTCCCAAAGCCATTCTATAAAGACAGTATTACTCTAATACCAAAATCAGAGACATAATTCATTACATAAATAGAAGTAAGGAAAATGTTCATCTCATTAGATGCAGAAAAAGCCTTTCATGTTAAAAACCCTATATAAATTAGGGACAGAGCTCCAATAGAAGAGTAGGGACTCCAATAGAAGATGTAGGGAATATGAGGAAGGAGGAGGGAAGAGAAAGGGGAAGTTATGGGAAAATGAAACAGACCAATTAGACTACATTCATTTACAAATATATTATAATGAATACCACTGTTATGTATAATTAGGGTGTGGTAGCTTACACCTGTAACCCTAGCAGGTTGGGAGGCTGAGTGAGGAGGATAAGGAGGATCCCAAGTTCAAGGACAGTCTCAGACACTTAGTAAGGCCCTAAGCAACTTAGTGAGATAGTGCTCAAAACAAAAAATAAAAAGGGCTGGAGATGTAGCACAGTGGTAAAGCACCCCTGGGTTCAATCCCCAGGACCAAATAAATAGAGATAGAGGGAATTACCTCAACATCTTTAAGGTTACGTACAACAAACTCAAAGCCAACATTATACTTCATGGGGGAAAAAAAAAACTGAAAAAATTTTCCTCTAAAATCAGGATCAAGGATGTCAACTGTTGACACTTCTATTGAATATAATACTTGAAATTTTAGTCAGTGAAATTAGGCACAACAGGGAAATAAGAAATATAAAAAGGAAAGAAAAAAGTTTAGCTATTACTGTTCACCCATAAAATTCTACCAGAAAACTTGTAGAGTTAGTAAGTATATACAACAGAGTAACAGGACACAAAATTAACATACAAAAATTGTAAGATATGAAAAATGACAAACCCCATAATAATGTGGCCTGGGAAGAGGGAGTAAGGAAGAAGGCAACACATTGGTAACACTGATCCTTTCCCAATATATTTTTTTCCAGTAACAGGACAATCTCTTGGAAGGAAGAAAAGACAATCCCTGGGAAGGAGATATCCATCAAGCCTGAAATGGCAGTCTCTGGGAGGAAGCAAAAACATTGATCCTTCCCCAAATAAATCCTTTCCCAGTGACTATACAATGAGACTCTATTGGGAAAGAGACAAGCACTGAACATTGACCCTGACCCTCCATTTTTCCCCAAGTAAAAATAATGCCCAGTAAAAACAAATCTCAAATTCTTACAAACCTGTTTCCTGAGTGCCCAAACTGACATGCTCTATCAATAATCAAGTCATCGCTCAGTGTAACATATATAATAAGCACAGATTCCTCCTTTGGCCAGTGGCTCATTTTCCATGAGAAAAGTGGGTCCACCAGATGCACAACTCCACTGCTGAATAAAGGCTGTGCTGATCTGTGAAGTTTGCACCCAGCTTGGCCATTCTGTGCTAACAAAAATCAATAGCTTCTATATAAACCAATAATGAATCCCCTGGAAAAGAAAACAGAAAAGCAATTCTATTCACAATTCCATCAGAAGACTTATAGAGCTGGTAAATATGTACAGCAAAGTAACAGGATACAAAATTAATGTGCAAAATTTGTAAGAAATGGAAAATGACAAATCCTAAAATAGTGTGGGTTTGTCATTTTCCATATCATACAGATGATTTCATAAATGAATTCTAGTAAACTTTAAATTTTAATGAATTTAAAAATATCCCAGACCATGTACAACAAAAATGGAGTCTCAATTTTCATGATATTATCTTGGCAAAACATTAATATTAAAACCTCATAAAATGCTGCAAAAATGTCACCAATGAATAAAAAATGGAAAAAATATAGATAAAAAATTTGCAAAGAAAATCCATCAACCAAGAAAAATACACTCTAAGCAAGTAAATGAGATTCCTTCTCAGAGACAGTCTATTTACTCAACAGTCTATTTACTCAATATTTTTTAAAAAAAATATCTCAAGAAACAAGATTAAAAAATATGGGAAGCATTTCTGATCAAAACTGGAAAAAGGATTGGCAAATACAACAAACACTATTTCTAAAAATAAAAAATATACATTATCATTTAAAACGGTAAAACATTAGCAGTATTTCAATTAAAATAAGAAACCAGGGACAAGCCAGCTATTTCTATTAGCATACAAAAGTAAAGAATCACAAATAAATAAATGATCATAAAACAACCGTTTAACTGGACTTACCTAGATTAAATTAATTTAATTAGATCAAATAAGAAATGAATTAAATGTCATATACTTGAAAAGTGATGACTTTCTTATTAATAATGTGATTATTCAGTTAGAAAACCTGAGACTATTATAAAAATCATCACCAAGATTTTAAGTTTGCCATGAGATATGGGATACAGATTTGGGAAAACTAATACCTATAATCATATTAGGAAAAATGCCTTAAAAATGGAAATGGAGAAAAAGCTTCATTAATAATAATGTTTAAAATGATGTAATAACTATAGGGAATATAACACAAATCAAGATATGAGCAAATAAAAAACACATCATGCTCTAAGATGGGAAGACTTAATGATACAAGTGACAATCCATACAACCACTTTGGAAAGTAGAATGGAGGTTCCTCAAAAGACCAGGAATGAAACTGGCATAGGACCCAGCTATCCCACTCCTTGGTCTTTATCTAAAAGAATAAAATCAACATACTAAAGTGATTCAGTCACTTCAATGATTATAGCAACACAATTTACAATAGCCAAACTATGGAATCAGCCCAGATGCCCATTAATAGACAAACTGATTAAGAAAATGTGGGAGTCTTACTCTGCCATAAAGTGGATGAAACTATAGCATTTGTGGGTAAATGGATAGAAATGGAGAAAATCATGCTAAGCTTATAAGATAAGCCAGTCAAGGGTCAAATGTCTTCTCTCATATGCAGAAACTAGAGTAAAATGAGAAGGGAAAAAAGTGGGGATGGAGGGATCCCATGAAAATGGAAGAAAGATCAGTGAAATAGAGAAAGGGAATAGAAAAGGAGGGAGGGGGCTGGGAAAAGGGAGGAAATACAGAATAAAATTGACCATATTATGATATGTACTAAGATATATACATAAATGAATATACTATACTATAAATTGCACCTTTATGCATATCTACAAAGCACCAATATTAAAAAAAATACTGTAAATAAATTGAAAGAAGACCAGTACAATAGAGTACAGAAGGGAGGAGCGAAGGGAGAAGGAAGGAGGAAGTACTGGGGACTGAAGTGCAACAAATTGTATTTCATGTATGATTATGTCAAAATGAACCCCAATATTATGTATATCTATAATGCACTAATAAAAACAAAAAAGAATATTCACGTAGCTTGATGATAGTAAGGTACTAAAAAAAAAACATGTCTATTAGTACAAAATAAAAAATACATTTAGTTAAATAAATCTTGTGTATGTCATCATCAAAAAAGAGTAATAGTAAAAAGAACTTGCTTTATTATCAAAAATAATTTATGAAAGAACTCATGTAATTTACATAAGAATTTAAAATAAGACAAAGTAGATACACAATTTTCATTAGGAAAAAGCTTTATAAAGAAATTACTTTTCTGGAACAAGACAGGGATGCCCTCTCTCTCCACTTATGTTCAACATAGTTCTCGAAACACTGGCCAGAGCAATTAGACAGACGAAAGAAATTAAAGGCATAAAAATAGGAAAAGAAGAACTTAAATTATCACTATTTGCAGATGATATGATTCTATACATAGCAGACCCAAAAGGCTCTACAAAGAAACTATTAGAGCTAATAAATGAATTCAGCAAAGTGGCAGGATATAAAATCACCACGCATAAATCAAAGGCATTCCTGTATATCAGCGACAAATCCTCTGAAATGGAAATGAGGACAACCACTCCATTCAAAATATCTTCAAAAAAAATAAAATACTTGGGAATCAACCTAACAAAAGAGGTGAAAGACTTATACAATGAAAACTACAGAACCCTAAAGAGAGAAATAGAAGACGATCTTAGAAGATGGAAAAATATACCCTGTTCATGGATAGGCAGAACTAACATCATCAAAATGGCGATATTACCAAAAGTTCTCTATAGGTTTAATGCAATGCCAATCAAAATCCCAACAGCATTTCTTGTAGAAATAGAGAAAGCAATCATGAAATTCATATGGAAAAATAAAAGACCCAGAATAGCAAAAACAATGCTAAGCAGGAAGTGTGAATCAGGCGGTATAGCGATACCAGACTTCAAACTATACTACAGAGCAATAGTAACAAAAACAGCATGGTACTGGTACCAAAACAGGCGGGTGGACCAATGGTACAGAATAGAGGACACAGAAACCAATCCACAAAACTACAACTATCTTATATTTGATAAAGGGGCTAAAAGCATGCAATGGAGGAAGGATAGCATCTTCAACAAATGGTGCTTGGAAAACTGGAAATCCATATGCAACAAAATGAAACTGAATCCCTTTCTCTCGCCATGCACAAAAGTGAATTCAAAATGGATCAAGGAGCTTGATATCAAATCAGAGACGCGCCGTCTGATAGAAGAAAAAGTTGGCTACGATCTACAGTCGGTGGGGTCGGGCTCCAAATTCCTCAATAGGACACCCATAGCACAAAAGTTAATAACTAGAATCAACAAATGGGACTTACTCAAACTAAAAAGTTTTTTCTCAGCAAAAGAAACAATAAGAGAGGTAAATAGGGAGCCTACACCCTGGGAACAAATCTTTACTCCTCACACTTCAGATAGAGCCCTAATATCCAGAGTATACAAAGAACTCAAAAAATTAGACAATAAGAGAACAAACAACCCAATCAACAAATGGGCCAAGGACCTGAACAGACACTTCTCAGAGGAGGACATACAGTCAATCAACAAGTACATGAAAAAATGCTCAACATCTCTAGCTGTCAGAGAAATGCAAATCAAAACCACCCTAAGATACCATCTCACTCCAGTAAGATTGGCAGCCATTATGAAGTCAAACAACAACAAGTGCTGGCGAGGATGTGGGGAAAAGGGTACACTTGTACATTGCTGGTGGGACTGCAGATTGGTGCAGCCAATTTGGAAAGCAGTATGGAGATTTCTTGGAAAGCTGGGAATGGAGCCACCATTTGACCCAGCTATTCCCCTTCTCGGTCTATTCCCTAAAGACCTAAAAAGAGCATGCTACAGGGACACTGCTACATCGATGTTCATAGCAGCACAGTTCACAATAGCAAGACTGTGGAACCAACCTAGATGCCCTTCAATAGATGAATGGATAAAAAAAATGTGGCATTTATACACAATGGAGTATTACTCTGCATTAAAAAATGACAAAATCATAGAATTTACAGGGAAATGGATGGCATTAGAGCAGATTATGCTAAGTGAAGCTAGCCAATCCCTAAAAAACAAATGCCAAATGTCTTCTTTGATATAAGGAGAGTAACTAAGAACAGAGTAGGGAGGAAGAGCAGGAGAAGAAGATTAACATTTAACAGGGATGAGAGGTGGGAGGGAAAGGGAGAGAGAAGGGAAATTGCATGGTAATGGAAGGAGACCTCAGGGTTATACAGTGGAGGGGGTAGAGAGAGAGGAGGGGAGGGGAGGGGAGAGGTGGGGAGGGGGGAGGGGGGAGGATGGGAAAGGCAGCAGAGCACAACAGACACTAGTATGGCAATTTGTAAATCAATGGATGTGTAACATGTGATTCTGCAATCTGTGTATGGGGTGAAGGTGGGAGTTCATAACCCACTTGAATCAAAGTGTGGAATATGATATGTCAATAAATTTGTAATGTTTTGAACAACCCACAATAAAAAATTAAAAAATTAAAAAAAAAAAAAAAGAAATTACTTTTCCCAAGTCAAACCAAAATTTTAAGATTATGTTGTTTTCTTCGGGTATATATTCTGATCCAAAATGTACATAATCTCTTTACATATTCCATTAATTTTTATCCTAAAATTGACTCTCTATATTGCTCTATGGAAACTGTCACTTCTAATTCCAAGAACTTCCAAATGAATAGAGATTCCATGCAAATAAAGCGCTCCGCAAAACGAATCCCCTTTTTCTTTCATAACCACATCCGTACGCATATTCCACCCATCCCCAACCAAATTCTTTAAGTACATTTTTGCTTTTAAAGACATGGTTTATATGCTTTTCTATAAGAGGCAACGGCAGGTGTGGCACTAGCAGGCTGGCCTGACCTGAATGCACAGAAACCAGGTGACTTGACGTGTTCAACCTTTTACAGAGCCCACTGTTTCTACAGAAATACAAAGTCCACCAAGAGACAAATCAGAGCTAAGTCCTGGAGCGCCGGGCGCACAGAAGCAGCAGCCCAAGTTGCTCACAGCAAGATCCAGGCCTGGCCTGGCCCGGCCCGGCCCCAAGTCCCACACAACCCATGTCGTACCTGGAGAGGCCCGCGAAGCCACCATTTGTTGAGCCCCGCCGAGGTCCCCTCCCCAGGAGAAGGGCACGGGTGGAAGCGGTTGGTTGCCGGAGCTCTGGCAGTCTCACCTCCGACGTGTCCCAAGAGTTCAAGGGAACTTTTGCAAGTCCCGCGCCCGCCCCTCCCTCGGAACCCCTTCTTCAAATCCAGGCGGCCGGCCACCTACGGCTGCCCGCGAGATGCTGCCTACACTCTGGGGCCCTTTATTGTCCGACCGCCAGGGAACAACTGCGCGATTTTCCAGCGACATAGCCTAGTAAGTTGGGCTACCCGCGCACTAGTTGCCGTTAGACTGGAGTCCCAAGCCTTCTCCAAGGAAGAGCACTGTTGTGACAAACCTGACACAAAGAAACACAGGAGAAAGAAACACAGGAGGCCTAAAGGGCGGAGATTGGAGAAATGAGGCTTTGTACATGCGCACTGAGCAACCTCGGTTACCGGCCTTTTGTGAAAGTGAGTAGCGTCTGCGCAGACTAAGACCGCGCACGCGCATTGGGACTTAAGTGGTGTTGCTTGGAGACGATAATTTTTTCCTGAAAAAATGGAACCTTGGAGCTGCCCCTTTGGGTCGTTGTGGCGAGACTAGGTTTGCTTATCTGTGACAGCCAATATTGAGTTCCGGAGGCGGTGAAAAGCCAAGGAGGAGGAAAGGTACCCCTGAGGCGGTTGGCTTCTGCCATGAAGAGGATTTTTGGCTTCGGAAGTAAGGGCCGTTCGCCTTTGGGCTCCTCCAGCAACCTGCGAAGGAACTGCGTGGGCTTTGGGCTTGAGAATGCCAGTAGTCTGAACTCGCCCAGGTACCACATCCGAGACAAGGATACAGGAAAGATCCACAAGGCTGCAAGCATGGGCAATGTAGCCAAAGTGCAGCATCTCCTTATTCTTGGGGAAAATGGCGTGAATGATAAAGACAAGAAGAACAGGTAATAGGTAGGGGCTTTGAGCCAAAGGGCTACGGGTTTGGTGCGGGAGGAGGGGGGCATGGAAGAAAGGGGCACCTCCCCAGCTGGACCCCCTCAGGCACCTGGGAAGTACAGGCTTCCGAGGGATCTAACACCCAGAACCGCTTCATGAGCAGCAAAACTAAAACAAAACTTTAGCTCATTTCCGATCCACTTATGATTCCCATGTAAAGCTCTTTGACTATTGAAAAGTGATTAACTTAACAAAATTAAGTATATGCAACAGTTTATTTTTAAAATACATAATTCTAAAACCATGTATACGGTGTAGAAAGTGCATGAGAGAAATAATTTTTATCAGCTAAAGGGCTTTAAATGCTTAGAAAAAAATAATATCCATGTTTTTATGAAGTGTATAACTATTGGAAAGATAGTTCTCTGTTGAACAAGGAAGACTTATTCCAAAAATGTGAGATCTTTCTATATTTATTTTAGATAAACCAGGTAAAAAATCAAAGTTAACATTTAAAAAATTTTTTAGTTGTAGATGAACATAATATCTTTATTTATTTTTATGTGGTGCTGAGGATTGAACCCAGTGCCTCACACATGAGAGGCAAGGACTCTAACACTGAGCTACAGCCCCAGCCCGAAAAGTTAGCATTTTTTATTTCCCCATGCTTTTACTATTGTGATGACAGAAATTTTTTTTTTGTAATAAGGACTTGCTCTTCTTGGTATTAAAATACACTATTAATTTTCACAAACTAATTGATACTGGAAACTGAAAAGACAGATAAACTAATGCAACAGAATAGAAAAATCCAGAAACACCCAAATGTATGTAAGAATTTAGAACTTGAAACCAATGACATTCCATATTAATAGGAAAAGATGAATTATTCATATATGAAGTGCCTGATAACTGGAATAAACTAGCTAGGTTATTATGTCACAAGTTAAGTTTCTCCATAGAGTATAGATTAAAAAATTTTAATAATACAGAATGAGAAAAATATGAAAGAAAATACACAGGCCTACTTCTGCATTATATATTTTTTATATTGGCCAAGACCTTCCTAAGAATAAACTCAAAAGCAAGCATTCTTTTTCCTTTTGTGGGACTCAGGATTGAACTTAGGGACTAGTGCTTAGGAAGCACACACTATCACGAAGCTATACCCCTAGCCTAAAAGAAACTGTTCCAAGGGTCAGTTAGCAGAAATGAAAAATCTAAACCTCTGTATATCAGAAAAAGAATTAAAATAAAAAACTGTTGCAAAATATTTATACATATATAACATATAATACAGATAAAAAAATATATCTTCATTATACAGAAAATTCTTTCAAATTAACAAGGAAAAAAACTGAACTCCATTTATTTTTTTTTATACTGGGGGTTGCACTGAAGGCCTTGTGCTTTCTAGGCAAGTACTATACCACTAAAGTTTACCTCTAGATCTTGAACTCTTACTTAATTTGATAAGGAACACTTGTGCAGATCTACAAGTTACCTATGGACATTGGAAAAATTTCTTTGTCCCTGGTAAGAGAAGGAAATTAAGTTAAAAGAGGAATAAAATAGTGTTTACCAATTACAAAATTTGTGAGAATGAAAAGCAGTGGCATACTTCTGCTTAAAGCTTAAATTATGACTTTTCAAATAGACAATTTGATCTACTGTACCCTATTTTAAAATGTATATGTTTCTACCAACAAATTTTATTATAGTAGAATATCTTTAGGAAATAATAAGTGACACAATTTGTTTTTCTCAGCACTGCTTAAAATAACAATGCATTAAGAACCTAATCTCAGCAGCTCGGAAGGTTGAGGCAGCAGACAGCCTCAGCAATTTAGCGGGACCATATGCAACCTAGTGAGACCCTGTCTCAAAATTAAAAAAGGGCTGGGGATGTGGCTCAGTGGTTAAGCACCCCTGAATTCAATCCCTGAAACAAAAAAAAAAGAAGAAGAAGAAGAACCCATAGAATAGATTGTTCTAGTAATTTACAAATTACAATGTATCAATTGTTTAGAATATAATCATTGAATTTTGCATAAATATCATGTCTGTTGACATGGGAAGATATACTTTGTTTTATCAAGTGAGGAAAAAAGTCAGTTTGATTATACAGATACACAAATTATTTGACTCTGCTCTTGTTTTAGCCAAAAAGATATACAAAATGATATAAAATTTTCTTTTTCATTTTCTATTACTTAGAAGTGTATTATTCTACTTCCAATTTGTGGGTTTCTCATCTTTTTATTTGTTTCTAGCTTAGTTTCATTGACACTAGAAATATACTCTGTTAATTCAGTATTTGAATTTGATGAGTCTGGCTTTTTGGCCTAGCATATGATTAATACTGGTAAAAGTTCTGCATGAACTTCTTTTTTTTTCTATTTTCTTCTATTTTCTTTCTCTGATTTCTACAGTGAACATGTATAGAAGTTCCAGTAAAAGTTTATTGTTAATAAAAAATAAGCCTTGTGAAGAGCAGGGATAAGAGTCCAGCACAGAAAAAAATTCTCATTTTCTATTAGTTTGAGTGTATGTGTTTGTATGTTCACAAGTAAAGGAAATTTTTTTAATCTATGCTTGTAGATTTTATTATATATGCATTTCTTATACACATTTTTATTATATATGCAATTTAAATGCCAACCATATAAACAGAACTGCCATAGAACTATTGTATTTCACTTTTTATAAGGCACCACAGATTGTGTGATAAGCAGTTATTTTGTGTATTAAAATTTTTTAAATGTCATTTATAGTTATAACACATTATGAACTGTAATTGACATTGTGGTTCAGATGTGTGGCATCTCCCAAAAGTTCATGTGTGAGACAATGCAAGAATGTTCAGAGGTAAAAAGATCAGGTTTTTGATAACCTTAACCCAATCAGTGGATTAATGCACTGATATGGATTAACTGGGTGGTAACTATAGGCAGGTAGGGTGTGTCTGGAAGAAGTAGTTCACTGGCAAGCCTTTGGGGTTTTATAATTTGTCCCTGGTGAATGGAACTCTCTCTGCTTCCTGTTTGCCTTGCGTTGAGCTACATTCCTCCCTCCATATTTTTCTGCCATGATGTCTGCCTTACTTCAAGCCTACAGCTATAAAGTCAGCTAACCATGGACTAAAACTCTGAAACCACGAACCAAAATATACTTTTCCTCTTCTACATTGTTCTTGTTGGGTCTTTCGGTCACAACAATGCAGAGATGACAAAAACAAGTGGCATTCCAGTATCTCAGATGTTGAAATGTAAGAAAAATAGCATTTTAGACTCATTGAAATCCATATCTGCAAAGTAGGTATAATTGTATTATTTTACTTAATTGAAATCTTGTTTTTGTTAGGTATTAGTAATATTATTAGTAATAGTAATTATTACTAATAATGATAAACTACTTTTGCACAATGCAAATACTGAGGCCAAAAACTAATAATTATTAATAATAATTATGATATCTAATAATTGTTGAATTTAAAACAATTTTTAAAAATTGTTGAATTTAAAACAATTCTAAATACCTTGCATGGATTTTCATTTAAGCACTTTGGTGGTGTCCTGTGAGGTAACTACTATTTTTCATCCCAATCTTAAGGGTAAGAAAAATGAGACATAGAAAAGTTAAGGAATAACTAGTAAGGATCCGAGCTTAAAGTAGGATTCAAACTGAAGTTGATGTTCTTTCTATTCAGAGGCTGCTCTAAATTGACTGGGGGTGTAGATAGTTCAGTGGTAGTGCTTGCCTTACTATGCTCAGGGCCCTGGATTCTATCCCCAACACCACAAAAGAGAGAGAGGGAGGAAGAGAAAGGAAGGGTGCATGAATCAAATAGGTTGCATCTCTATTAATGTAATGAGTAGTAAGAACTATAAATACTGTACTTCAGAAGAAAATATTTGCTTTGAAGGCAAAGGAACTACATGTTATTTAATGTTTGTAGTCGCATGAATAATTGTGTACCTTCAGATGGTGCTCTGTAATATCCAAAAAATTCTTTCACTGTCAGGACTGCTCTACACTTTGCCTGTGCCTATGGTCATCCAGAAGTGGTGACTCTTCTGGTAGAGAGGAAATGCAACATTGACATCTGTGACAGTGACGGCAGCACAGCACTAATTAAGGTAGGTAGTAGCCAACCATTTCGGCAGGAGATGAGTTTGATTTAAATTCTTAAAATAAAAATGAATTTATCCCATTTAGATATAACTGGTGAAACCTGTAGAATGTTTATCTTGAATTAACTTGAATTTACAATCTGTTTCTTGGTATGATACTGACAGGCTGTACAGTGCCAGGAAGAGGAATGTGCAACTATTCTGTTAGAACATGGCGCTGATCCAAATGTCAAGGACTCCAGTGGCAATACAGCTCTCCACTATGCTGTTTATATTGAGAACACATCAATAGCAGTAAAACTACTTTTGCACAATGCAAATACTGAAGCCAAAAACAAGGTATAAATCAACCAACCTTATTTCCTAAATATTTGAAATGAAATACCTTTATATTAACAATGATGTTTATAGGGTAAATTTTCCATATTTAGGAACTCGAGCATTCCCTGAATTAAAATAATTTGAAATTACTTAATTGTTGAAGATTTCCCTTAAAATATTGATATTTTTAAAGAAGTATTAGAGCATAAGCTTTCTTTTATGCTTTCATGGCAAATATTGTGAAAACAATTAATTTCTTAAAGATAAAATCTTTTTTTTCATACACTTTTTTGCACCAATTTTTTTTTCTAATTAGTACAAAATAACACAAGAAAGCAAAATTTTCTTTGAAGTAAGTTTTATCTTAAAACAAAGACATTTAAAAATAAATAACCTACTTGTGCTTAATCAGCGCAAGTTATATCAAAGTGATTGTCAGTAAGATTTAAAAAGGAGAAATGGAAAAGGATAGTGATAAGAAGTATTCAGTCTATTTTGGAAATTAGATAACTGAGGAAAAATACCACAATAAGTTTGTTTGTTTCCAGTTTATATATAGAAAAGATGCCCTTAAATTTGGGTGATATTAATTCTTAGTTTGGAAAAGAAAGTTGTTGAATTGTAAACCTGCCTAGAGATTACTTTTATAGGGATTTTAAGGAAGCCAGATTGACAGGATCATATGGTAATTAAGTGGAAAAGAAAAAGGAAGAACAAATAATTAATTGACATCTAATCGTTTTCTGACAGAAGTAGACACTTAATAAGATTCTAAACTCTACTCTCAGATCTACAGTGTGTTGCTGAGAGGTGGGAGATAAGCAGTTTATGTAATGAAATCAAGTTAGCTTTTGAATTTATCTAGTCCCTGCATGTCCCTACCCAGGAAAATTAAATTGAGTTTACAGGAAGTGACTTTCTCTTATTCTTCCCTCCTTTTGGCCAAATCCCCAAGTGATAAAGGTTTTATGGAAGAGAGATGATACTGAAGTGATGCTTGCCTGCTTCTCTAGTTTTCACCTAGAATTGTGCATCACAGTGACCTGGGGAAATTTGAAAATTTACAAGTCTAGGCTCTCCTCTGAAAATTTGATTCAGAAAATCTAATAAGTCCTAGACATAGATATTTAAAAATATTTCCTCAAGATTCTGATAGAACTCCTAAAAAAGAACTACTGAATTAACGAGTGTAATTAGTGAATTCCCAGATCTTAAGAAATTTTCTAAAAGTGTTGGACTTTGGTTAGCCTCTGCATCCTTCAAATCTCTGCTTTCCAATATTATTTGTCCAAATTCATCTGTCTTTTCTACTTCCATTGTAAGAAAGTTAAAAGGAATATTGGAAATATCCGTTGACTTATAGAATAACACCTTTTTCCTTCCAACCATCAGTAGTCATCCACTGCCATTCAGAACATTTTTAGAGATTTTCTCATGGGTAGTCTTCAATAAACAGCAGTCGGTATTTTAAGGATTTCATGTCTCTTTGTTATAATTCAGGTCATTAGGTCAACAAATATTGATAACACCCAGGGTTTTTCTTGAAACTAAGTATATACATGGGTATTTTAATAATTTAGTTTCAAAGGTCCTATGAAACTAATTATTCATCAACAGCCTAGGAGAATTGACTACCAATGGAGTATAAATTAGTAAGTATTGAAAAGATCTTGAAGTGGGCATTATGAGTCTTTTCATATTTTAGGGCCTGATTTTTTTTGATAAAATATGATATTAAAAAAAGGAAAGGTTGGGGCTAGGCTTATAGCTCAGCAGTAGAGCACCTGCCTCACACACGGGAGGCATTGGGTTCCATCATCAGCACCACATAAAATAAATAAAAATATTGAGTCCATCTTAAAAAAAAAAAAAGGTAAGGTTTAACATGCAAATATTTAATTTGTACAAAACCATTTGGAAAAACCTACAACAAAGATAAAAACAAAAAGGCTATAGACTAAACGTGATCCATAACCTCCATAAATTCAGTCAACATTTAAAATTTAGGAGACTCATGTAGAAATATGAATTTTGAGCTTCTTTTAAAGAATAAATTCTGTCCTTCAATCCCGGATTACAAGTGGTCTGCTGTAAAGAATTTGTCCCCTTTATTTGAAGTATTCAGTCTCCAATTTGCTACTAACCCATCTCAGAATTCCCTCATGTCACCTGCTTTGCCTCTGTAAGTATTTGAGTTTATAATTTCTGTTTTATAATATACTTTGATAAAGATGTCAGGGTTTTCAAGGTAATTTATAAGAATATGGTCTGTAGTTTGTATTAATCTTATAGAAATGGTATTGAGTTTTAGAATTTAGACATTTGTATTTTAATACCTTTTTCTTTAACTGTAAATGATCGTATTTTCATTAGAATGTCTGTCGGCCTTATTAGATTAGTCAGAGGTATAGTTGAGTAAGTAATGCATGTTGAAAATAAAATATTTTTCTTTTCAGCATGTTCCTTAAAAATGCAAGCAGCTCAGTGGCTTTTGTTAACGCTTTTGTTACACTAAAAATCCTTAATATAGACCAGTATTAATTTTTGTGGTGATAAACCATTGTATTTTTATTCCAAAATTCTGTCTAAAATTATAAGCAACTTTCACAATTAAAATGAAAATACAGCAAAAAAAAAAGAATTAAAAAAAAGGATAAGTATTAGGGTCCAAGGATTATTAGCATTATAATAAGCGAGAATAAAATTTTATATTGAGTTCTCTAACAACTAAGGTAAATATCTCCCATCTTATAATATGAGAAAACCCATGGACCAACTGGTAATAAGCAATCAAAGTTCATTTTGAAACCTGTTTCATTTAATTCAGAGCTCATTTCCATAGTGACCCATTTAGAGTACAATTACCTTGACAGTGGGACTGGAACCCTGAGACAATAAATAGAAGAAAATCATGACAGTTTCCTCCATGGGAACCATTAGCATTCTTAAAGGAATCACATTACTGAAAAGCCCTCAAAACTTTAGCCCTGAACTCTGGTTAATGTTTACCATCAATAAAGTATTGTCCAGGATGTGGCTCAAGTGGTAGGCTGGGGGGGGCGGGGGGGGGGGGGGGGGGGCGGGCACTGGGTTTGATCCTCAGCACCACATAAAAATAAAATAAAGATGTTGTGTCCACAAAAAACTAAGAGATTAAGCAAAGTTGGAGAGTTTTGTTTAATACTGGACATAACATGCACAGTTTGTGATATTTCTCAAACAAATGATTATGGAGTCTTTCTGTTACAGTAAAGTACTTCTGGAAAAGTACATATTCCTTGGAATATACATCGAGAAACCCTGCTCTAGAAATGAAAATTAAGCTCATTAATTCAATAAAAATACTTAAAACCTATTCAATTATCTTTTCAGTGTTTGGGGCTATTGAGATTAAAGATAGAGCCCCTACCCTCAAGAAGTTTTTGGCTAACATGGGGAGCATCACATAGTTTGAAAATAACATTATAAATGCAGTTATAGAAGCAGAAGTTCTTGGAATCATTAAATATTTGCAGTAAGTTTTAGAAATGACTGGAGTTCATGTGCCAGCACTAGACAGAGGAGAGCATTTAAAAGGCAAAAAAACATGAAAGCTCAACAGGGTAAGAAGGAAGGGTTTTTTGTTGTTGTTTTTTGTTTGTTTGTTTCTTTGTTTGTTTGGCTTTTACTCTGTGATGCATTTATGTTCCCATGGGGTCTTTTATAAGGTTTTTAGTTCAGTTGAAAAATATGTAATTTTTGTGAATTATAAATTGTTTTACAGGATGGCCACACACCACTTTTACTTGCTCTAAGAGAAAACAAACAACAGATGGCAGAAGTTTTAGTAAATAAAAAAGCAAATATACATGCAGTTGATGAGCTAGAAAGGTATAGTAGTTGTTTTCTGTGTTATTTTTAAAAACTTAGTGGTGTTTTAGAGTGGTAACAGTCACTCAAGTCAAAAATTTTAAATTATTGGGATGATTAACATAATTTTTAGGATATTATGAAAATGTCAACAAACCATCAGGCAGAAAAGCAATAATTCAGATTGGACAACACAAAGAAAAATATATGTTAAGATTCATATTCCTTTATATGACTATATTCATATTCCCTTATGACTATATTTGTTTTCTGATTTTGTTGATTATGTGATCTTATGTTAGCCAAAGAGTTTTCACTAGAACTCCTGTAGCTGAGGAATTAATAACAAGAAACAATAAATGGAGTAGTATTTAAAAGCTTCTGCATAGCAAAGGAAAACAACAGAATAAAGAGACAGACTACAGGATGGGAAAAAAAAATTTGCTGGCTACCCTTCTGAGAGGATTAATAGCCGGACAATATAATGAACTCAAAAAACATCAAAAAAAAATCAAGAATGGAGTATTACAAATATGCACCAATAACAAAAGTAAAAAAAATTAAAAATGGGTTTCATATTAGTTTAAAATATATGGACTTATAGTTTATTTTTTGATTCAATATTGAACTTCTTAATCTTTTTTGTAGTATTTTTTTAACTTCTGCTTATATAGTTTGCCTTTAAAATGCTAATATCATAAAAAAGGGGTTGAAAATCATTTTGTATTTTGAATGAGTATTTACTTTAGATTGCTCTATTTGAAGATTATTGATGATAATATGCACTTAGAATTAAATATCACAACTTTTTTTAGTTCACCTATACATATGCTCAGCCATTGTTCCCAAAGTAGCAGCAACTCAGGTTTGACAATTGGGTATTCTAGCTTTAACTATGCACATAGTAAGCAAACTGACCCTTTCCCCTTTTCAAAACCTTGTGTGGAGCCCACATGTTAACCTAGACCTATATGGTAGTTTGAGGTCTTCCTTTTGTGTTTTTTTGCCAGCAAATATTTGTTGGGATCAGTCTAAACTAAAACAAATTCAAATAATGTTGCTGTATGACATCAGAATTTTCTTTCTACTTTGCTACCAAATCTGTTCCCAAAGGCCCCTTTGTATCCTGTGTAGCACCTTTTCTTTAGGCTTGGACGGTCTCATATCACCTTCCCCAGGGTGGATGCTGGTTTTGATTAGCTTCTCAAATAATCTGTTTTCCACAGTAATGAAAATCCCTCAAGCTACTTCAGTCTACACTACAAGTTTTCAGAATATTTTCAAATTCAACTTCAAAAGGAGGCCATTAAGCAGAATTCTTTTTTTTTTTTTTTCCCTGTGCCGTGGACCTTCCTCTGGCCTTTATTTTTTTTTTTTTTATTTTTATTAGCTACACATGACATTACAATGATCTTGGCAATTCATACATTTAAATCATTGGGGTATAATTTCTCATTTTTCTAATTGTACAGATTGCAGAATCACACTGGTCATAGAGTCACTTATATACATACAGCAATCATAATGTCTATTCTATTCTGCTGCCCTTCCTATCCCCCCTACTCCTCCCCTCCCCTCCCATCATTTCTCTCTATCCAATCTAATTCTTAAATCTAATGTGAATTAGTTGGATTAAAAAGAACTAAAACCCATGATTATCGGTATCCATGTATCTTCCAAATCAACTGGAGATAAGCATCATTCCAACAAAGATCTGGTGATTTAGAGTTTGATTAGGAAGAGAAATCGCAGTAGCCCAAGTCTGGTCTTGACATTTTTTTAGTTTCTGCCTTTGCTATGATTGATTAACTTAATAATAAGGAACAATTTGAATTATAAGCCACAATGGAGAGAATGGAGCTAATAACAAAAATTAAGACTTAATAATATTTTCCAATAACTGCAACATTTGAATATTAGAATCTGTGTGTGGGGGGGAACATTAGCTTTTATTTGGGATTCCAAAATAGTTCTGCATGAAAAAACAAATAATTCCATTACTTTACTATTTCTCAGAGCATGTTTTTGTATTACCTAATTAAATTTTCATAATAGTCTAGTGAACTCCTTTTTATAAAAGAAGACTTTGAGTCTAAGAGAAAATATTTGTCCAAGACCAATAGCTGTTGATAAAAGAGACAGGACTTCTTTCCACTGTGTCTAGCTAATCTAGTTAATGTGCTGTATTCCCCTGATTCATGGTCTTTTTTTTTCACTCTACTTTTTTTTTAATTATAAGCTTAATAAAAAGTTTATAGAGCTCACAAATTTGAGGTATATGGGAGAAAGTTCTGATGTTGTCTCAAAATTAAGAATTTGATATATGTGGTAAATGTTTTCATATCAGTATTAAAATAATTTTATTTATTATTTTTTTCATTTATGACCATAGGCAAGTAATTTTTGAATATGACGAAAAGAGACTTAAACATTCTCAAATTAACAATTCAGGTAAGTCTTCTGATAGTGAATTATTCTTGGTAAACCTACTCTAGAAAAAAATAAAAGAAACTTTTGATCACAAGAAAGCAGTTTTAAAAATTAGTGTGTGAGTTGCATTTATGTTTTCTTAATTTCTTTCTAATAGTGTAGAATTGAGAATTATTTAATGAATTAATTTTCAGAAATTTGCCATCTAAAACAATATTATCTGAAAAAGTTTTCACTTATTTTAGCATCTGAAATCTTGTAGATCTTCGTATAAATAAGATTTTTAAATTAATATATTGTATGTTTCCTTTGTAGTCACATTATAGGAAATTGGATTGTTATAAAAATAGATTTTCTATTTAATTTTTACAATAAATGGATTGCATTGTGTAAATGAATATTACTTCACAGTTATTTGTGTCACTAAAGCAGAATAAAATATTTGTTCATTCCTAAGTATGCAATTTAAATTATTTGTTTTATGTATTTCCAAATTCTTACTTTAGGCGATAATACCCATATTCTATTACTTTGACCTTTATCTACAATTTAAGCTGACTATAACTTGCAATATGATTTTTTTTTTATTAATAACTTTTTTTTCTCCCTACAGTGCTAGAGATCGAACCCAGAGCGTCAGCATCATGCATTCTAGGCAAGTGCTCTACCACTGAGCTAGACCTCCAGTCTAGTTCTTGTTTTCTTTTTTTGTTCATTAGCATATAATCTGACAACATGCTTTACTTGAAAGAGGATGATTTCTATATATTTGACACATATGGGGAGGGTTGAAAAAAATGACATGATACTCAGCTACACAACACTAACCACTAACTGTACCATTCTGCTCTTTTGGGTCCAGATAAACTCTTTAGCAATAGAGAAAGGTAATCTCAAGAGATTGTACTTTATAAAACAATTTTGAGTCCCATACCTATCTTGTCATTGAAATAAGACTAGAGAATGAATACTATATAGATAGATCTAAGTGATCTCACTTTGAGGAATGAGTATAAAAATAGTCTGTATTATTAGAACATGGCTGACTTTCTTTTTTATTATTTTTGTTATTATTCTTAATTTTGTTTTGTTGTTGTGCTGGGGATAGAACTCAGGGCCTATGCAAGTACTCTAATACTGAGACATACACTTTCAGCTCCTTTTTTGTTGTTTTTGTTTTTTTCTTTTTTTAAAAAATGGGGTACCACTGACCTCCATGCCCAGCCCTAAGATTCTCTGAGTAGATTCTTTGTCATGGGAAATGCCAAGAGTCACACTATTTGGGGTCCTCCCCACATATATTACATGAAACGAAAAAAAAAAAAAATTCCCTACTAGGGAAAGCTAATTGTTGGCACATTTTGAAAGCTTTTATAAGTAAATGGTATATATTTATATTTATAATTATATAAATATATATCAGATAGTACTTCCTGGAAATTTGTGCTACCACCCCAGTGCTTCTTTCTAAGCTTCTCTAATTATAAGTTACAGTTTAGAATAGACAAACTCTTAAGGATGTGATTTTTCCAGTGCTTCTTTATATGCGAGGTAAAATAGCAGATGAAATTTGAGCCTTGTTTGCTCAAATCCTTGTCCCTTATCTCCTTCATTTGTTTTGCCATGCTGCATAATACCATGCCCATAGATCTGTCTTCCTTGTCATAAGGAGTTACATCCTAAATGAAACAGTTTTGACTGAACATCTGGGGAAGTATGTCAAAACAAAATAATTATGTCAAAATAAAATCAGATTATTGTTTCCCAACAATCTCTTTCCTTCAGTATCCATGAGACAGGGGTACAATTGGCTTCTAATTCTGCTTAGTTTCATTAGTCCAGAAAATTATGCTTTTTGACACTGTCAGCTTATGCTACTGAATCTACTAATGATATCTTTTTCAGTTAAGATTATTGTACACAGCAGTTTCCTTTTACGGGTCAAATTTTGATAAATTGCATCCTTCTTCCTTATATTTGATAAGTAAAAAGAAGGGACATAAGAATTCTTAATGCATTAATTGCTTATCACTAGTATATTTAATATTCATTATAGAATAGTCTGCAGGAATGGTCCTAAAGAAATATTTTCTAACAAAGCATCAGAGTCTTAAACTTTTAATATTTTATTGTATTGTTGATTGAATGTTATTTTACCTTTTTCTTTAATAGTGGATGAGAGTTCTGAAGATGAGTCTTTAACCAGGTAGGATTTCAGAAGTTTTTTAAATTGTATTTTAACTAATTAGGGAATGCAGAGAAAAGAAACCAAGGTTTGTTGAGTGTTCTAGCTGAGCTAGACACCATGGATATAGGGCCCATAGTTGCAGTGGCAACCAGTACCTTATTTTTATCATCCAAGCTTTTAGGGCAGATTTTACTTAGTTTTGGCCAAAAGACCATGAGTTTTACATAAGCAAGATTAGGTAAGTCCTAGACAAGAATTATTTTACTGTAATGAAGAATATCTACATGTAGACCACATTATATTAATTATCTGTGGCATCTATTTATAGGATATGTTTAATTGATATCTCTGCTTCGTGATTTCTCTGTTTTTTCCTTCAGGCTACTTCTTAACTAGTACTAATAAGCATTTTTTTTCCTAGTCTTTTTGCTTCCATGACTATACTCTTGACTTTTTTTTTTCTCTTTTACTTTTTTTGGTGTTTCTTTTCTTTTTTACATTTCTGGCAACTAAATATTCCTTAATAATCAAAGCACATAGAATTTCAGGAGGTTAAGGAACACTAGCAATTAATAAAAATACCCTCTGGTATTTCAAAATGTGTTTAACTTCCTGGCCAGATGAAAACTCAGAGATTAAGGATATTGAAGTGACTTTTCTGGATATCTATAAAGTGGCAGAAATGAAATCTGAACTCATGTTCCTTAGTTCTCAGCTTTATTATCATTCTGTAAGTAAATGTTTTGTTTTGTTTTGTTGGTAAGACCCAGGGGCACTTAGCCACTGAGCCACATCCCTAGCCCCTTTTATTTTTTATTTTGAGACAGGGCCTCACTAAGTTCCTGAGGCTGGGCTGGAACTTGTGATTCTCCTGTCAGCCTCCTGAGTTGCTAGCATTATAGGCATGTGACACTACATAGCTAGTGTTTTAATAATAGAGTGGGGAAGTGAGTCTAGTCAACCCAAATGCAGAGGATAAGAATGGAATTAGCAAGTGAATGCAATAGTAGAGAATAAGAATGAAAATAACAGAAGAGCACATTTGAAGAGGAACAGTACTGGGTTGGTTAGAGGTAAGGGTTTTAGAAAAGAGACCAGATTATTGAAATTTATGAGAACCTTGACAAAGATGATAAAGGAATTAAGGTCACAGATATTGAGAGTTATCTAGAAAGGAATATTAAAATAGGAAGTTTAAGGGAGTCCTGAACAAGTTGTTGGCTTTTTCTGTTCAGTTGGAATAACTAATAAAACTTCTGATAAAATAATTTAAGCATCTATAAATGTCTATAGCAGACAGGAATGTTTCGACCTCAATTTACAGAGGTTTCCTTAGGGTCCCTCAAGCACCAGAGGACTAGAAGTTGTTGAACTACTGGGTTGTAGGGCCTAGGCAGGTATCCCCTCACCTCCATCTCTTCTCCCAACTTGCTAATATCTTTCTTGGATATATGTAGGGTTACAACTGGCTTGCAAAGCTATCAGATAGCCCCAGTTTGTATAGTTTATAAAATGCTTGTGCTGAGGTTATTGAGACTCTGTTTACCTTGTTTTCCAGGAAGAGGGAAAGAGAGCTCTACCTCTTACCTATTTGAACCCATCCTTGTTTCAGGAATCTGCACCTTTATAGAATGAAGAACCTTTTTCTTTTTAAGGTTTATTTTATTTATTTTTATGTGGTGCTAAGGATTGAACTCAGGGTTTCACATGTGTTAGGCAAGCGCTCTACCACTGAGCCACAACCCCAACCCAAACTCACCCATTTTTATTGTATATTTTTGCTATAAAGGCTTTCTAACAAACCTGGTCCTGGTGATCCCTGGCCTACATCAGATGAGGAAGACTCTAATTTTGATACCAAGGTAAAGGTGATTTTGTGAAATTAATTTTCTTGCTCTGAATTTTCTTTTGTGTATTGTTCTTAAAATTTAGTAATAGTCCAACTCTCGCTATATATAGAAAATTAATCAGAGAAAACCAGTTTTTAGAATTTTGACTTCTGATTTTTTTTAATGTTTTTACTTTTGTAAATGCCAAAAGACTGGTATATACTTTGAAGAAGTGTAAATGTAAAAAAAAAAAAAAAAAAGGAGGTGGGGTGGGCTGGAAAATACATCATGACCAGAAAATCATATTAGGAAAAGTTTGCCCAAAATAGAGCAAATATGAAATTTGGTCAAGGATTATAAGCATAGAAACCCACTATTATAAAGATCTTGGGGCTGAAGTTGTGGCTTAGCAGTAGAGCACTTGCCTAGTGCATTCAAGGACCTGGGTTCGATCCTCAGCGCCACATAAATAAAATAAAGGTATTGTGTCCAACTGCAACTAAAAAATAAATATTTTAAAAAAAGAAAAGATCTTATTTCATCAGGCATGGTGGTACACACATGTTATCCTAGTGGCTTGGAAGGTGGAGGCTGGAGGATTGCCAGTTCAAAACCAGCCAGTGATGCCCTAAGCAACTTAGCACCCCTGGGTTTGATCCCTAGTCCCCCCCCCCAAAAAAATTACTTACACATAAGAAGGATTTTTAATATTTTTGAATGTGAATAAATGAACAAATATATTTCTATTAATGGAGTATTACTTGTATAATGTATTTGTATGTATGATATATCTAATGATATTAGGTTTCTAAAAATGTGACTTAAATTTGTATATCCTTTAAATGTTTCATATATTTAACTTCAGGTTAGGTCTATTGAGAAAATGTATCCTCTTTTTTTTTTGTATTAAATTTTTGTTTTGTTTTTTTTGTTCCTCCTCCCTTACCTTTTTCTTACAGAAAAATTTCTTCAGTGTTAATTCTTTCAATACATTCGTCTCCATTATTGTCATATTTGGTTACATCTTTCTTTTTAGGGGAAGACGGTACTGGGGATTGAACTCAAGGAGCATTTGACCACTGAGCCACATCCCCAGACCTATTTTGTATTTTATTTAGATACAGGGTCTCACTGATTTGCTTAGTGCCTCAACTTTGCTGAGGCTGGCTTTGAACTCTTGATCCTTCTGCCTCGGCCTCCCAAGCCACTGGGAGGTGTGTGCCTCTGAGCCTGGCTTGTTACACCTTTCTGTTTCATAGTTGAATGTGACTTTTGTTCATCAGTCACTGCCCCACAAGATTTATTCTTCATCTCCTTCATGGAAAGAGCTAAAATTATCATATAATCATTTTTTTTTTCATTTGACACCTTATTTTAAGTGCTCCAAATTACAAACACACATATGTGTTCCTAACCTCTTGTAGTTCATAGAGAAGTGGGAGTTTTAAAATGATTATTTATACTGCTTGCAATGCCAACTTATATAAATAAAATACTATTAAAAACTAAACTCATGTTTTCCCCTTGAAGTAATTCATGCAAATGTAAATTATGCAAACACATTCAAAATATAACAATTTAAAATTTGCTAAAATGTTAGGTTTTTTTTTAAAGTAAACTATAGAGGGATCATTTTTTTCTAGAATATGTTGATTAAGAAAATTGTCTAAAGGGGAATAAAGGGAAGAGATGGGGTTAGGAATAGGAACGACAGTAAAATGAATTGGATATAACTTTCTTATGTACATATATGATTATACCACAGACAATCTCCACATCATCTACAACTACAAGACTGGAATCCTAATTGGAATGTTATACTCCATGTATGTTTAATATGTTAAAATACACAGTACTTTCATGTATATTTTAAAAGAACAAATAAAAAAATTTTTAAAAGAAAATTATCTAATGGATATCATAGTATTTCTATAATAGTTAGAGGTAAGGAGTAATATTTGTGGGATGTCTCTATAATCTCATAATCTTCAACCTATGATAAAATGTAATTTAATAAATGGCAGAATTGGAGTTTGAATCTACATGTGAATGATTCCTAAACCTGTGTACTTTGTGTTAGATTGTATTGTACTGGTGAATATTTGAATTTTCTATCAAATTTGATACTTGTTATTTTTCAAGTTTTTTTTTTCCCCCTAGAATTTCCCAAAAGTGAACTTAACAGAGCTATGGACTACTACTCAACAATTCAAGAAAAATCGTAAGTTATTTGAAGATTGACTCCTATTCTTCTGCTATTCACTAATTTGAAATTACAGATATTTACTCTTTAATTGGTTTTTATTTTTATAGGAGCAAAATATGATATTTTGAAACCAGAAAATAGAACCTTGTTTGATAGCAGTGATTCTGATAGTCAAAATGAAGACATGGATGAAACCCTTCCTAAAACATCGGTTAAACAGAGTTTTTCAGGTCCTTCCATTTTGTCATCTGACCCAAATGTAGGTATTTTTAAAGCTCTTTTTTCATGTTTTATTTATATCATCTCCCTAATCTACATAATGATGACAAAGATCCTAAAAGAAATATAAGGCAATAAGATCATAACAGAAAACAAATATAGCAGGGATGGGGATGTGGCTCAAGCAGTAGTGCGCTCGCCTGGCATACACGGGGCGCTGGATTTGATTCTCAACACCACATACAAAAATAAAAAATAAAGATATTGTGTCCACCTAAAATTAAAAAATAAATATTTTTTAAAAAAAAGAAAGAAAGAAAACAAATATACCAAAGTTGAGATATATGTACAGGAATTCTTAGATATGCCATAATGGAAGGAAAAAATTAGAAAGCAACCCAAGAGAATATGAAACTGAGAAGGGGAACTTATGGGAAGAATTCACTTAAGAAAGGCAAGATAACTATCAAGATTAAATAAGAGAGTTAAGAGGAAAGACATTATAAACACATGTATTAAATGAGACCAGAAACTGTTGTAAAATATGATAAAAATTAGATTTTTCTGAGTGATTTATTGTTGATTTTAATGAGAAACTGAAAGAAAATTTAATTCTTGCTTTTAAATTTAGCAAAGTGATATCTTATATTTAATTCAGCAAAACCTGTGTTCATATATAATGCAAACTGAAATCTGTTTTATGCCTCTTGAGATTTATTATGAATTACTAATTTTTTACTTTTTTGTTCTTATAGTTTCTAACTTAGTATTATTTATCTAATTTATCTTTCTGTTTGGGTATATAATTTTGATAACTGTTTGGATTTTTTTTTTTTCACTTTGTACATGCTAGACAAGTGCTTTACCAGTGAGCTACATTCTCAGGCCCATGTTTTAGATCTTTTTTGAGAATAAAGAATTAATAGGGTTGGGTATGTATTTTAGTAACACAGTACTTGCCTAGCATGTGCAAGGCCTTGGTTTAGATCCCCAGAAACCAACAGAGAATAAAGAACAAATAAGTAAGCATTTTATTTAATGTTTTCATTGATTTAAATTTCTGATTATATTAATTAGGTTCTTCTTTGTATTGCTGGAGATTGGACCCAGA
Organism: Marmota flaviventris; assembly: GCF_047511675.1. NCBI lineage: Eukaryota > Metazoa > Chordata > Mammalia > Rodentia > Sciuridae > Marmota > Marmota flaviventris. The sequence continues at coordinate 79,442,510 of NC_092501.1, read as the reverse complement.
TCTGAGCACATGCTAGACAAGTGCTCTACTACTCAGCTGCATCCCAGCCCAAATATTCATAGTTGTTAAACCTTATGTGTAAATTCTTTTATCTTTAAAGCCTAATAATTCTAATGATTAGATATTTTTAAATTGTTTTCTTCTTCATATGAATATTGGATCCTGATTAACAAATATTTGAGCAGTATTTGAAAAGTATTTAAAGACTTAGAAATCTTCACCTTGGAAAAGTTTTTAATAGTCTATACTTTCTCCAATTTTTAACCCCCAATCCACATAGTATAAATAGAAAATTAGAACTATTAGTATACTGTTTATAGGGAAACCATGTGAATTTTAAAACTGGGTTTTATACTTTTTCCTTACATCATACTGGTACTTTAAAATACCTGATCTATAATCACATAATCATTTCTCTTTTGTTTTTTAAGATGAGGGTCACGCTGTATACCTAGGCTAGCCTCAATTTCCTGGGATCAAGTAATTCTCCCACCGCAGCCTTCCATGTATCTTGGACTTCAGATGTGACCCACCATGTCTAAGTTTATAAGTTAAAACTTTTAGGATTATTTACTTATTTATTTTGATACTGGGAATTGAACCCAGGGATACTCTACCACTGAGCCATATCTCCAGCCCTTTTAATTTTTTCTTATTTTTTTAACAAAAACTTTTATTGTAGTTAGCATTTCTTCCACAGTTTTTTTTTAATTTTTTTAAAAATTAAATGACAGCAGAATACATTACAATTCTTTTTACACATATATAGCACAATTTTTCATATCTCTGGTTGTATATAAAATGTTGACACCAATTCATGTCTTCATACATGTACTTTGGATAATGATGTCTATTACATTCCACCACCCTTGCTAACCCCTTGCCCCCTCCCTTTCCCTCTCACCCCTCTGCCCTATCTAGAGTTCATCTATTCCTCCCATGGACCCCCTTCCTACCCCACTTTGAATCAGCCTCTTTATATTAGAGAAAACATTTGGCTTTTTTTTTTTTTTTTTTTTTTTTGAGGGGATTGGCTAACTTCACCTAGCATTATCTTCTCCAATGCCATCCATTTCTGTGCAAATGCCATGATTTTATTATCTTTTATTGCTGAGTAAAATTCCATTCTGTATATGTACCACTTTTTTTTTTTTTATCCATTCATCAACTGAAAGGCATCTAGGTTGGCTCCACAGTTTAGCTTTTTGTGAATTGTGCTGCTATAAACATTGATGTGGCTGTGTCACTTTAATATGCTGTTTTTAAGTCCTGGGGTATAGACCTAGGAGAGTGATAGCCATGTGAAATGTGGTTCCATTCCCAGATTTCCAAGGAATCTCCTACTGCTTTTCATATTGGTTGCACCAATTTGCAGTCCCACCAGCAATATATGAGCGTACCTATTTCCCCACATCCTCACCAATACTTATTGTTGTTTCTCTTCATAATGGCTTACATTCTGACTGGAGTGAGATGATATCACAGAGTAGTTTTGATTTGCATTTCTCTTATTGCTAGAGATGATAAACATTTTTTCATATATTTGTTGATTGATTGTATATCCTCTTCTGAGAAATGTCTATTCATGTCCTTGGGCCATTTGTTGATTGGGTTATTTGTTTTTCTGGTGCTTAGCTTTTTGAGTTCTTTATATACCCTAGAGATTAGTGCTCTATCTGATGTATGAGGAGTACAAATTTGCTCACAGAATGTAGGCTCTCTATTCACCTCACAGATTGTTTCTTTTGCTGAGAAGAAACTTTTTAGTTTGAATCTATCGTATTTATTGATTCTTGGTTTTAACTTTGTAGGAGTCTTATTAAGGAAGTTGGGGCTTAATCCCACATGATGAAGATTAGTGCCTACTTTTTTTTCTATTACACGCAAAGTCTCTGGTTTATTTCCTAGGTTCTTGATCCACTTTGAGTGAGTTTTGTGCATGGTGAGAGATAGGAATTTAATTTCATTTTGTTGCATATGGGTTTGCAGTTTTCCCAGCACCACTTGTTGAAGAGGCTATCTTTTCTCCAATGCACCCTTTTGGCACCTTTGTCTAATGTAAGATGATTCTAATTCTGTGGGTTAGTCTCTGGGTCCTCTATTCTGTACCATTGGTCTACCAGTCAGTTTTGGTGCCAATACCATGCTATTTTTGTCACTATTGCTCTGTAGTACAGTTCAAGGTCTGGTATAGTGATGCCACCTGCTTCATTCTTCCTGCTAAGGGTTTCTTTAGCTATTCTGGGTCTCTTATTATTCCAGATGAATTTCATGATTGCTTTTTCTATTTCTATGAGGAATGCCACTGGGATTTTGATTGGAATTTCATTAAATCTGGATAGTGCTTTTGGTAGTATGGTCATTTTGACAATATTAATTCTACCTATTCAAGAGCAAGGTAGATCTTTCCATCTTCTATAGTCTTCTTTGATTTCTTTCTATAGGGTTCTGTCGTTTTTATTGTATAGATCTTTCACCTCTTTCGTTACGGTGATTCCCAATTTTTTTTTTTTTTGAGGTTATTGTAAATGGGGTGATTTTCCTCATTTCCCTTTCTGTGGATTTGTCACTGATGAACAGAAATGCCTTTGATTTATGGGTGTTGATTTTATATCCTGCTACTTTGCTGAATTCATTTACTAAGTCTAGAAGTTTTCTGGTGGAATTTTTAGGGTCTTCTAGGTATAGAATCATATCATCAGCAAATAGTGCTAATTTAAGTTCTTCTTTTCCTATATGTATCTCTTTAATTTATTTTGTCTAATTGCTCTGGCCAGTGTTTCAAGAACTATGTCAAATAGAAGTGGTGAAAGAGGGCATCTCTGTCTTGTTCCAGTTTTTAGAGAGAATGCCTTCAATTTTTCTCCATTTAGAATAATGTTGGCCTGAGGCTTAGCATAGATAGCCTTTACAATGTTGAGATATGTTCCTGTTAATCCTAGTTTTTCTAGTGTTTTGAACATAAAGAGGTGCTGTATTTTGTCAAATGCTTTTTCTGCATCTATTGAGATGATAATATGATTCTTATCTTTGAGTCTATTGATGTAATGAATTACATTTATTGATTTCTGTATGTTGAACCAACCTTACATTCTTGAAATGAACCCCACTTGATTGTGATGTACTATCTTTTTGATATGTTTTTGTATTTGATTTGCCAGAATTTTATTGAGAATTTTTGCATCTATGTTCATTAGAGATATTGGTCTGAAGTTTTCTTTCTTTGATGTGTCTTTGCTTTGTTTTGGAATCAGGGTGATATTGGCCTCATAGAATGAGTTTGGACCTGCTGCCTCTTTTTCTATTTCCTGAAATAAATTGGAGAGTATTGGTATCAGCAGTATGTAATGTCCATCTTTATCTTTTTTGGTTAACTTTTGCTTGAACTCTACTTATTTGACACGAGGATGGAAACCCCTGCTTACTTCCTCAGTCCATGTGAGTGGTAACTTTTTACCAACCTTTCCCCTTCAGTCTGTATGTCTTTTCCCGTTGGATGAGTCTCTTGGAGGCAGCATATTGTTGGATCTTTTTAAAAATCCAGTCTGCTAGCCTATGTCTTTTGTTTGGTGAGTTGAACCCATTAACATTCAGGGTTATTATTGAGACATGGTTTGTATTCCCAGTCATATTTGTTTATTTTTGTTATTTAACTTGACTCAATTTTCTTCTTTAATTAGTTTTTCCTTTAGGGTACTACCTCCCTCTGCTGATTTTAATTGTTGTTTTGTTTTTCCTCTTCATGGAATATTTTGCCAAGGATGTTTTGTAGTGCCAGTTTTCTAGCTATAAATTCTTTTAACTTTCATATTTCATGGAAGGTTTTTATTTCATCTTAAAATCTATAGCTTAATTTTGCTGGATACAAGATTCTTGGTTGGCACTCATTTTCTTTCAGAGCTTGATATATATTGTTCCAGGATCTTGTAGCTTTCAGGGTGTGTGTTGAAAAATCTGCTCTTATCCTAATTGGTTTTCCTCTGTATGTAATCTGACTCCTTTCTCTCGTGGCTTTTAAAATTCTCTCCTTATTCTGTGTGTTGGGCATTTTTATATAATGTGCCTTGGTGTGGATCTCTTGGGATTTTGTACTTTCAGCGTCCTGTAGGCTTCTTGAATTTTGATTTCCAATTCATTCTTCATGTTTGGAAAGCTTTCTGATATTATTTCATTGAATAGATTGTTCATTCCTTTGATTTAGACCTCTATGCCTTCCTCTATCCCAATAACTCTTAAATTTGGTCTTTTTATGCTATCCCATGTTTCTTGAATGTTCTGTTCATGGTTTCTTACCTTTATAGTAGTGTGTTCTATGTTCTTTTCAAGATTATATATTTTTATCTTCATTGTGTCATGTCCTGTCTTCAAGTGGTCTACTCTGTTGGTGATGCTTTCATTTGAGCTTTTAGTTTGGTTTATTGTTTTTTTCATTTCAAGGATTTCTGGGTTTTTTGTTTGTTTTTATTTTTTTAATTTAATTTAATGTTGTTGTTGTTGTTGTTGTTTTTAGAATCTCTATCTCCCTGTTGAGGTGATCCTTTTCTTCTTGACTTTGTTTATGCAGTTCCTTGTTGAAGTCAGTAATGTTTCACTGCTTGTATTTGCTCTCTTATATATTCCTTGAGTTCACAGAACATTTTAACCATGTATATCCTGAACTCTTTCTCTGTCATTTTTTTCCTGCTGTGGCTGCCAATGATTCTAATGATGTGGTGTCTTGATTTGTTTGTGGTACTTTGTTCCCTTGTCTTTTTATGTTGCTTTTGTGTCTTCCTTTCCAGCTCTGTGGGTCTGGGGTGTTATTTTTTTTTTTTACCCTATACATTTGTAATGCTCTTGTAGGTTTCCCAGATCCCTCCTTTGTGGGGAAGGACAATGTTAACAGATCCCAATATCAACAATATATCATCTAAGAACAATTTTTTTGTTATTAAGATGTTTACTCTCAATGTAGAGACATGTTGGATTCAATTATTATCTAAAATATAATCAGTAGTTTCATAAAAAGGTTTACAGTTTTTGACGGTAGACACTGGGGTGGGGCATAGCACAATATGCTGAGGAGGAAGGATGTGAGGATATAGAGTTAATATATCTTAAGAAATGTGAAAAAGAAATCTAGTGAAGAGGGTTAGTAGCAAGAGAATAGACAGGAAGTAATTTAGGGTACACAAGTACATGGGAAGACAGACTACATAAAACAAACACACATGTATTTAGAAAAATACAGGATGTTAAAATAGTAATATTTGGAGGAGGAAATAAAAATGAAAGAAGAAAAAAAGAAAGAAAACAAAAGAACATATACAACCCCTCTATATTATATTATTCAGCTAACTCAGTCCTCAAAGTCGTATTTCATGCAAAGTTCTTGGTTTCACATATGTTGGGGATGTGAGGGCTGGAGAATAGAGTGGTAGAAGAGAAAGAAAAAAAATACTCGAAAGAAGAAACGGGTTGTTGCTAGTTTTAGAGATCTGTATCTTTTCTGTTTTTCTTCTCATCTAATAGGTGGGGTTGTCTATTCTAAGCTGGTGTCTCTGCCCTCAGGATGGTGTAGATAACAAGGATGGGAAGACTGGTCCTGATGTAGGGCGTCTGGAAGCGGGGAGTGCCACTCACCAGTTCCTGCAGGGAGATGGCACTTCACGGGTCTTTTTTGGGGACCTCTCGTCTGACTTGAGCAGCCAGTATTATCTCCCTCTCACTTAGAAGTTCCCAACTGCAGGATCTCCCACACCCAGGCTCACACCAAGTGGTCACACTCCACACCTGCCCAACTGAGAGCTGTTTCTGTGTTGGGTGGTCACTGTGCCAAGTTACTGCCACCAAGGGTGGGGGGAGTTGGATACCTGGTACCTGGCCAGATGGAGATATGATCTGAGAGCTGCCCCCACCAAATAATGGCAAGAAAGGTTTCAAGAAGAGGCAGTCTGCTTCTATCACCGGGGCATCTGGGTAAATGGGGGGAACCAGGAGATGACATTGGGCTGTGGGTAGGTAGTAGCTGAGTGACTTGCGTGGGAGCGGATCACAATCTGGAGTTCTGCAGATGTGCTGATAGGTGATTCTGCTAAGCAGCTTGAGAGCCGTGCATGGGCTAGAACTGTGGGCTTTGAGTTTAGGAACCTAGTATTCCAGAGTCCTACTCAAATGCTGAGGCTCTGAGCTCTGTGGGGGTCACAATGCTGGTGACTTCTACAGAAATCAGCTGTATGGGGGTCCTCTTACACTCTCCGAGATGCAATATTCCAACTAGGTGAGAACTGGGTCAAAGAGTGACACAGAATGCTGCCTTCCTCTTGCCTGCCATCTTGGAATGCTCCTTAATTTTTTTAGTTTGAAACTGGATCTCACTAGGTTTCTTAGGGCCTCACTTAGTTGGTGAGGCTGGTCTCAAACTTTTCATTTTTCTGCCTCAGCCTTCCAAGTCACTGGAATTATAGGCATGTGCCACCATGCCAGACTTAGGATTTTTCGTTAAAAGGGAGTCTTCTTGCAGCATCTTGAATTAGTATCTTAGAATTAAATATTTTCATTAGATTAAAAAATGCATATTAGTACATCCCAGAAACAAGTATTTGCATATATCAATAAGAGAATGTTTTTATATCATTGAAATAAGTGTTGATATATATATTTGAAAATGTGGTCCCCCATTTTTCAACCTCTTTTGTTCATTTGTAAAATTTCAGAGTTCTATGTAGGTTTGCTTTATTTAATTATAACAGTTTAGTATATTTTACAAAATTTTATTTCTTTGGTCCATATGCATTTCCTCATTGAGGTCATATATTTCTACTTTGAATGTATTTATTCAATTATGGCATTTAAGTCCCCTGAGTGCCTTAAATTTTATATGTTCTCATCTTTAGACATTAATGTAACCCTTTGCTCACTCTATATTAATCTGTCATCCATTTCCCCATTGTAGTAATTATCACATTGTAAACAGCACTGAAACACTAAAGCTAAGAAAGTTTGAACTCAATCTCTCTCCCAAACCACCAGACTACTTCTGTATATTCTGCTTACCATTTTTTATATCATATTACTGGGATTCACCTTCTCACTTGTCATTTTGAAATGTATTTCTCTTGTTCTCCCTTCTGCCATAATGTTCATTTAACTATACTTTGCTGCCCAAGTGACATTTTAAATGCTAAAACTTATCTGCTTATTAAATAGATCCCCATACATGAAGGGGAAAGTTCACATTCTAGCATGACACATATTTTTTGTGCTTTGGCCCTGATCCTCCTGTTTTATCTATTAAATGCCATTCCTAGAACCTAGTATTCCAGTTTTACCACGTTACTTCACTATTCTTCATTTGTTGTGTGATTTCATGCTGTATTCTTTTGCTGTCCTGTGTAGAATAACTTTCACACTCTCACGTTGTAGTTTGTATTTCTTTTGAAATGAGACCCTGTATTTGCAGCATTCCCAGAGCTTTCTAGGTAGAACTGACTATTCTGTTCTTTTTGCGCTTAACTGCATGCATTTCAAATGTAGAGCTAATAAATTATACTTTATTCTTATTATTTCTATATATCTCTGTCTCTACGTGATAATAGAAGGAATCTTTTCTATTTTCAATTTATCCCATGATAGTGCTTAGGATTTAATAGATACAATAAATGTTTGTTGTTTAACATGTTTTCTCAACTTGATTTTTCTTTCCTCTTTTTTCAACAGGAAGGGGCTACAAAGCCAATAATTGGAAAAGAAGAAAATGGTACTAAAAGTGCTTCGCAAGATCAAACAAATAATGGGAATTTGACTTATGTTGATGCAGGACACAAAAAGATTAAAAGTGGTAAGTTAGTGAATATCTATGAAAATTTTTCTAGATTTAAAAAACGTTATAAAGAATAAAGTGTGTAGATTCAAGAAAAGATACCTATTTCTTTTACATTTTATTTTTGCTGTCATTCTCCTGCAACCAACTTCTTCTTGAAACTGCATTAATCTTCTGAAATTCCTTTTTGCTCTTCCATTTTATTTTATTGAAATATTATGAATGGAGACAGACTTGTACATATATTTCAATTTCTCAGTAATAAGTATTTTTACTGTATCTGTTATACATTTTATAGATCTGATGTCTGCATTAGGATTAGGAGAAGAGGAAGAGGAAGAATCACCATGGGATTCTGAGGTATTGTCTGTTATTATTATTTTTGGAATAAGCATTGAGTGATGTTAAAACATTAAATAGGATGCTTTATGTTTATTCCACTGTCAATCCTTTGATGGCTCATCCACTCTGTTAAAAGGATAATCAGTACTTTACAAATTATATGACAGAAGTGCCATCTTTTTAAATTAGTGATTAAAATAGTTGTCTTAATAAATTATACTGTCATCAGTCAGATTACTCAGATAGCACAGGAGTTACCATTTGATTTACTTTAAATATTTGGAATCATACTTTAATATATCTAAATGTGGTTAAACCTGTGTTACCAAAGTTTTATGGATTCTTTTAAAATCAGTGTTCACCATATTTTGATATTCCCATGGGTTTTTTAAGAATTTTTTTACTTTGTATTTTGACTCTCAGATTTCATATTGAATAACTTTTTTTCTTTTTGAAGTATAATCTTTAAAATCTTCTGTGGAAATTAAAGTTCTTGGTTTTTACTTTTGAAAGTATTTTACAAGTGTTTTACTAAAAATGATTTAGCTAATTATTCAGTTCTAGCTTGAATATTATATTTGTCTGAAATCCTAGTATTTTTTTCTCTAAATTATAGTGTATCCTTAATAATGTGGGAATTCTGCTGTCATCTTTGTAGGTTATCTGTTTTCTTTCTTACTGATTTTAAGCCTTTTCCTTCTCTTGTTGTTAGTTTGACTACTTTTGTTTTCTTATTTTTACTTATTCAACTCTTTAATGCCTACTGTACTTCTGAATAAGAAGTATCATGTTTAGTTTTCAATTTTAGAAACTTATAAATCATTACTTTTTTGATGATTATTCATCCCTCATTTTTTAATGATCAAACTTTATGTGTTTTATTCCTTCTGAGTTATCAAATATGTAACAATAATTGTATTTTCTTTGACTTTTTCTTTCTGTATTATATTTGGTTACACCTATTCTGCTTAGTCTTCCATATCACTAATCTTCTCATCAGTTCATTCCAATTTATTGTTTAACCCATGTATTGAAAATAAACATTATCACATTTCTTAAAAAGGGTGGGGGGGGGGGCTTTGACTTTACTTTCTCACATCTGCATATTCCTAAAAGGAATAATTTCCTCACATTTTAACCTATAATTAATAAAGTAATTAGTTCTAATAAGTACATTACCACTGCACTTTAAAATTCTGATAACTTGTAGGATTTATTTAATGAAGCCAATGTAGTGTAGTGTCAAAAACTAAAGCTTAGAAATCACAGGGGATCAGCTTGGGTTCTGAAATTAACTTTATCTAAATACTGATGAATTATTTCAAGTCAACCTATGACCTATGTGACTCTGTATTATATATGGATATGTTAAGGTTCTAATGTGATTCAGAAAGAAAATTTGGACTATAATTTTTTGTAGCTTAGATAAGTGGAACGTGAAAGTATTATTATATATGGATTGTTAAGAATAGATCTACAAGGAATGTTTCAGCCTCTGAGGAGGAAAAGCATGAAGAATTATACGTGTAGGACTATAGTTAGTTTGATTTTCTAATGTTTTAGTTAAATACAAACCATTTTTTAAATAAAATTTATTGAATACCTTTATGTCAGCCATGCTTGCCATAACATAAGTATAAACAGTGATAAACTATTTTAAAGTGACCACTGCAGAAAGAGATGGGAAAGACCTGATTTCTTGTGTATAAGCAGCTGCTTAATAATGGTACCAGCATAGTAGCTGAAGTTAAAAAAAAAAAATGTTAATATTCTGGTTCTGTCATTTAGTAGTTCTGAAATCTTGGAAAATTTATTTAAACTATTACGATGTCAGTAGCCTTACAGTACCATAAAAATGGTACCATGTCTCTTAGATATATTCAATGAACAAATATGGTTAAGAAATGTGAAAATACTTTGTAAACTAAGAAATGTGTTCATATTTATTAGACAAAATGATTATTTGTTAGAATGATCACAGTGGTGTTCAGTGACTTATTAAATATAGAGACTTGTTTTTAAACATGAGGATAATAAAATAGTAAGTGTCAAGAAAATAGTGGAAAAGTTGAAGGGGGTATATATGTTTCTAATTTTAAAATGGTAAGTTTCAATAAACTGTTACTGGATATGTTATATAGGAATATAGTGATTTGGTGCTTGAGACCTTCTGATGAGATTGTAAATGTTTTGACCTTGAATAATTTTCTGCTATTAACAGTCTACTATGTGGAAGGCAGTTCTATACAGAATACACCAGATAAGGGCTTATGCTATAGTGATAGAACAAAAAAACATAAACAATAAATACTTGTAAATCATGTATTTCATATAAAGTAAATAGAGAATGCTTATTTAAAAAATACTGAGGGAGTTTGTAGGCGGAATGGATATGGGAATGAAATTTTGTACTAAGATCTCTCTGAAGTATAGATTGCTCTAAAGCTTATAAAGGATGGGAAGGAGCCAACCATGTGAATGTCTAGGAGGGGAATATTGCTGAAAGAACAGTGAATCACATCTGTCCATCATTTACTTTCAGTCAGGGAAAGCAGGGAGTAAGATAATCATTGTCATAATCATTATTATTATTGTAATACATAGAAAAGAAAATGTACAAATAAGTGCCAGGCACATTTTAGACACTTAGTAAATGTTCTTATACATCCCTTTTTATTAAGACTTGCTATACTCTTTTTAAAATTCATTGTTAAATTGAGAAAGGATTAAATACTGTATCTAGTATTTGTGTACTATTAAACATAGCATAAAGATAAGTTTTTTTCCTACTCTGTCAATTTTATTCAACCATTTTTTCCTATAAGTAAAAATTTACCAAAAAATATTTGATTTTTTTTCTTTTTATTATGTCTTATTGTTAGTTTTTTGTTTTGTTTTTTGTTTATGGTAACAGAGATTTGAACCCTAGGGCTCATACATGCTATGAAAATACTCTTTTGCTTAACTACATTCCCCAGCCCTTCTTATTTTTCCTAGTGAAGCAGGATTTCATTGAGTTGCCCAGGCTGACCACCAGCTTGTGATCCTCCTGCCTCAGCCTCCCTAATAGTTGGAATTACAGACATGCATCACCAAACCTTACAAAAAATATTTAGATTTTCTAAATCCATGTTTACATTAATGAAGCAGCTTCTACAATGCTTTGTTTAGATTCAACATGCCACACTCTGAAGTTTCTTATCATACCAAGTATCACTAAATTATTTCTTGTCCTTAGAAGTGTTTGCAGTGTTTCATGCTGTATCATTGCAAGTGTACTTATAAGAATTTTTTTTAAATATGTATTTTTTAAATGTTCTCTTACATTTGGTAAGGAATGCAAAGTAGAGTTAGGTGTTCTGGAGTTAGTTTCTTTTTGAAGTATGCACATTTGTTAGTATTTTATCTATTGATATGTTCCTCTGGCCTTCCAAGCTTAGTTTATCTACTCATTATCCATATGAGGATAAGAGATAGTATTGATCTAAACAAAGTATATGAAGTTCTTTATTGAAATGTTTGGTTTTTCATGTATATGTCTCTCATATTAAAATGTAATTGCTTTTATAATAGGAAATTTAACTATCTTATAAAATGATTAGGAAATCTTTATGCAACTCATTCTTAATATTAATTTCACTAGAGTATCTCTGAGAGGCTTCCACAAAAGGGTGTTAGTCATTTATCTGGGGCTGTGCATGAAAGAGGAAACAATATCAATGGACAAGTCGAAGGTAAGAGCTGTGTTTTATTAAAAAGTCATTTGGCAAAGTGTTTATTTGAAACATGAGTACTGACATGTTCTAATAGCCAAAGAAATTTACTCATTAAATGCATAGTAAGTGGAAAAAAAGTGCAATGGTAGTAAATAGATATCTTATCAAGTTTCAGCAGCAGGTTAAATTTAGAGTGTCAAAGGAGCTGAATTATTAGTTCGTTTTCAAGATACTTTAGGACATAAGGAAAGTTAGTAATAAGGAAATGGAAAAGAGATTAGGGAAAGAATTAAGAAAGGCAGAGAGTATGGGAAGTAAATGAAGGGAAAAGAAGCAGGTGTACATAGTGAAGAGTGGGAAAATAAAGTAATTTGGAAAAATGAAGAGCAGAGTATTCAAAATGTGTGATGAATATAAAGTAAGCTTCCAGTTCCAAAGTTTGACTGAGAAATAAAGCAAAATTTTTCCTCTCAACATTTTCCTCACTGTTGGGAAGGCATTAAGGATTGAAGTACTCATCATACAGAGCTATGTTTTATTTACCATAAATGAATATAAATATATATATATATATATTCATCCATGGATGTATATTATTTACTGTCATGTACAAAAAAAAACAATAATTTTTTTTTTTAAATGAAGAGAATTGTAAAGAAGAAAAGAGCAGGATTAGCTCTGGAAAGATCAGAAAAGCCATAGTCTGATAAAACCTTTAGAAAATTTATGACTTTAGAGGACATGATAGGGATGAACTTGAGGCTGGAATCTAAAATGGTAAATTAAGGTAAAGGAATTGGGAATTAATTCAGACCATAATTTCTCAAGCTTTCATGAATCACTTTTTGTGGACCATTTTAAAAGTATGACTCCTGATTCAGCAGGTCTGTAATTTTTTGTTTCTAATAAGGTCTAAGGTGATGCCAGTGCTGCTGGTCCTCAGACAATACTCTGAACAGCAAGGACATAGACTTCACTTTAGAGAAATCTAGGACTAGCCATTTCATAATAATATAAGAGATTACAGGGTCAAGGGAAAGTATAGATTTTGTTTTTATTTCTCAGCATGTTTTCTACCCAGAGGGAAAGGATCAAAGGGAAGATGAAATAGATATAATTCTAAGATACTACTGCAAAATAAAAAGAAAAGAAGTGGTGGGAATAACTCATTAAATATATATATATATAATGGAGAAAATCTAGACCAGAATTTAGAGGTATTTTTGAAAAGAAGAGGAACTGTTTAGAGGAAATAAGAAAGGAAACAAACATTTTGGAGGTAATGCAGAAACTAGAGAAAACTCAATTCTGGTGACTTCAGTGTATTTTCACTCAAACCACAAATTAGATTATTGTTGTCTCAGAGATTATTGGAAACAGTAGGGAATTTGAGAATTGGGTAAACTACAGCTGCTTACTTCTCCATTCTTTAACTATCTGGCATTAAAGATGTATGTTGCATTAATATTATTTACTCAAATGAAATTAATTGAGTATAGAAGCATTGCCTTTCTTAAAGCCATTTTTGGGATAAAATAGTTGTTTCATAAATTCCTTTAAAGATCAGCATGATACACCAAACCAGATTAATTCTGGACACAAGAGACAATAGAATTAATTCCTTGAATACCAAAATTTTTTTCTTAGTAAATATAGCACTGATTTTGAAATATAAAAGGTTATTAATATCAAATAATTCTGTGACAATTTAGTTTTTCTTTTTTGATAATCATATTTCAATATTAAAACTTGTTATACCTTATTTCTTAGATATGATTTATATACCATCTTGCATGAGTGGATCAAGAAACTTTAAGATGGCTAAACTAGAGAAAACAAGAAATGTAGGCATACCAGTAGCCAACATGGGTATGGAAAAAAATGAATATTTTTATTAACTATTATTCTACAAGTATATATCCAAGCTGATAATTTCAGAAAACTTTCTTTGTTGAGAAATAAATTTATGCATTACTGAACTGTTATTACAACTTTGTACTTCCTAAATACAGAACAAATTGAGGGACTTGATAAATACTTGTAGTATAATGGTACAAATGATTCTAATGTGTTACATTAAAGGCCTATGCTGTTACATTCTGCCATCAGCTTTGACATCCTGTCAGTGTCATGTTTTGCTCCTCTGATTAGAGATCATTTTTCTATCCCTCAGGCAGCATGTTCACATTGGTTCATGAGCAGACTTCTACTTCAGTTATGGTCATTAGAAATATAATCTCACTTTTGAAACCTTAACTGCATGTTTTGTTAAACCTGTATTCTTATTTTTTCTTCAATACATTTTTCATATTGCTATCCAAACACTGGGGAAAAAAACTTATTTCCAAACCTAAGCATGGGGATTCAGCTCCATACTAACCCTGCATAAAAATGTGTGGTTGGTTTTGTCATATTTACATATAATTGATTATATGTCCTGTTTGCTATTTAGAATCTCCTGAGAAATATCCTCAATTAAAGGTAAATATCTTTTATTTTTTTATCTTGAAATTATTAACTACATGCTGTATGCAGTAAACATTATTTATTAAATATCTTGTTTCAAAATTCATCCAGACTACCAGTGAAATGAAAGATTCTCTTCTGAGCAAAGCAATAGGAATGAAGGATGTACAAACATTCAAATCAGGTAAACTTTGTAATATAAGTTACTCTGGAAAGAACTACATTAAACTATTTGAAGTGTTGAGTCTTCTTATTCCCAAATTTTTTTCTGTTTGATGGAAAGATTTAATAATACAAATGTAATTATTGGTTCATGTTTGAAAAAAAGCATGAAAAATTTAGTATAAGCTTTAATTCAGATGTTTCTATTTTTACATTGCTGTACCCTAAAGTTCCCAATTTGGAATCCCTATACTTGTTAGAATTCACAGAGGTTAAATGAGATTATAAGATTTTTGCAAAGTTTAAAAAATGCTTATTGAGAGCTGGGCACAGTACTCATGGCTGTAATTCCAGCTCCTCAGTGTGTCTCTGAAAAGAGTTTTTTACTTCAGTCAATATAGCAAGATCCTGCCTCTTCTAGGGAAAAAAAAAAACCAGAAATGTATTGGATTCTGATGTTTTCCTAGAGTAAAGCTTTACTTACTAACACGTCAATTGTGATTTAACTTTATTTTTTCTTAAGTATTATTAATACTGGTGATCTTAAGCCAATCAGATGATCTGATTAACAGACTGTGTTTGTGTGCAAGCATGTTTGGGTATGTTTTGGGGTTTTTGTATGTTTGATTATTAATAATGGGTAAAGTAATCACATTTTAATAACTATTTGGTACACACAGTTCAAAACTAATTTTGAAACTTTGGGTCTTAGGATCCTTTTGTAGTATTAACAATTTTTACACTCTAAAGAGCTTTTATTTAAGTGGATTGTATCTATCAAAATTTACTATATTAGAAACTATATCTGAAAGATTTAAAAAATAAGCATGCACTGTCATACTTTCCAATAGCCATTACATTTGACTCATTAGCCATTAGAACTATGTTTTTATGACACATCATATGTCTGAATATACATGTCTCTGGATATACACTATACATTTATGTGAAAATGGCAAATAATATTTAGTATTAATTAGACTTCTTGGACCCCTGAAACAGATGCTGAATTCCAGGGATTCTCAGATCACGATTAGTACCAAAGTTTTAAACTATGTATAATGTTCATGGATATCAAATGATAAGGGAGCCTGATGAAATGGCTTTTAAAGTTTCACTTCTGTATTTCTTTTTCTTTCATTCTTAAAAAGTTTAAATCTGACAATTTTGTCTATTTAAAAAAAAAGAAATTTTAATTATCTATGCATCCCTATTTCATGTCACTCTATATTCATTGGATTTTTTGAATGAATTATTGTGTACCTAGACTTATTACCCTTTCCCATTGAAAAATGGGAACAATTACATCACTTAAAGCTATCATTTTTTGTAAAAATTTATGGTGTTTATCCAAGACTTAAAAGTGAATTGTGAGGCATTAAAGAAAGGCTATCTCATTGTAGTTAAAGTATATTTTCTATATAAAATGGTATATTCATTAAAGCCCATGTTTTTATAATGCAAATACTATCATGCATATTTAAATTTAGAATAATTAGACCTAAATTTTAATACAAAATTCATATTTCTGAAGAATCTTAATGAAAAATAATGCTTTCTTGGAAAATAAAATATGATAGTGGTGACTGAGTGAAACACAAAATACTGTAATACCAATAAATAAAAATGTAGTAAAATAGGGAGATGATAAATAAGTAATTAAACTTATCTAAATGAATGGCAAGTACAGGATATATAAAATACAATAAGCCATGAAGGAATAGATGTATGTGAGGTACAGGTAGACATGGGACTTTCTCTGAAGAAAAAATTTGCATAAGTTGGTTTCACTTCTGTTATCATCATTTATGTTCTAATATATTAAAACCTTATTTTTAAAATTTTCAGATCAGAGTTCTATTAGTTTGATCCTCAGTAATAAGACTTGTCAAAGATCTAGCAATTTAATGCAAATCAAAACCACATTGAGATTTCATCTCTTCAATCAGAATGACAGTTATCAAGAATACAAATAATAATAAGTTTTGGGGAAGATATGGGGGAAAAGGTGCACTCATACATTATTGGTGGAAAATTAGTGCAACCACTCCCCAGTATGGAGAGTCTTCAAAAAACTAGGAAGGGAGCCACCATATGACCCAGCTGTCCCACTCCTTGGTATATATCCAAAAGATCTAAAAGCAGCATAGTATAAGAATGTAGCTACATCAATGTTCATAGCATCATTCACAATAGATATGGAACCAACCTAGGTGCCCTTCAACAGATGAATGGATTAAAAAAATGTGGTATATATACATAACAGAGTTTTACTCAGTCATGAAAAAGAACAAAATTATATCATTTGCTGGTAAATAGAACTGAGAGACTATACTGCTAAGTAAAATACGTCAGACTCAGAAAGTCAAGGGTCTAATGTTTTCTCTGATATACAGAAGCTATTTTAAACTTTGTGTGGGGAGAGTGAGAGGAACGAAATGGAGGGATGAATGCCATCAAAATAAAAGAAAGCTCAGGGAGTAGTAGTAGATTGAGGGGGAGGGAGAAGAGACAGGGTAAGATTAAAAACAGTGGAATGAATCTGACCTAACTTTCCAATGTACATATATGAATCTTACAGTGAATCTTACCATTATATATATCCACAAGACACTAATTTAAAAAAAAAAAGTAAATAAATAGATCTCTAGTGTTTAGGAAAGAGAGCAGGGTGCGGGGGAGATAAAGGTAAGTACTAGATACTTAATTGGAGCAAACTGTACTCCATGCATTTATTATTAAATCAAAATAAATTCTAATGTTATATATAACTAATATGAACAAATAAAAAAAATTAAAAGTTATAAAAATCTGAAAAAAGATCTAGTAATAGGAAACCTGTTGATAAATATCCCTTTGTATCACAATCAGTGACTAAAAATCAGTCACCATCCATAGAATTTGGAAAGATAACCTTAACCAATAAAGAAAAGATGAATATTTGGGCCATGTTTCTGTTAAGGAATTATTCTCCTCATGTGAATCACAGAAGGCAGAAAACAAAGAGAGTAAAGAAAGTAATAAAGAAACATAGAGAATACAACTATAGAGTACCTG
Source organism: Marmota flaviventris (assembly GCF_047511675.1). Classification (NCBI taxonomy): domain Eukaryota; kingdom Metazoa; phylum Chordata; class Mammalia; order Rodentia; family Sciuridae; genus Marmota; species Marmota flaviventris. The sequence continues at coordinate 79,424,966 of NC_092501.1, read as the reverse complement.
TGCATGATTTCATATTACTGTAGTTCTGACTTTTCAAAAATCTTTTTGTGGCAAAATTTCCTTATGTGCTTTTTTCTTTTTTACATTTTTTATTGATATCATACTTGTATATATTGAGGCAATTTCTTGTTACGTATTTGTACATGCAAACGATATAACATTATAATTTGGCGTCTAGTAATTTTATTTTTAGGAGATCCACTCCCAATGTTGTTTTCCTTTTTTCTCTCCAGCTTCTGCATACTAGAAAAAACATAGGACCCTTAATCTGAGTTTAACTTATTTCACTTAACATGATCATTTCTAGTTCTATCCATTGTTCTACAAATGCCATAATTTTATTTTCTTTTTGGCTAAATGAAACTCCATTGTGTATATATACCACATTTTCTGGACACCCAGACTAGTATGATAGTTTTGTTGTAGTGTTTTGTTTTGTTTTGTTTTGTTTGTTGGTACCAGGGATTGAACTCAGAGGCATTCAATCAATGAGCCACAGATAGCCCTATTTTGTATTTTATTTTGAGACAGGGTCTCACCAAGTTGCTTAGTGCCTTGCTAAATTGCTGAGGCTGGCTTTGAACTTGAGATCCTCCTGCCTCAGCCTTCCGAGCTACTGAGATTACCGGCAGGCACCACTGTGCCTGGCGATACCATAGTTTTTACCTTGTGTTTTATTCTTCTTACCTACAACCAAACAGAATACCTTTTAACAAGGCATGTGGATTCTTCCCCTAACATAACATATAAATAATGTATTCTTTCCCTTACATATAAATAACAAAAAGAATTAGGAGAAGGAATAACTTTGTTTAGCCTAGTATTTAGCATAAACTTAAATGTGGGGCCCAGCATATTTAGAACTTTTAGGCTAAGTAGGAAAAATTTAAAGATTGCCTACTCAGACACAACATGTTTTTTGTTTGTTTGTTTGTTTGTTTTATTTTTACAGCCTAGGAGCAAAAGGGATAGATATGGAAAGAAATAATTTACAATACAAGTAGTAAATATACAATAAAAAATTGATAAAAGTATTACAGTAGCCCTTAGGAAAGTTAATAGCTGTTCATGTAGGGAATAATAACCACAATTAAGGAAGACTTCACCTAGCACACTGAGTCATAAAAGAAAAAATTTGTCAGAACAGTGAATGAAAACATTTTAGAAATAAGGAACAAAGTGTTTACTGATAAAGATGAAAAGTAACAGTACTGTTGGAAGCCATAATGATGAAGAAAATATTCAGCCGTTTGTTTAAAAGTTACTATTATTGGGTAGAGAATAATATGTTATGCAAATTTATGTACTACTATAGGATTAAAAGTTTTAATTCAGGGGGTTTATTCACTTACTTTGAGTGAATGAATCTGTGGATGAATCTTTTGAGTTGTTTGTATGCTTTGAATGTGGTAAAATCTAGTGTCTCCAATTTGTTGAAGTTTTAGATTACTACAGTTTTTTCCAAAAGAAGTAAATATTCACTTAAAGATTAAGTATAATTTAAATTTGTATGTAGGGAAATAAAAACTTATTTTAACTTTTTATTACTTTCTATTTTTATAAAGATTGTTACTTTTTTATCATTTTTCTAAGTAGTTGATGTTAACATTTGTAAACAGAACCAAACTTAGAAGTAACATCAGAAGAAGAGCAAAAAAGGCTTGATGGCAGTGAAAATAACCAGTCACAGGTATGTAAAAATTTAAATTTCTAGTTTAATATTATTTTGCTTTAATAAGGTAGCATAGGCCAAATAAAATTATTTTTCAGACTAGCCTTTTAAAGTCAGTAGATCATAACTTAATATTTAATTTTAAAAGCATTACAACTAGTTATAAACAAAATATTCTTATAATCTGTAATAATTTATAACTAAACTTTACTCATAGAATTTAGGCAAAATTTTTCTGAAGATTGTTTGAGCTTCCATTTGTAAAATCACCTTTACATGATAAAAAAGGTAAGATCAAATTTGAGTTTTTAAATGAGAGAGCTGAAGTTATGAACAATATAACAATTCAGTGACAACAACTGAATTGTATTCATGTTAAGGGATGATTATTCTCAGTGGCTCAAAACTTGTAGTTTTATATATGCCAATACCATACTTAAAAATTTCATTTTGCCTTCTGATCTCTATTATTTCAGTGTCTGTGATAAGAGAGAAAACAGGGTCATAAAATCAACCCAACTGCCTGTTAAGTGAATCATTTCTTCTAGAATGGAACTTTTGGTCTTAGAGTACAAACAGTAACATTTTAACTTATTTTATTTCAATGTGGGAAGTTAGTAGATATTATAAAAATATTTTTATCCATTATCTTCAGTGGATTTTAGAATATGATAGAATGAGATTTAACGCAATCCATATAATTGCATAAAACTATCATAATATATCACTTGAGTTAAAATTTAGGATTTTTTTTCTATTTGGTATTTATTCATATTGGCTTTCCAGTTACTGGTAAAAGGATTTAAATGTACAATAAGCCCTCCCTATTTAAAGTATAATGAAGTAAAATCTTTTTATGTAATGAAGACTTTGTAATATTAAAAATCATCAGTTCATTTTGATAAATTTAAAGCATAATAAATTGTTTAGTTCAAACAAATAGTGACAAAGTTAAGTTTGTTCATTCATGTTTTTCTCCTAAATGTTTAACATGAATTACTTTTCACTTCTTAGTTACAGTCCAGTGATTTGGGAGTAGCTGAATATACACTAAGAACTTCAACAATTAAATTTTAATTATTTTCTAACTTTTCTTTGCCCATGCCCTTTGATTACTTAAGGATAAAGATATTTCAAAAGCATGTACTCTTGGTTTTTCTCTTTATGAGCTATATTCTGATTTTTCTGCTTATTAAAAGCTCATTTATAAAATGAAGTTATATAAATATGAAATTATGTTTAGGAATAAATTATTTCTCCCATCTAAAATACAAGAGTTCAGGAAAATATTCTCATAATCTTTATTCTTTAATTATCTTTAGTCATTCAGTTTTCCAAGTAACATATGAACTAAGAAACTAATTTAGCTCTATACTATAAGACTTTCTAAACCAAGATGAGCATAGAAGTTACAAAAAATGTACTAAGTTTGAGTTGTTGTTTCCCTATGTAAACATAATGATAAATAAAGAAATGAGTGAGAAAGGTTGTAGATTGAGAGTTGCAATAAATATTTCCAGCAAACTTATATGTTTGTTTTGTTTTCGTGTGCACAGTTATATTTATTTTACTCAAACTGTTCCAGTTTATAATTCCAACATGACCACTTTAAATATTTTTTAAAAATATATAAAGGTCCTTATATTTTTATCACCACTCTCAAATGTTTTTATTTAATCAGCCCTTTACATATGTTGTTTTATAAAGTTTGTTAAATTTTGGCATGAATGAAATCACATAAGTAGCAGAAACCTTCAGCCAAAAATTTGGTTTTTGACTCCAGGGTAGAAAGGTGGAAATATGAGATGAACAAAAACATGGAGATATGTTTAAAAGAAAAATTAAATGAGGCTCTCCATCCCTCACAAAGTAAGCACAAAATTTTTTTATTGACTGAAATCATGACAAACTTGGGTCAATTGATAAAATCATTGAAAACAATTTTTTTTAATTGAAAAGTAACAGGCACCCTTATTATAGAACTTTTTATTACAGGTGGAAGAAAAAAGGAAGGAGCACAAAGGTAATGAAATGGAAGTATCAGAAACCCTATCTGATGGTTTTGCTGCCACAGATAATGATGATGGACTAATTCAACAAAGAAAGAATGAAAAAACTGATAACCAGAAATTTCCTATTGAGGAGAATAAAAAACATGAAGGGTAAGACTATGGCACTGTTTAACAGGAGATAACAGTTGCTGTCCTGTAAAACTAATTCTAATTTGGGCTAATATTTGTGGTTGACAAATTTTATGCTATGTTAGGGATATTCATTCTGGATATCAGAAAAATGAAAATAAATATAAGATAACTATCATCCAATTAAACTAATAAAAATTTTCTTAAAAAATAATAACTAGAGTTGAGTAATGTGAGGACAAAGGCATTCTATCATGCTCTATTTCTAAAGGAAATTGGTAAATACTTTTTGAAACGTTGAAATGCTTTTTGAAGGGTAATTTAGTTAAGTATCATGTATCAAACTTTCAAATATATCATTATTTTAACCTAACAGCTTCATTTCTGTTAACTGGATCCCTCTGGGACAGGAAAACCAGCTGTAATTACATGCTTTCACACATTTGTTAGACACATAATTTTATATATATATATATATATATACACACACACACATATATAAATACATTATGATAAACATGCTAGGTATTGCATTACTATTATACATATTATATATAATGTAAACAAAGAACATAGCATATAAAGAATATTTATATAAATGTGTTAAATACATGTATGTAAATGTTAAAGATTTATTATAGCATTGTCACGTCAAAGTTTGAGATAGTTAAGTACTCATCAATGAGGAAATAGTTTATAATTTTATGGAAAAAAATTTTGAGTATAAAATGGTTAAAAATGAGGTTATATCTATAGTGTGCACAATTAAAATGTATTTAAAGCAATTTGATGACAAATTCTAGTCAAATTTTGTTCTAACACTTGTATAATCTGTTAAATTGCAGAAGGAAGCTACATGCTATATTCACATTCTACCTTATTACCAAAAAAATAATCATTAGATTTTGGGGTTTTGTTCGCAATGTCTAGTGCTTAAATATTTGACTCTCAAATTAATCTGAAAATTGCTAAGGGCATCCTTGTTCCATCAGTACTTCAGTATATTAGATAAAACCTATTAAAACTTTCATCAAAGAATTTTTGCTATACTAAATCAGGAATTGGCGTACTTATTTTCCATAAAGAACCAGATGGTAAATATTTTAGTCTTGTGGACCCGAAGTTCTCTGTTGTAATCCAGAATCTATCATAGACATTAAATGAGTAAGTGAGATTAAATTCCAATAAAACTTTATTGACAGGGGCTGGGGTGTAGCTTAGCAAAAAAAAAAAAAAGAATGACTACAAAACATCTAAGTCAGTAAGTATGGACTCTTTTTTCAAGGGTTTCACAGCTAGGTGGCATTGGGAATGACCTAAATTTTTCAATCCTTATATAATGATTAATAGTATATTTTAACACTTTAAAGTGTTTTAAGTTACATATATATGGTACTAAAAAACTATTAGACCAAGGAATTAAATAATAAATTCTTAAACTAAGCTAAAATATCCCTGAAAATGTCTTAGTTATATCTGATAATCACTTTGCTCATTTTTATCAATAGACCAAAGTTTTATGGACAGTATTTCTTGCTTCATAAGAAATTTTCTAATTCTAGGTATTTTATCCTATTCAAATATAGAAAATAGTGTTTCATTTTAAATTATTGAATTCTATAACAAGAATATAAGCAGGAAAATTCAAAAAATCATTTTATAAACTGAATTTTTATAAATTGTATATAAAGTTACTTGAAATATATGGTGTGGTACATATTGAAATATATCATCTTTAGAAAGGATAATGAGTTGGACTTAGGTGAACATGCCTGTAATTCCAGCCAGTCAGGATGCTAGCATGAAGATTTCAAATTTGAGAACAGCCTCAGCAACTTAGTGAAGCCCTAAGTATCTGCCTCAAAATAAAAAGTAAAAATACTGAGGAGGTAGCCAAGTGGTAAGGCACCCCTGGGTTAAGTTCCCAGTACCAATAAATAAACAAATGAACTAAATTAAAATAAAATAAAAAAGATAATTACATGCATACATGGTATATTTAAAGATTTACTGCATTAACACTTGGGTTTTAGCACAAGGGTTAGCAAATCTAGCTTATTGCATTTCTATAAACAGTTTTTTTAGTGTGTGCTTGTGTATGTGTGTTGTTAAAGATGGAACCTATGGTCTTGTGCTAGTCAAATGCTTTACCACTAAGCTACAACCTCAGCCCTCCATTCCTTCTTGAACTCAGTAAGTTTTATTCCTGCCACTCCTCCACAATTATTTTCCCCAAGGTCACCACTGATTTTCACTTTAATAACTCTTGACATCATTTCTTCCACCTTATTTTACTTAACCTGTCAGCAATATTTGACCGAATGAAAAACTCCTCTAAAACACTTTCTTCACTTGGCTTTCAAGATATTATTCAACTTCCTTGTATGTAGAAATAACTTTTCATATGTCCACTATTATGTAACACTTTGTATTATAATTGTATATTTATTTGTTGTTTGAAGCAGGGAATATACATTTTATTTTATTCACTGGTGCTCCATAACTTTCTGAATTAATAAATGAATTTAAATGAGGAAGATTTGGAATTTTTTATTGTTTATCAGTAGAATTATTACTAAACACAGGCTTTTTAATGGATTTTTAAATTAGAGATCCTGCCTTTAAAAAAAGAAAAAAAGAAGTAAAGAAAAATGAAAATGAAAAATATACCTCCAAAGAATCTGTGACTACACCAGCATTTGAGATGGCTGATTCATTAACTGGTGGTCTAATACAAGTAAAGGATGGTTGCCACTTAAGTGAAATAGATCAGGATGAAGAAAGGTAAAATCTATAAATTTATTTCCTTGTGAAAGAATGTTAACAGTGATTACTTTTCTGGAAATAAAACAGTATAGCATGGTCTGCAGAAAGAGAATGCTCAGTGATATCACACTGCTAACAAGTTGATTAAAATAAGGACAAGTGACTGACAAGGAGCAATTTCAATAAATGGTCACTATGGAAACCTGACTGCAATAGATAAGTATGGACAATAACTTAAAGAATTCTTAATTGGAAAGACAATAGAAAAGTCAGTAATAACTAAGAAGAATATGGAATTAAAGAGAGTTCTTTTTGTTTAAAATAGAAGTTTTTAGTGGATGCTTGCATGCTGTTGGAAATGATTCAGCAGAAAAGGACATATTTATTCAATTATGTTTGCATGTTGAAGTATTAGAAAGCTTCACATATTATTTTTGAGCATTTATAGTAAATTAATTGTTCTTAGAACTTCTATTCATGTGTGTGTGTATTTTTTTTATGATAAGAGATTGTTGTTCATCATGAATTGGTTCAGAAGTGGTATTCCTAATATAATGGAGCATGGAAATAATGACCCAAAAGTTAATTGCCACACATAGATTTTTTTAAATTATGTAATAAAAAAAATATACAAACATTTAAGTTGCACTAAATAGAAGGTAATCATACCTTGTGCTTTGGATAGTTGTCATCATAAATAGCTATTATTTTGTATGTTAGTCTAAAATATCAGGTGTGTCAGTTTAATAATTGTTTAAATTCTGGGGAAATGGGGAGGATTTAGTTTATGTACATAGGAAAGTAAAATACTAACAACCTAGCATGGATTATTACTTTTGAAATATAAAGTTTTAAAGTATAAAAAGTCTGTTTCCATATACCAGCAGTGTCACTGACATGTTTGATAAGTTTATGTTTAAAGATGAATGATAAATCATTAATTTCCTTAGGAAAAAATCAGTCTTTGGTTTATTGAATGTAGATTTTCAAAATTGCCTAGGTTTAAAATATTTCTATTTTGAAAAAGATATTTGCAAGATTCAGAAATCATTATTATTAGCCAGGTGCGGTGGTGCATACCTGTCATCCCAGTGGCTCAGGAAGCTGAGGCAGGAGGATTGCAAGTTCAAAGCCACCCTCAGCAGTTGGCAAGACGCTAAACTTATCAAGACCCTGTCTCAAAAAAAAAAAAAAAGCAAAAATGAAAATGAGGTAGGGATGTGTCCTAGAGATTGGCGCCTCTAGATTCAATCCCTGGTACCAAAAGAAAAAGGAAAAAGAAAGAAATTACTGTTTATAATTATAGCCAGAAGTGAAATGATTATGCAGATTAATCTGCTATTGTATCACTTAAAAGCACTTGAAGATAAATGTTTGTTTCAAAACACATGTGAAACACATGTTATAGAGCCAGAATTCCTGGGTTTGAATTCTGGGTTTGCCATTGATTAGCTATATGGTCTCAGGCAAGTTTCTTGACCTTTCTTTGCCTAGTTTCTTCCTTTATAAGATACCTAATGTGTACCTACCTCTCAGAATTATTATGAGCATTAAAATGAGCTTAAAACACATTTATAGTGCTTAAAATAATGCATACCAATTCCATAGTAGGTCCTGAAAAAATTAACTTCTATCATGATTTTAAAAGGATTTCTTACATAAGGACTTAGCGATATTTTCTAAATATGTCTTAGTGCCCATAAAAGTTCGCTTTTATTAAAAATGACAGTAACAAAAAAACCTTATGTATTTCTTTCTATAAAGTAACTTTATGTTTTTTCCTTTTGCTTTGATCAAAGTTTGACCTAAATTTAATTCTTTGTTATGATATTATTATAGTATCATTTGTTGTCCCTTTCTGTTACTCTTTGTTTATAGTTGAATCCCCTTATAGAAAATTATTACATTTTAAATAACCTGTTAGTTTTGTGAATGGAAAAAATAAAATTGAAATGCAAATATGTTATAAAATGATAACAGTTCAGATAGTCTTTGTATTTTACATATTTAATATTTGCCTATAAAGATTTTATGCTTTTATTTTAGGCCCATAAAGAAAGCATCTATTGAAAAGGAAAAGGTATTGTAAAAGCTAATCATTATAAAAATATAAATTTACAGATACATTATAAAAAGTAAAGTGAAAGAATAGAGAATCTTTTGTTATATATACATATTTCCTTTGAAAAAGTGATTAAGAAATAGTGGCTATTGATAAAGGTATCCTTTTGACAAAAGTCAGTTCTTTTAAGAAGCACCTGTGCTTCTGCTCATATTATAACATGGATAGTTATGCAGGGTGGCACACTCCTGTAATCCCAGTGATTCAGGAGGACAAGGCAAAAGGACCCAGCTTCAAGGCGAGCCTTGGCAACTTAAACCCTAAGCTCAAAATAAAAAAGTAAAAGGTCTGAGTATGTAGTTCAGTGGTAAAGCACCACTGGGTGGTTCAGTCCCCAGTACCAAAAAATAAAAGAAAAACTTAGGAGTAATTGTCACTTCTGTAAATTTAGTATATGGTCTAAATATTCAGAGGGGACATTTTGAAATACTAATATTTATTTTATAGGCCCCCCAAAAAATAAATGCTATGGATGACCTTGATGACTTAACTCAATCGTCTGAAACAGCCTCAGAGGATTATGAATTGCTTTACCCTAGTTATGAGAATATGTTGCTGCTAATTGAACAACTTAGAATGGAGTATAAAGGTAGGATCATTGCATAAATATAGGGCCTTTTTGTATATTATATTAATATATACACACGTTGCTTAGCATTGCACCATAAACATTGATGTGTTACAGTGCTGTTCATATCAGAAATATGTTTTATATTAAAATAGAATGAGGGGCTGGGGTTGTGGCTCAGTAATAGAGTGCTCACCTAGCACATGTGAGACCCTGGGTTTGATCCTCGGCACCACATATAAATAAATAAAATAAAGCTATTGTGTCCACCTACAACTGAAAATATATTTTTTTAAAAATGAGAACTTTTATACACACTGTGAGTCAAAGAGCTACAGTAATGCCCACTGTACTTTTCTTAGCATGAATAGTACTGCAGTCTTTTTTGTTAACTTTGTTTTGGTTCTGTGTCTTGAGCATAGACAGGTCAAAAAACTTTTGTTTGTATCTGTACTGCTGCAATAATCTTAGCAACTGTTTGCTCACCCCACCTCCTGAAACCATGGTCTGCTTTGAAACTATATTTACCTATTTTTAAAAATTCAGATCTTATCATTTTAACTCCTTCCTTAAAACCCACTCATCACTTCTCATTGTTATAAAGATAAAGATCTCAGTCCTCCAGCTTTATTCTGTTTCTTTATGTGTCATAACCACTATTTTAGATGTTTGTTCTTGCAATAGAACTTTTGGGTTTTAATGGCTTGAGTGAAGTGTTATTAATATATGATAAACTGCACATATGTGAAGTGTAGAATTTGATGCATTATGACATATGTATTAAACATATACAATAACTCATGTAATCAAGACAGTTAAAATAATCACCCATGAACATCTCCTAATGCCCCTTTATATTTTCTTACTAAGAAACTGCCAAATTTTTCTCAAAGTATTTGTACCATTGCATTCTCAACAACAGTATATGAGAGTTTCAGTTCTTCCCTATCTTCACAAACACACAGTATTGTCAGTTTTGTTTTGTTAATTTTAGCCATTCTAATGGGTGTCTATTATCCATACATTATTGTTTTATTGTACATTATACTCATGATCAATAATGTTGAATATCTTTCCATGGGCTTTTTTTCCCATTTGTGTATCTTTTTTTGGTGAACTGTCTTTTCAAATAAATGTCATTTTAAAACTTATGTTGTTTATTACTTGTTGAGTTTTTAAGTGTTGGTTATATATTCTGAATATGATTCCTTTATCGACTATATTTTTTGAAAGAATTTTTCCTCAATTTGAAGCTTGACTTTTTAATCCTCTTTTTTCTTTTAATGATGTGGTGTTATATAGAAGAGAAAATCATAACAAGTGTAAAATAATATTTCTTATCTTCAGGATAGTATTTTAAAGAAATCATACAGGTTTTTTAAATTTTTTATTTTTTCTTTTTAGTTATACATGACAATAGAATGTACTTTGACATATTATATGTGGAGTATAACTTCCCATTTTTGTGGTTGTACATAATGTGGTGTTACACTGGTCATGCATCATATATGAAAATAGGAAAGTTATGTCCAATTCATTCTACTGTCTTGTCTTTTCCCATCCTTCCTCCCTAACCTTCATAACCCTTTATGTAATCCACTGAACTTCTGTTCTTCCTTCCCCCGCCCCGCTTATGGTGAGTTAGCATGCACATGTCAGAGTGTCAGAGGGAACATTCAGCCTTTGGTTTTCTGGGGATTGGCTTATTTCACTTAGCATGGTAGTCTCCAGTTTCATCCAATTACCAGCGATAGTTATAAAGTCATTCTGAGTAGTATTCCATTGTGTATATATATCACATCTTCTTTATCCATTCTTCTGTTGAAGGGCACCTAGATTGGTTCCATAACTTAGCTATTGCCAATTGAGCTGCTATAAACATTAATGTGGTCACAACACTATAGTATGCTGATTTTAAATCCTTTGGGTATATGCTGAGAAGTGGGATAACTGGGTGAAATGGTAGTTCCATGCCAAGTTTTCTAAGGACTCTCCATATTTATTTCAATAGTGGCACCAGTTTATAGTCCCATCAGCAATATATGAGTGTACCTTTTCCCCACATCCTCACCAACATTTATTGCTACTTGTATTCTTGATAACTGCCATTCTGACTTGATGAGATGAAAGCTCAGTGTAGTTTTAACTTGCATTTCTCTAATTACTAGAGATGTTGAACATTTTTTTCATATATTTGTTGATCAATTATAATTCTTCTGTGAAGTGTCTGCTCAATTTGCCCAGTTATTGATTGGGTTTTTTTGGTGCTAAGTTATTTGAGTTCTTGGGCTGAGGTTGTGGCTCAGTGGAAGAGCTCTTGCCTAGCACGTGTGAGGCACTAGATTCAATCCTCAGCACCACATAGATATAATTAATAAAATAAAGGTATTGTGTCCATCTATTAAAAAAAAGTTTTATCTGATGGACATTAATGCTCTATCTGAGGCACATGCAGGGAAGATTTTTTTCCTATTCTGTAGGCTCTATCACATTATTGATTGTTCCCTTTACTGTGAATAAGCTTACTAGTTTGCACCCGTCGCATTTATTGATTCTTCATCTTACTTCTTGCGCTTAGGAGTATTGTTGGGGAATTCAGTTTCTAAGTTGACATGATAGAGATTTGGACCTACTTTTTTTTTCTAGTAGGCTCAGGGTCTCTGGTTTAATACCTAGATCATTGATCCACTTTGAATTGAGTTTTTATGCAGGGTGAAAGATAGGGGTCTAATTTCATTTTGCTATATGGATTTCCAGTTTTCTGAGCACCATTTGTTAAAGAGGCTATCTTTTCTCCAATGTACGTTCATGGAGTATGAGATAACTATAGTTAAACTATAGGGTTTGTCTCTGTGTTTTCTATTCCATTCCATTGGTATTCATGTCTATTTTGGTGCCAATACCATGTCATTTTTGTTACTATAACTCTGAAATATAATTTACAATCCAGTATTGTGATGCCTCCTGCTTCACTCTTCTCACTAAAGATTGCTTTGGCTATTCTGGGCCTCCTATTTTTACAAGTGAATTTCATGACTGCTTTTTCTATTTCTATTAAGAACATCATTGGAATTTAAATAGGAATTGCATTAAATTTGTATAGCACATTTGATAGTTTGGCCATTTTGACAATATTAATTGTGCCTATCCAAGAACATGGGAGATCTTTCCATATTCTAAAGTCTTCTTCAATTTCTTTCTTTAGTGTTCTGTAGTTTTTCATTGTAAAGGTCTTTAAAAACTCTTTTTTTAGATTGATTTCCAAATATTTTATTTTTGGAGGCTATTGTGAATGAAATAGTTTTCATAATTTCTTTTTCAGTGGATTCATCACTGATATATAAGAACACCATAGATTTATGCTGTTAAGTTTACATCCTGCTACTTTGATGGATTTATTTATGAGTTCTAAAAGTTTTCTGGTAGAGGTTTTTGCATCTTCTAAATATCAAATTATGTCATCAACAAATAGGGCTAGTTTGAGTTCTTCTTTTGCTACTTGTATCCTTTTAATTTCTTTCTTTGGTCTAATTTGCTCTGGCTAGATTTTCCAGGACTACCTTAAATAGAAGTGGTGAAAGAGTATCCCTGCTTTATTCCAGTTTTTAGAGGGAATGCTTTCAGTTTTTCTCTATTTCGAATAATGTTGGCCTTGGGTTTAGCATATATAGCTTTTACAATATTGAGGTATGTTCGTACTATCCCTGGTTTTCTAGTGTTTTGAAGAAGAATGGATGCTGAATTTTGTCAAATGCTTCTTCTGCTTCTATTGAGATAATCATGTGATTTTTGTCTTTAATTCTAGGCTTTTTGTCCTCTTAATGATATCTTTTCAAGAGCAGAAGTTTTATATTTTCATGAAATCAATTTATATATGGATTTTTATTTTTGTGTCATGTCTAAGACATCTTTGTCTAGCACAAGGTCATAAAACTTTTCTTTTATGCTTTTGTCTAGAATTTTTCTAGTTTTAGGTCTTATGTTTATACAAATGATCCACTTCAAGTTCATTTTCTATAGGGTATGAGGTATGGATCCAAGTTCGTTTTGTGGAGGTATCCACTTCTTCCAACACCATGTATTCAAAAACCTATCCTTTCTCCACTGTACCGTCATTGTGCCTTTGTCAAAAGTAATTTGGCTATTTGGATATTCATATTTATTTACTTACGTACTTTCCATTTTATTCCATTAATCTATTTGGCTCTCTTTATACCAGTATCACAGTTTTCATTGCTATAGATTTATACTACTTGAAATCAACACTCCTATCCTTCATATTTTGTTCTTTTTTAGTTATTTTGGCTATTCTAGATTCTTTGCATTTCCATGTGATTTTTCTTTTCCTTCCTGGGGCTCAAACCCAGGGCATTGTACATGCTAGGGAAGTGCTCTACCACTGACCTACATCTTAGTACTCATATGAATTTTATAATTAACTTGTCAAATAAAAAATAAATAAATAAAGAGCCTACTGGCCTTCTGGGAATTAGATTCAGGAGAATTAACATCTTAATCATGAATCTTTGAACTTCTGAACAAAGTGAGTCCTCCTATCCAACTGTGGCCTATACACATTAATGATTCTCTATCTCCCCTCTTCCAAACCCTACACAGACTCTGGTAACCATTGTTCTATTCTCTACTTCTATGAGATCAACTTTTAGCATGGAAGTTACGTACAGGCTTCTCACTTTTATTCATTTCCTCAAAGTATTTAAATTTTCATTGATTTTTCTATATCTTCTATTTCCTCTTTTATTCTTTTTATCTTTGATTTTATAGCCCATTTAGATTGCTATAACAAGATATAGAGTATGTAGCTAATAAATAAGATAAATTTATTTGCCAAAGTTATGAAAGATGGGAAGTCTAAAGTCAAGATACTAGCAGATTTGGTGTCTGATGTGGATCTGCTTCCTAATTCATACATGGCTACCCTTTTCCTGTACCTTCACATGGCAGAAGGAATGAACAAACTCTCTAGCACCTCTGTTTTTTTGTGGATTTTTTTTATTTGTTCTTTTTAGTTATACATGACAGTAGGATGTATTTTGACACATCATATATACATGAAGTTTAACTTCCCATTCATGTGGTTGTACATGATGTGGAGTTATACTGGTCATGTATTTATATGAACATAGGAAAGTTATTTCAGATTCATTCTACTGTCTTTTACATTCCCATCCTCCCTCCCATCCCCCCATTCACCCCTGTCCAATCAAATGAACATCCACTAACCCCCACCATTGTGATTCAGCATCTACATATCAGAGAGAACATTAGGCCTTTAGGTTTGGGGGATTGACTGATTTCACTCTGTATGATAGTCTCCAGTGTGTCTCTGTTTTTAAGAGGACTAATCAGTTTTTTGAGTTCTGTGCCCCCTCTCTTCAACAGGCCCTATTTCTTAATCCATCACGTCTAGGATTATATTTCAGGATATGAATTTTGAGGAGATAAAAACAGACTATAGCAAATGTTTATTATATGTTTTCATGTTTATTATATCCTTTCTTCTGCTTACTTTGAGTTTAATTTGCTCCTTTCTAGTTTTAGGTGGAAGTCAAAGACCATTGATTTGAGATGCTTCAAATAGAAACATTCAGTGCTAAAAATTTTCATTTAAGTACAGCAATAGTTACATTCCACAAATTCTGCCATCTTGTATTTTTATTTTCATTTACTTCAAAATACTTTCTAGTTTCTGTTTTCATTACCTCTTTAAACAGTATTATTTAAATTGTGTTAACTTACTTTTTAAATATTAATTTTCAGAGATATTTTCATTATTGATTTCTACTGTGATTGCTTTGTAATCAGGGAACACACTTTGGATGGCTTAAGTCATTTTGATTTAATCATTTTATAAGATTTATTGTAAGAAGAATTATGCGTTCAAGTCTACTGCATTCTTTTTTTATTTTTATTTTTTTAGTTGTTGTTTATTTATATGCGTTGCTGAGAATCGAACCCAGTGAGTGCCTCACACATGCTTAGGCAAGTGATCTAACACTGAGCCACAGCCTCAGCCCCTCTACTACATTTTTGCTGATTTTTCTGCCCACTTATTCTTACTTATTGAGTAAGGAATTTTGACATCTCAGAAGATACTTGTGAACTTTATCTTTTTTTCTTTTTCAGTTCTATCAA